>NC_092414.1:170129771-170440646 GCF_040894005.1 Engystomops pustulosus
AAATAGTACATTATTTTTATTCTATGGGTCGCCACGATTACAAAAAGACCTCATTTATATAGATTTTTTATTTTTTTCCCATTTTTACTGAATAAAAAGTAATTTGGCAAAAATGTTGTTAATTTTAGCATCACCGTCTTTCATATGCATAACTTTTTTATTTTTCGCCTCACAAATCTGTTTAAGGGCTTATTTTTTGCGAGAAGGATTGTTCTTTTTAGTGGTCTTATTTTAGAGTGCATAACATTTTTTAAATCCCTTTTTAGAGCATTTTTATAGGGTATTAATTGAAAATGATCTTTTTTCTGGATTTTTTTTTTGTTTTGTTTTTTACGGGGTTCACTTTGCGGATCTAATAACGATTCTGTTTTATTATGCAGATTGTTACGGATGCAGGGATACCAAATATGTGGGGGTTTTGTGTATTTTATTCAATTGTACTGAATAAAAACCAATTTGGAGAAAATCTTGTTCATTTTAGCATCACCATCTTTTCATATGCATAACTTTTTATTTTTCGGCTGACAAATCTGGTTAGGGGCTTATTTTTTGCGAAAAGAGTTGTTCTTTTTAGTGGACTTATTTTGGTGTGCATAACATTTTTTAAATTACTTTTTAGAGCATTTTTTTATAGGGTATTAATTAAAAATGATCTTTTTTCGGAACGTTTTTGCGTTTTTTTTTCTACGGTGTGTACCGTGCGGGTCCAGGAACGATTCTGTTTTATTATACAGATTGTTATGGACGCGGCAATACCAAATATGCGGGGATTTTTGTGTTTTTGTGTTTTTTATACTTTATTAAGTGTTTTTATAGGAAAGTGACATTTTAGGGGCTTATATTTTAATGCATTTATTTTTTATTTATTCTAATGTATTATCTTTAGTGTTTTTGACTTTTTTTTAATTATACATACTTGAACTTAAACCAGTGATGCTCTGATCACTGGTTTAAGTTCAATACACTGCTCTACAATACTATTTTATTGTAGAGCAGTGTAAACTGTCTGAGCAAGCTTGCGCATGCTCAGACAGTTTGCAGTCAGACCCGGAAGGGGTCTGGCTGCCATGGAGACCGGGCAGCTCCGGGGCACATGCCAGTCCTCGGAGCTGCCCAGAAGCGGATCGGATCCCCCGGTAAGCGGCACGGGGGATCCGATCCACAGCGCAAACACCCTTACACGCCGCGGTCATGTTTGACCGCGGCGTGTAAAGGGTTAACACCCGCGATCGGAGCCGGCTCCGATCGCGGGTGTTAGCGCAGGCTGTCAGCTGTACTAGACAGCTGACAGCCGCTGCTTCTGGTACCGGCTCCGTTCGTGAGCCGGTGCCAGAAGCAGGACGTTATAGAACGTCCCTGTGCGCTAAGCATCTAGCCCCGGGGACGTACTATAACGTCCTGGTGCGCCTAGGGGTTAAGCTTACCATGACCACACTTTTTTCACTCAACACATGCCAAATGCCATAGTTTTCTAGTTTTTTTTAATTTACAAAGTCATACAAGGATTTGTTATCTGCAGGACAAATTGTACTTACTACAGTAGTGGCACCATTTAATATTCTGTGCAATGTACTGTACACCTATGGCTCGCGCACCGGATTCAGGAGATTTAATGGGCCAACACACTGTTAATTGGCGCTGGCCATTTCCCAGAATTCCTTATAATCCAGCCTCTCCCTGCACACCCTGCCGGATCTTCGTTCCTTGTGCCTTAGAGAAAGCTTTGTTCCATGCTTTGTGCTGTTATTGTGATTTCCTGTTGTGACCCCGGTTTCATTCCTGAATTCGCTCCTCTGCTGCCTGCCTTGACAAATAGCTACGTCCACGACCCTGATGTTGTGCTGCATGTCCTGACCTCCTGTGTCCCCACTACGATTTTGCTCAATGTCTCTGTACCTCGACTTGGCTGCCACCGTGGACAAAGTCGCACCTGTGGAACGACCTGGTGGTACCACGCCCCAGCAAGTCCAACCCGCTTTGCGGCAGACTCTGGCGAAAACCACTTAGATTCTGGTCCCAGGTGCCGGCTTACGTCATCGGCCATAGTGGTCCAGTGAGTCCATTCCCCCAGAGCTTGACACATGTTCCGTATAAGTTTTGCTATAACACAAGATTATCAGAGAAGAAAATGTACAAATTTAACAATAACGAGTATGATAAACCAGGGACCCTTACTCATAGATACAGGCACTGTGACTGTGGTACTCTTCTTATATTTGTTATCCATGACCTCCTTTTTTCTAAAATCAACTTTCAAAATTATGCTTATGAGTCAGAGCCTGATATAATCTCACTGCAGCAGAGGAAGTTTCGGCACACGATGGGGTGTAAAACTGTAGCATGGAGGAGCTCTGAGCCTCTGACAATGCTCCCCCCCATTGCCCTTCAGACTCATTAGCATAATTTTAATAGTTCATTTTAGAGGAAAGGAGGCCATGAATTACAAATATAAGATGATTACCACAGTCATGGTGCCTTGATCTATGAGTCAGAGACCTTAGTTTATCATGGTTGATTTTGATGGTAGATTTCCTTTAACCACATAGCGCAATAAGACGTACCCTTATGTCTTGTTGCGCATGGGGGAGTATGAAGAGGGCTCACGGGCTGAGCCCTCTTTATACTCACCGGGCATTTGCTTCATAATGAAGCAATCCCTCGTTGCAGACACTTGTGATCAGTTTGCCGACTCGCTTTGGCGGCGGCATTAACGAGCCGGCGCCACGTGTGCACTGCCATCTTGGCTCTGATCGTCGTTCCGCATGACGTCATTGGGGAGTGGCAATCCATTGCCATGACAGTCTCGGGTCACACAAAGATCCAAGGCTATCATGTTTTAGGCTATTACAGTGTGTGATTTGCACATTATAATAGATGGTGTGCAAAATCCCTTATACTGCCATACTGTAGTACGGCAGTGTATGCTAGGATCAATCAGACAACCTAGGGTTAAAGTACCCCAGGGAGTCTGAAAAATAGTAAAAAAATAAATTAAAAAATTATATTAAAAAAACATAAACATTTAAATCACCCCCCTTTCCCTAGAAGTCATATGAATATAAATAAACAGTTAAAATCATAAACACATTAGGAATTGCCGCATCCAAAAATGCCCGATCTATCAAAATACAATTACATTTTTTCACTGCGTTTAACACCTTAACGGAAATTAGCGCCCAAAGTCAAAAATGGCATTTTTTGCCATTTTGAAAAATATAAAAAATATAAAAAAATTCAATAAAAAGTAATCAAAAGGTCGTACAGTCCTAAAAATAGAAGCATTGAAAACGTCATCAAAGGTTGCAAAAAATTACACCCCCCGCCACATCTCCCCCCACATTTTTTTTATTGTACAGGAGGTTTTAATTTTTGTAAATGTATGAAAACATCATAAAACCTATACAAATTTGGTATCCCCGTGATTGTACTGACCCAATGAATGAAGTAGACATGTCATTCTGGGCGCACAGTGAAAGCCGTAAAATCCAAGCCCACAAGAAATGGCGCAAATCTGTTTTTTCATCATTTTCACTGCATTCAGAATTTTTTTCCTGCTTCCCAGTACACGGCATAGAATATTAAATACCATCACTATGAAGTGCAATTTGTTATGCAGAAAACAAGCCCATACACAGCTCTTTACATGGAAAAATAAAAAGTTATAGATTTTCGAAGATGGGGAGTGAAAAATAAAGACGCAAAAACATGAAAGGGCCTGGTCATTAAGGGGTTAAGCAAATGCCAAAAATTGCTAATTTTTTTTCTGTCTTGAACCACATAAAACTGACATACAGAGCATGATGCATTGGCTCTATTATCCTATGTAAACACTTAGCACTTAGTGGTATACAGCCCTCACCTTTCTTCTAAAATAGTTATGACCAAATCCTAGCAAACTAACTCCCTTGATCCACTTATCTTCTGTGCAAATTTGTTCACAAGAACCACAGGCTTGAGGCCATTTAGTTACGTGTAATAGTAATTCTCAGATTCTGATTTTCACTGGTGAGGCGGCTGTCCTGGGAAAACCATACTCTTTGCTTAGGGATCAGCTATTACTTTAGATAACAAATCCTGGCATGGAAAGTTACTTAACTTGATTCACCAGCTGTCTATCAAATGGTTAAGAAAAAAAACACTATACTCAATTTACAAATTACTTTAACTTTGTTTAAAGGATTTTTAATGTAGATGTAAAAAGTGCATACATTACATAATGGAAGAGAATGCACACTACATTCATGGATAAGGATCACATGATAGTATATTTTATGTACATTTAATAATAACAATTTGTTATTTATATAGCACCTACAGATTACACAGTGCTGCACAAAGCATGACAAATTGTTCCCTGTCCCCATGGGGCTCATAATCTAATCAACCTAACAGTATGTTTTTGGAGTGTGGGAGGAAATCGGAGGAAATGCACGCAAACACGGAGAGAACATACAAACTCTTTGCAGATGTTGACCTGCGTGGGATTTGAACCCAAGACTCCAGTGCTACCCACTCAGCCACCATGCCACCCTGTAACATTTCCCTTAGCACGTTAGGCACCAAACATCTCTAATATTTTGGGGTCAAGATGGCACATGGATATATTCATATTAGTAAATTGTAGCAACTATTTTTTCATCCTATTAAAGGAACACCTAGAATGTTATGTAAATAGGAAATACAAAATGTATGTACCCTCCTGATTTGTAAGTTATTAGCATTTTCTGCAGTTTTCTGCAGGTTTTCGATAACGCCATCATTCTAACACTGCAGCGTTTGTTTTAGCACTAGGAGTTGCTTAGTTTAGTAAGGAGCTCTAGTGCAAAATTTCAGGGTGACAGGTCCTCTTTAAATAAAGAGGACACCTCCTACTGAACTGCTTCATCTTGGTCTGAAAACTGATTGAGGGGGTGTGATTCAACAAAGGGGTGGGGTTTAACTAGCTAATTTCCTACTATAGAAGGCACAGAAGTTGTCTTACATCCAGTTCGGAGGAGAAGAAACGTTGTCATAACTGTACTCCTGGAGCACATAGTCAAGATTTCATTATCACTTAGATTGGTTTGTGTGTGTGTTTATATATATATATATATATATATATATATATATATATATATATATATACAGCACATTTTATTTCTGTAGCTTTCCCACTGGAACCGTGGCACTTACAAATAGAGGGCAAGACGATATGAACCTGCATCAAGCTAACTTTCACCTTTATCAGAGCCTCAATCACAGATCTCTTAAAAAATCTTGTATCTTCAATATTGTTCCCTATTATTACATAAAAGTGACAAACTGATAAAACTAAGTACAGTCAGTCCTCGGGTTACGTTCTTAAGTTGAATTTGTATGTAAGTCGAAACTGTATATTTTATCATTGTAGATCCAGAAACATTTTTTTTTACCCCAGTGACAATTGGAGTTTTAAAATGTTTTGCTGTAATGTGACCAAGGATTATCAATAAAGCTTCATTACAGACACCTTACAGCTGATCATTGCAGTCTCGGACTAAAGGAAAACATCCAGAGAGCTGCACCAGAGGTCACATGGAGCAGAGGGGTCAGTTCTTGGATGCTTATTACTAAAGCTGAGATGTCAGGAAGGTGAATCTTTGTCAAATGTCTCAAGCCGGAAAAACACCTCTAAGCTACAATATAGTCATAGACATACGACACCAGTCTTCTTGACATAAAAAATGGACACTCAAGTTGTAAGTTAATGGAACATTTGTTCAAGGATTCCCCATAGTAGTAAAATGGGAAATCACTGTCATAGATGCTCTATGGGGTTGTATTGTATAATTGTTTCCCCCTATCCACAGGATGGGGATAACAGTACGATCAGGTTTGACTGCGGGGAACCCCATTGATAGCCAGAACGGGATCCCTGCCGATCATGAGAACTTGGGTCCTGTACTCATGAATGGATACAGCAGCTGGCTGGTCAAGCACGCATCCTGCCATTCAATGGGAATGTTGGAAATTGCAGAGCACAGCGCTCAGTTATCTCGATTAGGGTTGTGCTTTGCAATTTTCAATGCTCTAATAGTATTAAATGTAGCAGGCGGACACATGCACAACCTGTCGCTCCATCATTTAGTGGATAGAGGATAATAATTAACCTTGGTACAACCCCTTTAGTACATTAGAAGGAAAAGCAGTAAGCAAGTTATAGTCAAAATATAACATTTTAAATAAAAAGAATTTTCATGTATTCTGATGATAACCATAATAAAGAGTCTTTTGTGTACAAGGCTTAGGTGCCTCATAATATGTTTTACCATATTTTTTATTTTGTAATTAGGAGACACAGAAGGGTTTCCTTCAGCAACTGCTGCTGTATTTCTCTGTAGAACAATGGAAGAACATTTCCCTTTGTCTTTGAAGTTAGCTGACCACGTAGCTATGCAACCGTGTAATGTAATCCTTCAACCTGCTTATACACATCCTGCCCAGACTTATTGCCTGAAAACAAAATGCGGATCAAACACAAAGTAAATATGTTTTGACATACAGGATTTTAGTTTTTAAAGTTACAGAGCGGTAGTTTTTTATTCACTGGACTTTTTAAAAATAAAAACACATCCGTTAAGTAATGCATAGAAATATGAGCCCTATGTGTGGCCTGCTATCAGGACGTCTCAGCCTAGCTCGGTCCGTCATGCCCAGTAGTCAGTAACACAAATCCCTATTATGTGTATATGTATATATATATATATATATATATATATATATATATATATATATATATATATATATTTTGTTTGTACAGTTTCTCACTAGTAAGGGGCCAGAAGATGCGCTTACTCCGTGGCCCTGTGTTATGGCGGACTCTGCACGTTCTTTTCAGTGCAAACTGCTTGCACATGTATTTAAGAAGTGTCCGCACAACATATGTGGGGCAGGCAACCCTTTGGTGTGACACAAATTTTGTCATTGAAATGGCCATTCCGGTACACTGTCGGACCACTCGCCACATTTAACATGTAAAGTCCAAAAGTGGTGTGTTGCACGTCCTATGTTCAAGGTGCACCAAAAAAGTTGGTGTACTCTCGGAGAAGTGCAGGGAGCGCCAGATTCATGAAGAACGGACGCCAGAGTGCAGTTTTCACTGTTTTATTAAATGTTGGCCTGTGTCTTTTGTTAATTAAATGCTGCTTTTTGTACTTTTTCTTCTGAAACCATTTGAGTAATAACCAAGGTGTGAACTGGTCCTTACTCTACCTGCATATGTGCTGTTCTTCGACCGCAAACAACAGATGCATGGTCCGCATGTCATCAGTGTGTAAAAACGGAGCGATGGCAAATTGTGTCCACTGTGTTAAGCATCAAGTGATGCTCTTATACTGATGGCACAAAAATCACATGCGTGTGGCATCTGCATTTTTTCTATGCGAACACATGGAGTAATAGGACCTGCTCTGAGTTTTCTACAGCCTCCACATGGATCTGTGAAAAACATGGTTATTTGCATGGGTCAATCATAGTGCTCAGCTTATTCTCCATGTAATATATATCTCGCAGCCGATGAATAGGTGAAAAATCTACAACCTTTTTTGTTGTCCCAACTTTCAAAGCTATCCCCAATCCACAAGACCCCAACGATCATGAGAATGGGATCTGAGCAATTAGGATAATGGGGATCCTGTTCTCACTATTGATTGGAGCGGTAGACTGTGTATGCGCCCTGCCTCTTCATTCTGTACTATAGGATCTACCCAGAGATAGTTGAGCACTGTGCTTGGCAATCTTTGGCCCCTCACATAGCATTTTTGGATGAAGCCCCATCTCCACCATGCACATATACCCTATATGACGACATAGGGAACTGTTCTGTCATACAGTGCCACTAATTAGTACAGCATTTACTACAAGATGCAGTACATCTTCAGAGCACCATGTAAAATAGCTTGGCTGATAATAATAATATAATGGAGTGAAAGTGAATGCATGTGCCCCTATAAGCGCTGTACTACAGATCTTTTCAACCATGTGCAGTTTAATTATCTATGTGTTCTTTCTATATTTTTGGAGAGCTAGGCACTTGTTCTACGCACAAAAATACTTTGTGTATCACTATAGTAATCAAGTCATACTCCTGTTACATATGAAAGGACCAGTGTTCTCCTATCTCTTCATACAACACTGTTCTATTCAGCTGTGATCACTTTCAGGATGTGAAGAAAGCCCCACCCTGTTTTCCTGGGGAGGGGGATGTAAAAGGAAGAAGCCTTAATACAGTGGGTACGAAAAGTATTCAGACCCCTTTAAATTTTTCCATCTTTGTTTCATTGCAGCAATTGGTAAGATCAGAAAGTTATTTTTTTTCTCATTAATGTATACTCTGCTCCCCATCTTCACAGAAAAAAACAGAAATGTATATACTTTTGCTAATTTATTAAACTAGAAAAACTGAAATATCACATATTCAGACCCTTCGCTGTGACACTTATATATATATATATATATATATATATATATATATATATATATATTTATATCCATATGTTATCTGTTTCCTTTTGATCCTCCTTGAGATGTTTCTATTCCTTCATTGGAGTCCAGCTGTGCTCAATTAAACTGATTGGACTTGATTGGACTTTCTATATCAGTCCTTATAGCTCAAAGTGCATGTTAGAGCACATGAGAATCTTGAGGTCTAAGGAACCGCCCAAGGAGCTCAGAGACAGAATTGTGGCAAGGCACAGATCAAGCCAAGGTTACAAAAGAATTTCCGCAGCACTCAAGTTTCCTAAGAGCACAGTTGCCTCCATAATCCTTAAATGGAAGAAGATTGGCATGACCACAACTCTTCCTTGACCTGGCAGTTCAGCCAAGCTAATCAATCATGGCAGAAGAGCATTAGTGAGGGAGGTAAAGAAGAACCGCAAAATCACTGTGGCTGAGCTCCAAAGATGTAGTACGGGGTTGGGAGAAAGTTCCATTAACTCTTCCAGAGTGCTCTGGACCTCAGACAGAGCCCAAGGTTAACCTTCCAAAAGACAATTACCCTAAGCACACTGCTTGTATAACAATGCAGAGGCCTCACAGCTCTGTGACCATTCCTGACTGGCCCAGCCAAAACCCCGACCTAAACCCAATTGAACATCTCTGGAGAGACTTGACAACGGCTTCCACCAATGTTCACCATTTAATCTGAGGGAACTGGAGAGGATCTGCAAGGAAAAATGGCAGAGGATCCCCAAATCCTGGTGTGAAAACTTGTTGCATCATCATCATCAAGACTCCTACTGCTACTAGCTCAAAAGCTGCTTCTATTCAATACTGAGCAAAGGGACTGAATACTTATTACCATGTCATATTTCATGTTCATGTTTAATAACATTCATTTCATGTTTAATAAATTAGCAAAAATATCTACAGATCTATTTTTTCTGTCAAGATGGGGAGCAGAGTATACAGAGTGTAATGAGCAAAAAAAAAAATGAGCCAGAAACAGTCCGCTGAAGTACTTTCATTGCAGCCACCTGCGAGTGAGATGTGAGGGCCGGCTCCAGGGCAACAGAGCCTCAGTGAGTTGTACAGCACTACGGAATATGATGGCGCTATATAAATAAATATTATTATTATCATAACTCACGTGGCGATAATACAAATTCAGAAACTAAAGACATATTAGATGACTTCCTTAAGTTAAAACAGTTAAAGATGTGGGTACAATTGCTTACAGTATTTAAGGGCAGTTTTAGGGAGCAGGGCGACTGGCCGAAAACAGAAGGTTTTAATGACCAGCAATGTATTCGCAGTGGCCGAATGCATCCCCCCCCCCCACCACCAACACCTGAGGGTCCAGGCCCTTTGATAATAATAATAATTTTAATTTATATACGGCATCAAATTCCATAGCTTTTTATAGATTCCGGGGAACACATACAAATAAAATAAGACATTGCAGAGTAATGACATATGGCCCTTTTACCGGGTACTCGGTGTGCTGGCACCAGACTTGGCAGACCCACATGATCCAGAAAATCAACTTAGAAATGAGGTGTTAATTTCTTTCATGAAGTCAAGGAGGCGGAGAGTTTAGCACTGAAGTCAAGCTTTCTCTGCCTCAGAATGCCCCCTTTACTGTAATTGATGATCCTGCCTCCACGGACATCATTGACCAGATCTCCTAATGTCTAGTGCATGATGTCAATCAAAGGGGAGGAGGTGTTAAAGGAAACCTACCACTTACAAGTGATAGGTTTAGACACATATACATGGCACCAGCTCAGGGTGAGCTGGTGCCAGATCATATTTTTGTTAGGGGAACAAAGCCCCTATCGCCGTTTTATAAGTTATATTAACTTATAACTCGGCGCACCGCACTTGGGCACGGCGCACCATGCACGTGCCCGTGCGTGCGCCGGATTCTAACGTGCTGGAGAGGCGGTGACGACACCGATCTCCCCGGCACACGCGCGCCTGCGCAACTTAGCACGGGGAAACAGGCCGTGCTAAGTTGCGCAGGCGCGCGTGTGCCGGAGAGCCCAGCACTCTCCGGCTCTCCAGCACTTTAGAATCCGGTGCATGCACGGGCACGCGCATGGTGCGCCGTGCCCAAGTGCGGTGCGCCGAGTTATAAGTTAATATAACTTATAAAATGGTGATAGGGGCTTTGTTCCCCTAACAAAAATATGCTCTGGCACCAGCTCACCCTGAGCTGGTGCCATGTATATGTGTCTAAACCTACCACTTTTAAGTGGTAGGTTTCCTTTAAGAGGTGGGGAGAGCTTAGCTCCGCTACCTTGACTTCATACAGCCAGTTGACAACAGACTTCAACATTAATTTACTTGATGATGCCACCGAGCTTGGCCTTGAATGAAACATGATAAAAAAAGCTGTTCAACTGGTTTAGCAGGCCATTTTTCGATGACAGGTTCCCTTTAAGTTTGTGCGCATGGGGACAGGGCACAGCCCCATTGCATATGAGTGGTTACCCATCTCATGAATTCACTGGAAACACATATGGGATTAGGCCGAGGTCTGCCCCCGTGTGCTAGTGTTTGTAAAGACAGCACTAGATGTATGTGTGACCACACCCTAAAGAGGACATTGCCACCTGATATATTGGGCGGGACTAATAATAATAATAGGGATGTGGGTAAAATCAAGGGTGATAAATCCTCCTCATGGTTTCCTCTGCACATCTGGTACATTATAGTATATCACTATTGTTTAATTATAATAATCTATATTTATATAGTGCCACAATATTCTGTTGCACTTTGCAAATCATAGGTACATATACAAATAAAATAAGACATTACAGAGTACAAACATCCATATGGAACAAAAGGAGTGACGGCCCTGCTCACAAGAGCTTACAGTCTATGTTGAACATACCTGACTATTTTAATAGTTGTAATATTTTGGGTTCTGTAAACTGTTAACCAAATTATCTGTAATATTAAAGGTCATCTACCACCAGATTACCACAATTATGCTTGTTACCTTTAGGGGGGGTTGATTGTAGTTTTTTTTTTCTCCTTTTCAAGCGTCTGGAATACCATGAAAAATAAAATATGTAAATGATAAATATATAATGTATATAATAAAAATATGTAAATGAACCTGCGGCGCTCAGGCATCTCTGTACAGCACTGTGGAATATGTTGGTGCTATGTAAATGATTGGCATGATATTGACTCCTAAATTGCAATCCTGTACATTGGCATGGAGTCATACTAGAGTGCCCTCTAGTGGAGACTGTTGTTCTTGAAAGGAAGTTGCTTTATTTCCTGCATGTATAATCGCTATAGTGGGAATCAATAATGGTGATGTACACATATCTTATACTTTGCTCGCTCTGTAATTAACACTTGTTAGGAGAGTATCGCAGAATCGCAGTGTTGTGTTCGCCAGGAGACCACATGACTCCTCCGGCATCTGTTCTGCAGCTGTTTCTGCTGGGATTTCAGCATCTTTTAAAAGTGCACACTAGGTTATGTGTTGCCTGGGCTGCCAGACATGTGTGCATTTTGCTGGAAGAAGTTAAAATTTTCCTCCTGTAAAAGTAAACATAGAAAAAGATCTTGTACTTGTGAAACCAGAGCCCATGACAGGTCAAGGTTCAGCCAAACCTTACATCATAAAATATATGTAAATGCGATGGCTTATTCCATCCATAATCATATCAAACAATGATAAGTGAATCAGTTTGCTTTGTCTTTCCACCCTGCTTTTTGCACCATATACAATGTATATTGGGCAGATTGAGGCAAAAACTATACCTCTGTCTGCCTGTCTAGAGTTCCGCTCGGCATATACATAAAACATAGTAAAATTAAGGCTAGGTTCACACTATTTCAAATGTTTGAGTTTCAAAAAGGGGGTGGTTTCAACATGTGCCAAAAAAGTCCCAAAATGCTGGTGCCAGAAAGGTGAAAATTTATCAGGCGCTGCTGCATTGCACATTGCACCAGTGGACCTGGACTCTTGCCACACCCTGGCGTATATATTGCCTGGCATAGAATTGCACTATAACCAGGCTATAGTTAAGGCACGGTGCGGGCTGTGCCTGCCTTGGTCTGGCCCACTCTTTGACATGGGGGAGAGTCGAAATTCGTGCCCATTCGCCAAGAGTTGTGTCTTCTTGTGGCTTGTACTCTTCATTGACATTGGGAGAGAAAAAAGAACTGGACCGCAATTCCACACATTATTCAATGATCTATTGCCGCTAGGCTACATCTACAGACAAACTCCAGGTTCTTAGTTACATTTCGATCAAATTGTATAAGGCCACTAACCACTTCACGGTGAAATCATTGTAGTGGGTCCCTACGCTATTTTGTGCGGGATCACATGGCATCCACCGCCACTGCAGCACAGCACCAGCAGGGACCAAGACCCAGTTGCCCCACAGCACCCATACTGGCAGGCATAGCCCCCATGGCTCCAGGTCCCAGGTCCCCACTGGCACCACAGAAGATGCCATGCAACACCGCACCATGTGAACAGGACTTAGAGGTGTAGTTTCATTACAACAAATTGATGTTATTGTTTTTATGATAAAAAGTTTTCTAATATACTTTCTGTATCAATTCCTCATGGTTTTCTAGATCTCTGCTTGCTGTCCCTCTATAGAAATCTTCTATCTTTACTTCCAGTGGACAGAAATCTGACCATGGTCACAGTAGATACACACCACACACACATACAACATATTCACACCCAATACCGCAGATGACGGGGACCCCCTGACACTGTGGGCCCCATAACAGCTGCTATGGCTGCTACCCCTGTTGTTACTCCCCTGTGCTATATCCTATTTGATGTAATGTTTGCTGTGGATTTTACAAGATGGAATAAAGAACAAAAGTTTTAACCTTCTTCCTGTGGAAGGGCTGGAGTGTTTCTATTTTACGCTCCAAAAATATACCAGGGCAAAGGTAGAATGTTGGCTCTTATGTATCTTCATCCCTGTGCTATAGTATTTTTAAGCAAAGGAGGTAGAAGAGGTATTAAAGATACTTTTACTGTTTACTATTACTTGGTGCAAGAGCAATGGTAGAATAATTGCTGAAGTGTTTCTATTTTATGTGTTGCAACGTTGGACTTCCGGTATTATCTCCGCACACCTAGGGGACAAGCTGCTGGAGTAGTGAGCTGGATCTTTTTCTCTATTTACCCTTTTCTCGTAGGCGCATGATGACTGACGGAGATTGCCAAATCCAGTGGTTAAAGTGTATCCAAGCTGAAGCTGAATGTAAACAAGTTGTACATATTTCTCTACTGCCTACTGTTTGTTCTGAACATCAGTCAAAAATCCGAACAATGAGTGGACAGATTCAAACATCTTGGATTCATTTCTTTTTCTATACTAAGAAATTTTCTGCGCTATTTTGGTGTATAAATATTTTGTTTTCCTTGTGTTACTATCCTTTCAATTACTTTGTAACCATGTAAGTTGTTGTGTATTACAGGATGATTGGGTTTGTGTGTAATGCTATATTGTGTTTGTGTCATTGCTGCAAAAAGCGGAGCCAGGGAAAACAGCCTAAAATCATCACATTTTATACCGTCAGCATTTCTTGAAGAAAATTGTAATGCTGGACACATAGTTTTATTTATCTTGTGCGTTACACAACGCTGCTATTACATAAAGTAAGGAATCCGAATCCCAGGGATCATTAGGTATAAAGAGATATGACAGGTTCTATTAGGGGTATGGATGATACAGGTAGTCTCTAGGTTATGTACTGGATAGGTTCTGTAGGTTTGCTCTTAAAGGTACATTCATATGGCGGTATGTCCCCCGGGTGACCCCTCCCCCTTCATAGAAAACAGTGGCGCACGGCCGCACACACGGGAAAAGATAGTGCATGCTCTATCTTTTCCCGGTGTACGGCGTGGATCGATGCCACACATTGCCATCTATGGGGACGTATCCCCACAGACGGGTGTGTGAATGCACCCTAAGTTGAATTTGTATGTAAGTTGGAACTGGTATATTTTGTAAGTGTGACTCCAAAGTATTTTTTCATCCCTGTGACAATGGGATTTTCATAATATTGGGATCAAGGATTAACAATAAAAACTCCTATAATTCCATATGACTGTTTGTACTCGGTAATGTATTATATAATTTGTATTTGTCCACTATAATTTGTAAAGCACTATGGAATATGTTGGCACTATATAATAAAGATTATTATTTTTATTATTATTATTATAACCTAACTCTTGTTGTTCACTCCTATGTTGACCAATACAGCCTGGGGATAGAGTACAGTAAATAACTTGCACCCAGAGAGCTTCACTAGAGGTCACAGTGGGCAGAGAGACCCGTCTGTAACTAAGGGTCATATGTAAGTCGGGGACCCATTGGGTCTTTACAAACAGATCATATCAGGGGAAAAAGGACTGAGTATATGGATGAAAGATGGGAAGAGGGTGAGTGAAGGAGACCTGCAATATATTAGCCTACTTTAATTTCAATACAGTTGCCAAATATCACAAAGCAATTATAGCACTACAAACAACAGCAAAAATAAATGTCTAGGATACCATCACTATAAATGCTTGATCATATATAGTAGAATAATTGTCCATAGCCCATGTCCCATCCATACACTTCATGCTATACCTCTCCACATGTAATCTCTGGTTCTCACAAGTCATTCTTTCCTTTCCATCTGTCTAATTCTCTTCTCTGTATGGGGTTTGAAAAAAATGGCCGCTTTCTTCTAAAATCAGCCCCATTTCTATCAGCCTCGTTTCTATACAGCTGAGCTGCGATACCAGCAGATGGTCAGGTGTGGTAGCAGTGGCGTAACTAGAAGCTGATGGGCCCCAGTGCAAAGTCTGTGCAAGGCCCCCGACTATAATGTATGGTTTATAATAGTAGTCTTCTCATATGGGAAATTGACACCTTATGGGCCCCCTAAACCTCATGGGTCCAGTTGCAACTGCACCCTCAGCACTCCCTCAAGTTACGCCCCTGTGTGGTAGTTTTTTTCGAAGACATACACACAACACATATATCATTCCGAAGGATTTTCCACTTGTCTGGAGTCTTAATATTACTGTAAACCCAGAATGTTTTTGATCAGGTCTCATTTGACATCTGGACATTGCAGCTGCACCGTTATACATCTCTCTATTTAGAGTGTACAATATTATCTTGTACATGAATGAATGTCTTGGAATGCAGGGCTACAGATTGGCTCCTCTATCCCACAAGTACCATAGCCGCCATCTTATCTGCCTTCACTGTACAGGGGTTTATATAAGATACAACACACATGGCTTTTTTCATGAAGAAACAACACCTATCAAACATATCATATAGAGATTTGCAGCTCAAAACAGTGAGTGGAGCTGAGCTCTAACATCACACATGAACTGTGAACAGATGGCACTAACTCTTGAAGAAGGTAGCCATGTTTTTCTAATCTAAGCTAAAAATTAGAAAAAAATGCAGTCTCCTATCATTACATAATCATAAGTATATTTCCATTAATATACAGTACGAGTAGAGGCCATAAGCTCCTTATAACCCTATTATTGAACCGGACTGGTATAGTATCCTAGCTATGAGCAGCTATAGAGCACTTCTAAAAGAAGCCGACAAGACTCATCAGTTTATTCTTTCTTTTTAACAGCCTTGGATAAATAGACATATCCCTGCCCTTTGTGTGGTTTTGATTTACTGCCATGAATTTAGCTGTTGTGTAAGTTCATGTCAGCTGCAGGAATAAACAGCTAACATCTGGAAGAAACCTTCATGCCAGATGAACCTGTAACAAAGGATGACTCTCTTTCACTCCGCTCTAGTTATGTGCGGCCCCAATAATTGCCAATCCTAAATAATCAAGTAAGGGATTCTACTCAACTTAGGAAAAGATATGTCATATTACATTCCAGGCTGATTCACACCGATGGTTACATTGTAGCTTGTCATAAATCAAACATTAATATAAAATAGAGGAAGTCCGAGCCAGAAATGAAACAGTGGAGTTTAGGTTTCATGTGAAAACAATTGCTCAAATTTGTTATATAACTTGTTACTATTATACCAAAATAAACATCTGAGGCTGAGTGCACCTGTAAAATAGCCAGCAGTCAGCAAATTCCTAAAATATATTGGCAAATTCTTAAAACAAAGTTGACACAAATTACTTTCAGTGGTAGCATGCTTCCCGGGAACCATGCTTGGGATGGATGAGATGCTAATATACTTCATATTGTACTATTTGTACAGTACGTGTGCCAAACATTACATTTAGGGACCAAGGGAGGATAGTTTGTCTACATGGTGGGGGGAGGTGGGGGGGGGGGAGCCGCGCCACAAAATGGTTGCATGCAACACCTATGTGACGAGGACACTTCTTAAATACCCATGCAAGCGGTTTGCACCTAAAAGGATATAGATCATGTGTGTGTATGTAACCCATATGGTAGAAATGCATATTATGTGTGTAAATTAATGCATATATTCTATGCAGTGGTACTGTGTATAGGTGTTATGTGTGGCAATACTTATAGTGCATATAGGGATACTATTAATATGTGTACAGGTTGTGTTAGTGCAACATTCCCCACCGGGGACTAGAATACCGGAGTGGCTGGCGGTTGTGGCCTAGAGCACACTGATGTCATGGTGCTTGGTATGGGGATCGGAGGGCTGTCCTACAGCCTGGCAGGTCTCCAGCAGGTGGTATGTGCAAGAAATATATAGGGAGAGGCTTATGTACTGATTCTCCCTGTGGCAACCCCTGAGTGTCTGTAAGATAATTCCCTGGGTAATGGATGAGGAAGCCCATGGTGATAACAGCTGTATCCAGGGATCAGACGGAGGCAATGCAAAATAACTTACTGTTCTTTATTGAACAACAGCAGGCAAACAGGCCTTAACATTCTCATGGCAGAATTGGTACTGCAATGGTCATGGAGAGGTGTCCTCAGGAATTGGTTCACCAGCCTGGTAGTGGATGCAGGATGGGATGGAGCTGTGTCCAGTTGTGGAAGCTGCAGCTCTTGTCCTGGGTTTAGCTGAGTGTCAGCTTTGATGGTGGACTGACACTGTCTCTCTCTTCTCTCTTTGTGACAGGATGTGCTCTCAGAGGAGAGCTGGTAGTAAAGAGAATTGCTGGAAAGACCTTCATTGAACTAGTACTCCAAGAGGTTGCTGGAAAAAGGACCTGAGGCCCCTCCCTGTCCAGGGGTTTTATTATCCTGGTCAGATGGTGGTTACCTCTCCAATCACACTCCAGTGTACATGGTGAAATACAATTGGCTGATACTCACATCCACTTTAACCCTTGCCTGTTTAGGCTGAATCTACAGCTGCTAATTACCGAAAACAACAAGTACCTCTCAGCTGAGAGGAAAAAGAAGGATCGACTAAAGAGATGCAGGTTAAACAATAACAAAATCTTTATTTTTGACAACAATGCTCAAGGTAAAAATGCATTAAAAAGTACAAGTGGTGGAATACAGAAAGAGAAAACCGGGCCGACCCGGACAGGGCAAAGTTGTAAAGGGGTAACTCTTATCGGGTAAGAAACTGAACAAAAAGCGCCAAGGCATTGGCAGTTAAGCTGCGAAATTTCTTAATTTCTATAGGCAGAGTGGTGGTATTGTCCCAACCACTCTAAAACATATGGTATGTGAAGGGTATATTTCCTGTGCCTGGGTAAAACAACCTATGGCTACAGGGAGGAAAGAATTGTACTGCTATCAGCTCTTACCCGATAATGGAAGATGTGAGGTGTCTTTGCCACTGACCGGGAGGGTCCGCGTCCCCGACGTACGTTTCGGCTCAGAGTGAGCCTTCGTCTGGGGGTAGCGTCCTCTCGCACTGGGGCCGGAATATAACAAAGAGATGGACCAATGAGCGTTCTGGAAGCAGCACATGTGATCGCGGGTCACGTGATACGTGAGATCACGGCTAACAGGGTCACGTGACTCGGTATCGCGAGATCACACGGGCTGCGTCGGAGTTTGACAGAGGATAGATAAGATCTGGAGAAAGGGCGCATGCGTGATGAGCGCCTCCGAGCCAAGACTGTCTTTACCAGGTATTGCATGGAACATGAATTTACCAACTAAAGGTAACCATAGTTTGAAATGCTTTTGAAGGTGTATGACTAGTGCGATCTAAAAGGGGAAGGGGGAATTTATGTGTACAATGTGTCAAGAAGAAATCAAAGAAATTTCCAAATCTGGCATCCTGTCCAGCAGTGGACCTCTTTGTCAAAACAGTGACTAATGAATTTTCCAAAATAGACAAACAGGTGAGTCATGACAACTTGACAAATGCCCAACGTCAAGCCATTAATAACTTGAAAAGAGATAAGTCACTGATTATAAAACAATCAGACAAAGGCGGAAACGTGGTGTTATGGCCACGAGTTATGTACGAGACCGAAGCCTATCGCCAACTAGGCGACAAACAATGCTATAAACGCCTTACCTTTAACCCGTTATCTAAATTTACGACTGAACTTAACACCTTACTCCTACAGGCTGTCAGAGATAAGGTGATCAACAAGGATCTCTATGAATGCCTGAAGAACTCGGACCCAGTGATTCCAACCCTCTATTTACTGCCGAAGGTCCATAAGCATCCCAAGGTACCACCAGGCCGCCCAATTATTTCGGGGAACGGCAGCTTGACGGAAAACGTAAGCAAATTTGTGGATCACTATTTTAAAAAAATGGTTGAGATATTACCATCTTATACTCGTGATACTATGGACCTTTTGCGTAAAATCGATGGACTCCACGTCGACAATGACACCTATTTGGTGACGTGCGACGTGGAGTCCCTCTATACATGCATTGAGCATCGAGATGGCCTGAGAGCAGCCAAATATTTTCTGTCCATGGAAAATTTCACACATGAATTTTCCTCTTTTCTTTTGCAGTTACTGGAATTTATTTTGCATCACAATTTTTTTGTGTTTGGGGGGTCCTTCTACCTGCAGCTCCGGGGGACAGCGATGGGGGCGTCTTGTGCGCCCTCATACGCGAACTTGTTCCTGGGGCTGTGGGAGAGGGACCTCCTAGATGGTGGCCAGGATGTCTCTATGGACCGGGTCCTTTTTTGGGCCCGGTACATAGATGACATCCTGATCATTTGGAAGGGTGATCTACTGGAGTTACAGGATTTTTTTACCACACTCAATAAGAATTCATACAACATCAAATTGACATACAATGCCAACAAATCCTATGTTTCATTTTTAGATGTATCTATCAGCAAAGACTCCAACGGATTCCTACAAACGAATGTCTTCAGAAAAGAAACCTCGGTTAATTCACTATTGCATGCCACATCATCGCATCCGCCACAAACCATCAAAGCCATACCCACAGGCCAATTTCTCCGAATAAGGAGAATATGTTCCACTGAGGATGAATTTGAAGCTCAAGCAACAGATCTGAAAAACAGATTTTTGCAGCGTGGATACAGTAAAAGATCTCTAAAACAGGCATACTGGCGTGCTAAGAAGACATCTCGCCAAACACTTCTAATACCCAAAGTCAAAGAAAAGGCCCCAGATCTGGTAAGATTCGTCACAGAGTACAATTCTCATTGGCATGAAATCCGCCAGATTCTGACACGTTTTTGGCCAATCCTCCTAGGGGATCCAATAATAGGCAAATACATTACACCCTACCCATCTGTAACGGCTCGGAGAGCACAAAATTTGCGTGACATTTTAGTCCGAAGCCACTATGCATCAGAAAAATCTGATACTATTTTTGGGGCTAATCGCCCAGCAGTGGGATGTAAACCCTGTGGTGCCTGCGTGGCTTGCCCTAATGTGGAGCGCACAAACATCTTTACGGATTCTTCAGGAAGCAAAGTTTACAACATCAAACACAGCATTACATGCAAAACCAAAGCCGTAATATATTACGCTACATGTCCGTGTAATTTGATCTATATTGGCCTAACGAGCCGCGCCATGAAAATACGCATTAGGGAACACATGCGCGACATAAAAGCTACATTAAAAGAAGACACAATCCTTGATGGCAAACCAGTGGCACTCCATTTTAAGGAGAAACATAATTCCGATCCGAGTCTTCTGAGGGTACGTGGGATCGACAGAGTCGACCTAGGCATTAGAGGGGGCCCAGTCCAGAAAATTTTAGCTCAGCAAGAAACTCGATGGATTTGGACCTTAAACACCTTAAAACCAAGTGGCCTCAATGAGACTCTTAGTTTCGCCCCATATCTCCGGTAGGCACCCTCCACAATTCTCATTTACCTAACACTTACCTTCCAAATAGTGGGTTTCGTGTCATACATTCACACACTGGCGTCCTAACACACCAGTTTTAATTGTTTTTAATTTGTTGTTTTTCTGACTTTTATATTTTCAGCACAAACTCTCACGGGTCCGGATCCACTATATATCCTGCAAACGACAATGAGCTTTCAATCAGAGATAAATCGCTTAATATAAGGTCTACATCCACTAACTGTGTGTTAACTAAAATAGATGTTCAAATCTGTTTTGTACACTAATATGTCTTTTTCAGGTTCCTGGATCGCTAACCCCATATATTGTTGATGTAATTATGCATGACTATTGGCTATGTTTGACTATTTTGCTATTTTGGAAATAATTTTTTCATACATTCATAACAATATGCAATATATTGTATACGTGGCTTTGGTCTCAGCCATTTAATGTAATTATTTATGTTATGTGTACCCTCCTCACCTTCAATCCTTCACTTTCCCACCACTCACTTCCCAATCCACCTTGTCCTTCACTATGACGTCTCACACAATTTGTGGTTCACCTATTGTCACACCCTGTAAAAAATGGCTATTACGATGTACTGATTTCAACCGTTTAAATGGGGAGCATAACAGCATCTCTCCAGCATGGCATTGGTATGCTCAAATATATGTTACTATGGAGCTTAATGATTACATATGCATACCATATATACATGTTTATATTGTGTAATTTTTGTACTGTGTAGTTTTATATAATGTATGGCTGCCAGCTGTATATATATGTCGTTATGGCACACTGTGTATTTGTATATATATGTATTTGCATTATATATCTTATACTTTGCATATGCACATGTCACTTTATTAATTATGATCACATATGCATACCATATGTATATATAACTTTTATATTGTGTAGTTTTATATAATGTATGGCTGCCAGTCGTATATATATGTTGTTATGGCACACTGTGTATTTGTATATATATGTATTTGCATTATATTTTATATTCTGTATATGCACAGGTCACTCTATTAACCATATATCCATTATATATGGTCTGTAATATGCACATGTCACTTTATAGAGTATTCCAATTGAGGTAGGATTGTGCCTACCCACACACTTACCTTATTTAACACGTTGTATTTAATCAATTTTTTCTTACATATATACTTCTGTTTTTTGTACACATAAATTCCCCCTTCCCCTTTTAGATCGCACTAGTCATACACCTTCAAAAGCATTTCAAACTATGGTTACCTTTAGTTGGTAAATTCATGTTCCATGCAATACCTGGTAAAGACAGTCTTGGCTCGGAGGCGCTCATCACGCATGCGCCCTTTCTCCAGATCTTATCTATCCTCTGTCAAACTCCGACGCAGCCCGTGTGATCTCGCGATACCGAGTCACGTGACCCTGTTAGCCGTGATCTCACGTATCACGTGACCCGCGATCACATGTGCTGCTTCCAGAACGCTCATTGGTCCATCTCTTTGTTATATTCCGGCCCCAGTGCGAGAGGACGCTACCCCCAGACGAAGGCTCACTCTGAGCCGAAACGTACGTCGGGGACGCGGACCCTCCCGGTCAGTGGCAAAGACACCTCACATCTTCCATTATCGGGTAAGAGCTGATAGCAGTACAATTCTTTCCTCCCTGTAGCCATAGGTTGTTTTACCCAGGCACAGGAAATATACCCTTCACATACCATATGTTTTAGAGTGGTTGGGACAATACCACCACTCTGCCTATAGAAATTAAGAAATTTCGCAGCTTAACTGCCAATGCCTTGGCGCTTTTTGTTCAGTTTCTTACCCGATAAGAGTTACCCCTTTACAACTTTGCCCTGTCCGGGTCGGCCCGGTTTTCTCTTTCTGTATTCCACCACTTGTACTTTTTAATGCATTTTTACCTTGAGCATTGTTGTCAAAAATAAAGATTTTGTTATTGTTTAACCTGCATCTCTTTAGTCGATCCTTCCTTTTCCTCTCAGCTGAGAGGTACTTGTTGTTTTCAATATGTTTATTGTGGATCAACACTGACTAAATGTGGTACATTTAGGGTGACCGAATACATAGCCATATATTAGGCCTCGGTTCAAATCAGGGGTATGGTACTCAACCTCCCCATCACCCAATTTCCTGTATCCACCTGTTTATTTAAGCTGCTAATTACCTCAGACTTACTGAACTATCCCTCAGGCGAGTTGCGCAGGCTCACCTGCTGGGGAGAGACAGATAGAGGGCCCTATGCGCAACTACCCCCTTGCCTATACATTGGCAGGGGTCTTGTATTAGGTTTGATGCATTGTGCTGTATTGACATACAAATGCAAAGGTCACCAATAGGCTAATATTAAAAAAAAAATACTTCTCAGTATATACTTTTTATTCTGTAAATGTTTTTATAATATCGCATACTCTATTATGCTATTTGATATGTTAAAAAAGGAATCCTAACCTCCATATTTTCCCCTCTGAGTATAGTAGGTTGATATAGCAGTATTATTGTTATGTACAATTTATAATGGTATTATCTGTTAAAGCTCCCATACACATAGATAATAATTATCCGAGCCCAATATTAGGTGTAGTAGGGGGTAGATACTTATTAGTTAAGCTGGATTTCAACTGCCCAATACTATGGCCGTATATATGTCCCCCTATGGTCGTGTGAATGTAGCCTAATAGGGGTTTAACCGCTGGCGATCACTATCTGTGTATGGGATGTATTAGTCTTGCACCACTTTGATGCTGTTTGACAGTGGCGTGTGAGTCCCAAAAAGACTGAGATGTTCATGGTGCTTGTACTGTACCTCCATGCATCAGGAAAGGTCCTTCACAACATTTAAAAGGACAATACTTCAATGAGGAGGTGCTGTATAATACTTCAATTGATGAAGAGAGTGCTGTATAGTATATTAATATGGGGGAGGCGGCATTTCAGTAATCGCCTCAGGCAGCAAAAAGGTTGGAATCATCCCTATGGGGGGCACACACCACATCACGCTTATACAAACCATTGACAGACAGAAAAATTCACCTCAGAAGTGCTGGGTGGCCACAAGTACTGTACACATATTGTAGAAAAATAAAGCACAATGCAGCAGCACTCCTAGAAATATAGCAAAACCCTGAGCCAAGAAGAAAGGTCAAATATATTGCTGAAGTTTATTGCATTGTACAAATAAAATGCTCTAAAGTAACTGAAAGGTACAACAGCATCCACTTTGTAATGTGCTACAGTATTTAGTTAAAGTGTCAATCATAAAATGTCAGTTTCATACATGAACTATTAATAATATACAGTAAGAAACATGGAGAGTTTTCTTTCAAGTCTCAGTGGTCAGTTTCTGATCACATGACCAGGGCACCTGCAGTGTTGTGTACACCTGAGAAGCGGTTGACAGTTGATGAGTGACAGTTGACAGTGACCGGCGCCGGAGGAGGATATGTCTACTGACTCTAGAGAAAGCGACGATATGGATGCGGAAGAAGAGATTTGGAGAGGAGCGAAGAGACGAAGATTTTCCAATGACACATCGGATGATGAGAGGAAGTCTTCAATCAAGAGGACCAAACTACCAGACCAGGAGGAAGATGGAAAGATTCAGCCTACTGGAGCCAAGAAGAGGGCAGCCATTTCCAGCTCATCTGATGATGAAGAGAAGAGCCAGGAGAAGAAGAGGCGAAGACTAACATCTGACCCAAAGTCCAAGGCCTCCTTCTCAGGACACAGCGGTGTTTGGCCAACTGGCACCACAAGCACAGTCTCCTTAAAAAGGAGACTCCTATTCCATCAGGTGCTTGGCCAGGGAAGTTTTGGAAAGGTCCTGCTGGCGGAAGATCCATCTACCCGCAAACATTTTGCTGTTAAGATCATGAGCAAAGTAGCCCTGCTCGCCAACGCCGATGAGGTGGATGTGATGGTGGAGCGACGAGTCCTACAGCTGGCATCTGGGAGCCCCTTCCTGATCCACGCAGACTTTGCATTCCAGACCAGGGTACAGTACTGACTACTGAATATTCCAAAATTTATTGTATTTTCTAATGCTATAAAGACACTAGGGAAATATTACCAAAATTGTCCTAGCTGCCCATTGCATTTTTTATAAACGCTCTGTTGGGTTGTAATGGGCAACTAGGACAATTTCACTGAAAGACAGATTTGATATATATGAATTTTTATGTTTGTCATGAAATGCTCCCAATGTATATGATTAATGATTAAAAACTAAACGCTCTGTATTGTTTTTATGGGTAACTATGACAATTTCACTGAAAGATTTGATATATATGAATTTTTATGTTTGTCATGAAATGCTCCTGATGTATATGATTAATGGGTCTTTATTGTTGTATTGACCAATATGTGCCCAAACACTGTTTATTTACAGAATTTTTTAGGATGTCTCAGGTTAGTGCTAGGTGTGATGGACTGGTGCAGGAGTGATACTGGGAAGGCCGTGCTATGATTGTACATCTAGTATATAACTGCACAATCCTCTTATTATCTATTCTCCAAAATGTACACGTTATCTAGGAATGAACTGTATATAGTGCATGCATAGTACTGCAGTCACCAGCAGAATAACTGTCTGTAATCAGCATGGCACCACCTATAGATTGTATCTTATTATTCATTGTCATTGCAGATTTCTATATATGATTTCCTGGGACAATAACATGTCATATAAACTAGTTGCATGATGACTTTGGAAAAGATTTGGTTTCTCCACGGCATATATATTTTTATTTTCATTATTTTGTATTTATAATATGTTGTTTATGTGATGAATGTGTTTATAAAGTTATTATAATTAAATAATGTAATAATAATTTACTAATGTAAATGGCATTCTCTTTTATATATACTTTGTTATGTAAGTGCAATTGACCAATAAAGATGGCTGCTTGTATCCAAGTGATAGGAGAGATGGTTGCCTATTTCCAGGTGATTGGTAAAATGTCATGTTGTTAATAAAGTTTACCTAAAAAAAAACATGTTTAGTTCTCTCCCTTCTTCTCTTTATAATTCTCATAGCAATAAAATACTGCAGGACCATTTATGTCTTTATAGATGGTGACTGCATTGCTGTGATAAAGGTGTGACAGTATAATGTTCCCTACATGTAAATATCTCTGTATAATATCCTTATTATGTAAAGCTAATTGTGGAATATCCCTCTAATTATCAACAAAGCGATAGTTACTGTAAATGTACAAATCTATATGAATGTCATGTATTCATGTGAGATAATTTGATGGATCATTGTACTTTACAGATATTGAATAAAGATATTCAGGACTTTTTTTCCTTTCAGTGTTGTTTATTTTAGTTTTTACCTTTCTTTTCTTCTTTTCCCATTTGTTTTACCAGACACAAATATATTGATATTACCAAATACGCCATAATATATAGCATTAAAGGGGTTGTCCAGCCGCAGCAAGTTTTCTCCACTCTGGATAATTCTCCGATTGGTGGGGGTGGGGGGGCAGTAGCAGGAATCCCATGGATTTAGAGAATAGGGGTTCCCGGACCCTAGATGGAAATAATATCTGGTAATACATGTGCCCTGCCCCTCCTATTTAATATGGCACTGAGGGAAGTAGCCGAGTACTGCACTTGTCTATGATTATAACAACAGGCACATGTGCAAACTGCTGCTCTGCTCCTTTGGGCTACAACAAACTCCCGTTCTCATGGTCTGTGGAGGTCCCACCACTGGGACCCCCACGATCAGCAAGTTATCACCTACCTTGGGGAAAACTTTCACAGTTTAATAAATCTGGGCCAACGTGAAGAAATCCTCTGAGGCGCACATATTGATCAGACGTATGCAGTAGTGTGATTTGTCATTTGCTTGGCCAGTATACACCAACATAGCAGTTTTAAGAGTAAAAGGACAAATACCATCAGATTACCTGACGGTAGATAACTATTTCATACTTCCCTGTCACTGTATGTCCCAAGCTTCATTTCTTATATTTTTGCACTGCCCCATTTCTGTAAAAAATAAGTGTATAAGATATGCAAATTATCCTGTGGTTACAGCTACCATCAGACCATAATATAATGCCAGACGTGGTCTGAGAGCCGGTGATGTCATTGGTTCTCTTCTCAAATCTCACCGGCTCTCAGATTGCACTGGCACAGCCATGGGGCGTGCATAAATTGTATTACAGTGGAGCCTGATGGTGCTCTGTGGAGCACCACTGGCTAATTTGCATATGTTATAAACTTATTTTTTACAAAATGCGGCCATACAAAGATTTAAGAAATGAAGCTTGGGACACACATGGATGGGACGGGGAGGTACGTAATAGTCATCTACCATCAGGTAATCTTTAATGTCAGACATATGCACATAGGTTCATATTTGTAGCATAAACTTGGTGGCATGTAGATACGTTGGGGGAGGTTGTACAATGGTGGTGGTAGTTGTAATTATTCCTATCCCCTGCGCTTCCTTAAAGGAAACCTACCACTTGTAGTGGCAGGTTTCCGATGGCAATACCGAGCACCAGGTCAGGGTGAGCTGGTGCCGGAGCTTATTTTAGTTAGTGTTTTAAACCGCGGTATCGCGGTTTAAAACACTTTTTAAACTTTATAGCCGGCGCAGGCAGGTACGTGCTCGGCGCTTACCGTGCGCGCGGCTACATGGGAAGTGAATGAGAGCCGCGCGCATGGTAAGCGCCGAGCGCGTACCTCCACGCGCCGGCTATAAAGTTTAAAAAGTGTTTTAAACCGCGATACCGCGGTTTAAAACACTAACTAAAATAAGCTCCGGCACCAGCTCACCCTGAGCTGGTGCCCGGTATTGCCATCGGAAACCTGCCACTTCAAGTGGTAGGTTTCCTTTAAGTGGATGTTGTAGATAGACACTTTTCTCACAGTTATCTTTGATATCTATATAAGGGAGATTTATTAATTTATTTATTACAGTTGAGATATATACAGTGTTACAGTATATGTCATACATATATTAAAAACCAGGGTTTAGTTAAGAAAAAAATCCCATCTATATAAATACACAGTTCCAGCAGATCTATACTACATTGTGCCATTGGTTCCACAGCATAGTTTCTCAAGAAAGTAGAGTATAGTCCTTTCTAAAAACCCCTTTCAACTTTTTCATGTTTTATATGGTTAATATTGGAGATCGTACATCTGCCCTGGCTGGTTATACTGAGGCTTTACCTTCATGAGATCTGACCTTCTATATTGTGTGTAGATAATATAGTGATAAATATACCTATATGTTTGCTCTCTGTAACAGGGGTTTCTACTTCTTGGGATGGAGTACATGAGCTGCGGGGACTTTAACACCTTTCTACTGGCGAAGGGGCAACTTAACATCCCCAGTGCAAGGTAAAGTTTTATGTTATCATAAATCCGATCAGAATTATAACTAGGAAGGGATAGGAAGACCCCAATATTCTCATTGGCACAGATTTTACACCGGGACCTA
The DNA here is from genome assembly GCF_040894005.1 of Engystomops pustulosus. NCBI lineage: Eukaryota > Metazoa > Chordata > Amphibia > Anura > Leptodactylidae > Engystomops > Engystomops pustulosus. Next base: position 170,157,966 of record NC_092414.1, read on the forward strand.
ATAATGAAATGTGATATCTCTGCCATCACCCCCAATAATATTCAGTGTCTTATATCACCCCGGACATAGACATAGATGACCCTGTAATAAGGTAATGGATTCTGTCATTGTTTGTTCCATGTATAGCAGACAATCTATAGACCATTGTATTTTCTAGTGTTTCTTGTCTTCTCCTCCAGATGTTACAATTGTCCTCTGTCTTCTTGTCAGATTCTATGCCGCTGAACTCGTCTGTGGTATCCAACATCTCCACTCAAAGGGCGTCATCCACAGGTAACTACATCCCTTCATCCTATAGCGGGGAGGGGGGGCTTCATATTCAGGTCTCACTGCAAAACAATTAGTTTTATAACTTTGCTAATAACATTTTATTTTGTTCTGTTTAACAGAGACCTGAAGCCAGAGAACATCCTAATGGCTGGAAGTGGTCACCTAAAGATCTCAGACTTCGGTCTTGCAATTGACAACATGCACGGAGATCGCATGGCCACAGGATACGCTGGAACACCTGGCTACATGGCTCCTGAGATTTTGGCTGGGAAGGAGTATGATGCCGGAGTAGATTGGTATTCCTTTGGTGTCATCTTATCAGATATGGATACCAGTGAGCGTCCTGACCATCCGACGCCCGATGATGAATCCTCCGGCTTTGATAACATCATGACACAGGTTAGTAGTATTACTGGTATTATTGTAGTTACTGCTGTGATATGTGAATGTCTGTTTGTCTTTACTGTTCACGTTCATGGTTTTTCCTTTATCTTTTTCAGCTCCTTCAAAAAGATCCTGCCAGCCGCTTGGGAGTCAATGGTAACATCAGACAGCACAGGTTCTTTCAGCGTGTCCTATGGGAATCTGTGGAAAGCCTGCAAGTGCCTCCACCATTCACCTTTGTAGTAAGTATATGGCAGAGATTTCCCCATCACTTTACATCTTACTCTATGCATAGTTAAAGTATAGCTAAAAAGTAAGTTTGTTACAAGAGCCTAAGATTTAAATTGAAAAGAAAAAAAATCCTAAACTCATAATTTTCTCTTTTCTCTCTGTATAGCCACCTAAACCACCTCACCGTGCTCTGCCATTCCATCTGGCCAGACTAGTAGCAGCAGAGGCCAAAAAGCAGCCATTACCATCAAAGGACCAGGCCATGTTCAAGGGGTTTTCTTTTGTCAACCAGGAAACCCTTGAACAAACACCAGCTCAATAAGACCTAGAGCAAGCTGTGCTCCTGACCTCTGAAGGAGTGTGAAGACACCTCCAAGATACCAGCCAATCTGCAGGAATGAAGGCACCATGGATACATCGAGGGACCCTTACAGATGACTCCAGGAGACCCACCAATGGCGGTAAGTTTGAGCGCCACAACATCGCGCTTGGTCCTGAGGATAGGCATGTGCAGTACTTTTTGTACCTACCAGTGATAGGATTTCCCCAAGCTTATGATAGCAGCAGCTGTTGCTGCTCTCTTGGGCAAAAGGGAAAGAACCAGGAGTGAGATGGCCGGCTATGAAGGGGAGATGAGGAGGCCGGATTTTTTTTTAAATTAACATCTCTGCACGAGCCTATCATTATTTTCCTATTACCGGTAGAAGGGTTTCCTCTCACTTATGACAGCGCTGTCATGGGTGATGGGAAACAGGTGTGAGTTGGCCGGCTATTAAGGGGTGGAAGGAGGCCGGATTTTTTTTTTTTTTTTCTGTTCTTTAGTTTTTTCATTAAAACTACAGAGCAGTAAAAAGAATATATATAAAGACAGTAGAAAATGAGATTTATAGCTGAAAGTATGTAAATTTTTGCTGGACATATTTGCAAGACAGTCAAAGGAATACCTCAGTAGGAATGAGAGCACAAACATAACCCCATAAATCCCACATTTCTATGTGTCTGTTTTCTATAACCTTTATGATTGTATTTAGTTTTTTTAAGTATACATATCATAACAAAGAAATCCTTACATAATTCCAGGCAATATATAGGGATACACTTGGGAACAGGTAGGTGGGTAGATACTTACAACACAAAAGTGAGGGTGTGTGTTTTGTGTCATGAGAGCCATATCCACCTTATGACCATTCAGTATCTGCAGGGTAATATTCTCTTATGGCTCTTCTCACGGGGGTGGTGTTAGTCATTGAGGAGATGCACCATACTTCCCACTCTCCTTTAGACTTTGGAACTCCATGTTAAAATATGAAAAGTAACACTTTATTTGCCTGATGTTTCCACATATTGAAAGTGGGGACATAAGAGACATAGCACCAAAGTGCAAAGCTTTTATATTTAAAGGACACCTGTCATCAGGTCTGTGTCACTTGTCCTGTCACTACTACCTGTTGGAGCAGCTCACAAGGATCCCATCCCAGCCTTTATCTAGTTATTTCATACATTATTCATTGTAAAATCATCTATTTTTTATCATGTAAATGAGGCTGGTCACATGGTCAGAGGCAGTGATGTCACCCCTGTTACCCCTCCCCTCTCCTCCCCCTGCTCATGTCTGTGTGTAATGTATAGTAAAGCATGGCTAGTGTGTGTGCTGCATCTGCTGACATGCTGCATCCTGCTAATATACAGGTGAGAGACACAGACATCAGCTACACATGAATCTGACATGTTCTGCTGTAACATGGCTGCCTGGAGCTGCTGTATCTCTCCTAAACACACACACATGCACACACAGGATGCAGGGGGCGCCAGCACCAGGAAGCACATCATTATACAGGCTGTCAGTCAAGCACTGGGGGTGTGGCCACCAGCACCAGGAAGCACATCATTATACAGCCTCACATCATTATACAGGCTGTCAGTCAAGCACTGGGGGTGTGGCTGTGCCTCCCACTCATGAATAGAGTGGACAGCTTGACTATGCTAATGCTTCATTGGACATTTCACAGGTCATTTGCATACAGCTTTAGGACCTCATTCCTTAGGTTTACAGGCATGTAGAGGGACAATGAAGGGATAGAGGCAATGCTCTCTAATGGCAGTTTATGAAAATATATTTAGTTTAGGGGGTTATTTTGCATGACGGGTTCTCTTTAAGTAAAAACATTGTGTGTCACATAAGAATATTCTCATAAGATGTGCCAGTCATCCTCTGAGACGAGGTCCAGCATAAATACTTCCAAGGGGCAAGGCAATAACATGGTCAGAAACTTTACCACTGACACCCAGAATCTACCCATGGGTGAACAAACCCAAAGCCACCATCTGGCTCCTGATGGTCCAGGCAGTTACTTGTCAGCGCTGGATTAATATAAGCCAGTCTCACAAGGGTAAGTTTCATGTCTTATACATAGTGGTGTCTTTCTGTTATTAGTTGAAGGTGATACTTTTTATGTGATGCTAATAAATTTGGAACTGTGTTGCCATTAAGTATCCTCGTGTCTTCTTTCTGTGCAGTACTTTTAGCGGGGTACTGTTTCCTTGTAGATACAACATATAGGGTACATTTACTATGGGTCCGCGGACCGCATTTCCGATTTGTGCTACATTCAACAGGGGTGTTTGGGGCACGCGATCGGATTTCATGCGACACAAATCAGGGGGCATGGCCATCGGACAACCCGACTGATTCAGACTAAGTGCGGGATTTAAAATTCAATGCACTCACATACACCGGGAAGAAGAAGATGAACTCTGGCAGACCTCAGCGGGGAAGTGACATATGCAGTATATCAAGCGCACGATCTTAGTGAATCGTGCCGGACTTCATCCTCGTTGGACAATGCACCTCGGGTATCGCGACAGGACCGGGTAAGTAAATGTCCTGACATATATGCTGAACATGTTCATAAACTTGATCTTGATGTGAGGTCTGAACCTCTTAAAGAGAACGTGCCATGCAAATGAACGCACCCAAAATAAATATTTAATTAAAAACTATGATTGAAAATCATTGCCCTTATCTCTAAACGATTCTTTCCCATGGCTGTAATGTAAATAAATCAATTTGTAAACTTATATCCAAATCACGTGAAGTGAGCGTACATGAAGTGAGTCCAATAAAGCCCTGCATATTCAGTAGTTACTGCCCTGCCCTGCCTCCTTGTACCTGATTGAAAGGTCTCACTGCGGTGTGGAAAATTAAGAGAGAGCTCTGTTATATCATTGGGCACTTCATGTTAACAGACTGATGTCATCTAAGGTCCTTCATTTGTTACATCTACGTTATGTATGTATCTGATCACATTAAATCCCAGCATGTCTCAAAGGAGGATGGGGAGGAGTAGAAATCCATGGAGGCTGCTGTGACTTTATATGATCAGTAGTGATGGGTCTTTTGTGAATGAGCCAGCACGAAGAGTCGGCTGTTGTGCGTGATGGGAGTCGGCTTCCTTTAGTGAGGCGGTACCCCTCTTAACCCCCTCTAATCGGCTCACCATTTGTGAAAATGTGATGACAGGTTTCCTTTAATAATTCCTTTAATGTTTCTCACCTGAGGATTGATTATTAAGATGGTGCACAAAGCCCAGGTCTTAATATATCACCCTTTTAACTAGGGACTATTTTTTGTGGAATTAAATATTTGGGGAGCAGTTTACTCCCTGTATTATAACCACAAATGCAAACACTGTACCCACAAATGTACCTCTGAGCATAGGTGCTGCATTTATAAATGAACTTGTGGTGAAGTGGCTAATATTGACATCATTGTTGTTTCCATGAATAGCTGAATAGTCATGAATAAAATAATTGGTTTCTTTGTGGGTGAAAATTTAACAAATCCATTGAAACAACTAAATCAACTCATATAATTTATAACAGGAATATATACTTTTGGAAAGTGATCAGTCATTGAGATAATATGGAAATAATAGACAGTCGAGCACTCATAGCACATTAACAGTGTAATAACAGTGCCCCCTAGTGTCTATTACATTACATTACATGGAAAGAATGTGCTAAGGCAGTGATGGCGAACCTTTTGGAGACCGAGTGCCCAAAGTACAACCAAAATCCACTTATTTACCGTGAAGTGCCAACACGACATTTTAAGCAGTAACTTATTGCTACCTGTTCTTCCGCATCTTTCAATCATATCGGCCCCTGAGGCAACCAATACAGTTGAAAGAAGGCAAATTCAGACTCTCATTGTAGCCTCTCTCCATGGTCTCATTCTGGAGAGGAAGTATTGTGGGTCCAGCAAGATGTCCTCCAAAGATAATGCAGCCCAGTCCACACCTTCTCACTTTTCCCACAGCCAATGAAGTGTCACTTTAATATAGCGCTGAGAGCAGCATCTCTCTAGTTGCCTGGGACTGCAGGAAGATTTGGTGTATTTGGTCCTATTTGGTGAACTCTGTCCTGGGGTGATGGTCTGAGTGCCCACAGAAATGGCTCTGAGTGCCACCTCTGGCACCCGTGCCATAGGTTCGCCACCACTGTGCTAAGGGATTAAATCCAAGGCTCACAATTACTGATGGATAAACAGAATGGTGAAGGATTTTCTGAGGAGCATAGGAGGGAGTAGTCTATGAATTGGATCCCACTTCTCATCACATTAACATATGAAATGGCATTTTTTTATATGTCCGCACTAATACAAACACATGTCACGTCTGTATGTATTTAAGTAATAACCGCAATGCTGGAGAAAATGCCTTTTATTATTTCATCTCCCAGCTCTGGTAAATCAGCCTGCTTGTGAATATGACGAACCATGTAGGAAAGTATTGAGCACATAATCCTCCTCCATCTGTTTCTGCTTATAACAGAGCTATATCATCCCCATCTACTGGGCAGACGGTCCTAACACAAACCAGAGCACATCAATAGGAGAGGAGATGAGAACAGCCATCACTCACAGTCCTAGTCACTGCTAAACATTCATTTAAAAAGTTGATTATATTTTGGAAAATAAATTGTTGTATATTTTTTATACAATCAGTTGTGAAGGCCAAATGACTAACTTTATTGCATTTATCTGTTTGATGTAAAACCAATGAATGTTGTATGGGAAATGTAAGTAGATAAAGTCATTTATCCTTCAAAACCTACAACAAGGCCAAGACAGGGAAAATCTGCCCTCATGTATCTGAAAATGTTACACTTTTCTTCATCCTGTAAAGCTAAGTGTCCATCATAGGAAAATCCTTTTAAAGGGGTTGTCCTACCAAGCAAGATGGCCCTATTCACAGTATTGGGCCTAGCTTGCTGATCGGTGGGGGTCTCAGTGATGACCCCCACAGATCACAAGAAGGAGTGGTCTCTATGGAGCTGACGGAGATTGCCAAGCACAGGGACCTGGGACCCCATTGGACCCCTCTTTCTTATGATCTGTGGGGGTCTCATCACTGAGACCCCCACCGATCAGCAAGTTGGGCCCCATCCTGTGGATAGGGTCTAACTAGCATGGTGGGAAAACCCCTTTAAGGGCCATCAAATGGTTATTTATGTAGCAATTATAGTAACTTTTTACATCTAACTACTTTCTATATGTAATTCCTTGTTGTTTGTAGACATATAATTTTTTGTTGTTTACTTCCTGTTGTGGTCATGTGGTCATTTAGCAAGATGCTGGGTAAGTTACATAACAGAACCAAGTATACTATAATAAGAAATGCCCATTGTGTGCACATCACATGATCTGGATGTAGACACTAGATGTAAACATGAAGAATCCTTCTCAAAGTCTGCAACCAGAGATCTTGAAAGCCACAAGGACTTATGTGAAATGGGATATAATATCATAACGGGACACAGAGCAGCAAAAATGACAACCATGTCACATACACGAAAATGGTGAATAAATGACATTATTTTGCAATGCTTACACAACATTTCAGACTTTTTTTTTTACAATATGCCAACTTTCAGGACAATATAGATTTTGGAGATGACCATCTGATTTCTGTGTGAGGCTTGTGATTGGTCAAGCTAGGACTTGCCCTCATATTGTACGACAGAACCGCCAGTGGTTACCATGGGACCTGCAAAGAATGGATCGATAAAATTAGCTTTTTTATTCTCTTAAATGCATTTAAATCTATACTATCTATACTTTTTAATTGGACAATAACTTTCTATGCATTACATGTTGAATTTTGCTCCCTGCTGTTTTCTACACATCAAGGGTCCATTTATGGAACTGGTAGGTCACAAAAGTTCATTGCAATACTTAAACAGGACTGCAGAACTGCAGTCTTCGCACTCCATCATTGTGGCTCTGCTGCTGTGTGTGGCAGGGGCTTCCAGGCACAACATGATGACATCATCGCACTTGTCAGCTCACGAGCCGGGCATAGAAACAGCAACAGAGAGGGCTGAAGCAGCTGAGCTGGGAAAGGTAAGTATCTATCTTTTCACTGAGTGAGAAGATCGGGAGGAGGGCCATGGGGTGGCTTCAGAAAATGGTGAGGGGAGCATGAGGTTACAAAAAGTGGACACATTGGGGCACATTTACCCCATATGTTTGCGTGGGTTTCCTTCAAGTCCTCCGGTTTCCTCCCACACACCAAAACATACTGGTAGGTTGATTAGATTGTGACAGGGACTGATTTGTCTAGCTCTGTGTAATCTGTTTGTGCTGTATAAATGAAGGAATTATTATTATTTATTAAGGGCATTGCACCAGTTTTCTGTCGTACTTTGTATGTTCTTTTAGGTGCAAACTGCTTTTTAAAGGGAGTTTCCCATGAACGCAAGTTAGGCCCTATCGGCGATCGACGTCACCTCCATGGAGATTAAAGGAGCAGAACGATCATGTGCGGCCATCTGCTCCATTAGTCTTGTTCTCGCAATCCGTATTCATCCGTTTGTATTCAGGGGTGCACAGGGAGCTTCCGGCCATCCGGAAGCTCCCATCCGACACCATCTACCAGCGCTTACAACGCTGACAGATAGGGACGGATGGGAGGAGCCGGCCACGTCGCGGACCGAAAGCTCCCTGTGCGCAGCTTCTGTGCCCCTCTACTTTCCACAACCAGAATGAGAAAAACGTTGAAGTAACAAGTGTTTTTTTCTTTTGTTTTTGGCTGCAGATATTTTTTTCTAAAATGTTTCCTAAAATATTGGCTGTTCATTTACTTGACTTGAACGGTCAGATGTCAAATGGGCCGTTCTGCTGACTTCTTGTTTCTTGTGACATCTACTGGGGCACGTCCAAGATTACTGTTTAAAAGCTGATTGTGATCATATTTTGGCGCCGACTTTCATGCAACAGAAATCGGGGGGCGGGACGATGGATGATCCGACTGATTCGGACAACATGCGGGATTCAACATTCAAAATTGTGTCGCAAGCCAAGCACTTACATGCACCAGGAAGAAGATGGTGAACTCCAGCAGACCTCAGCGGGGGAAGCGACACATGCAGGAAATTGGACGCACGATCTCAGTGAATTGCGGCAGCTCTGAATCCACGTCGGACAACGCACCTCGGGGATCGCGACGGGACGGATAAGTAAATGTGCCCCAATATGAGACGAAACAACGTGCCTTTATTGATCCAGAAGGAAATTGGTTAGAAAGTAAAAATTTACTAGATCTTTATAATTTATATTATTATGTTTATTTATTTATTTATTTATTTTTAGTTCACCCAAATTATACAAAACCAGTTTTGAACAGACTTTCAAGCTACCCAGTTCATCTCCCATATATAAGTTTGGCGAAAAGAAAAGTACAGGTACATGTCGTCTCTGTGACCGTCGACTTCTGCCAGTGATTAAGAGACAGGTGCCAGCTCCAAGATATTTGTGACATAGCAAATGGATTAACCAATTCTCCATCTGTTTTAATGACTACTTTTGGATTGTAAACTGATTGGTGAACTACCCTGGACTCAGGAGATCTGGACCTATCAGCTCTGTTCTAGGATTCTTGTGTCAGCATATGACAGTGACAGTCATGTCTATTACATATAACTTTGTTTATGGATTTGATCCATCTGTGGTTTGATTTCTTTCCCATTGTGGATTAGATGGGCCAAAATCTGGGGAAATAAATTTCCTTAGAAAACCATTGACATGCTTGATTCTTATACCACCCACTGCAAATTTCTTGACTTTGAAGCTGCTATAATATAACACGTACAGTATATAATACATGTGCATGATGACCTATAGTATGTCTTATTACACTTACACTACAAAGCATATTACATTAAACTGTTAAACAGTAAAGGTTATATATATATATATATATATATATATATATATATATATATAGCCTTTGGGAAACAATCCCATTTACCATCAAGCTTCTTCCACTGAACTTCTATTTCTCGAGCCCCCAAAACCAGAAGAAAAACAGTAACAATACCGTTAAAGGTTAAGAATCTCCATGGCTTAGCATATACAGTACTAAATAGTTTCAAGTGATTGTTTGCAAGATGTCTTTAAAATGATGATAGTCTTTAGTTCACAGTTGTAGTAGATGGTGAGATATACCCTTTTTACTTGTCCATGTATTTTATGTCTGTAAGGCTACATTGAGATAGCCATGTGCACCCCGGAGCACAAAGCCAGAGATGAGGAGGGGTGAGCGCTCCATAGAAAGACAAGCAGTGGTCACTGTGCGATAAGACAATGGGGCAGGTTTACTTTACCGTCCCTGCACGATCCCCGCGGTGCATTCTCCGATTCAAATGCACTGTGACACGATTCACTACGAGCGTGCACCCGATATCCTGCATGTGTCACTTCCCTGATCAGGTCCGCCAGAGATCACCTTCTTCTTCCCGGTGTATGTAAGTGCTTGATCTTGCGACACAAATTCAAAGTTAAATATCGCAGTGTGTCCGAATCTGTTGGATCACCCGACGGCCTGCCCCCGATTGCTGTCGCATGAAAGCCTGCGCCCAGGGGCGCACCTGCCATGAGGCGAGTTGAGATTCTCGCCTCAGGCGGCGCAACTCCTGCTAGACTAGGGGGCGGCGTCGGGCTCCCGCCCGCTGGCAAGTGTTCCAGCCGGCACATTTTACCGCCCCCCGCCCAACAATACCGCCGCCCATCACATTTACCCGCCGGCGGCCGGCACCTGTACCAGCGCGCAGGCCGACACTTCCCCCAGCGGCCAGCTTATCAAATCCAAACACCCGGCACAGGTACCAACGCGCGGGTGGATACTTCCCCCAGCGGCCCGCCCATCCATTCAACACGCGCGCAGCCGGCACATGTACCTGCGCGCCGGCCGACACTTCCCCCCCCTGAGGCCCGCCTATCACATCTGACCGTCCGGCACAGGTACCAGTCCCTGCCTAAGCCCAATGTCCGCGCTGGTCGTCGCCTCCCCTCCCGCTCCGTTTTTGCAGCCCCCCCCCTCCGGCTCTGGTCCCCCCCGGCTCCGACATCCCCGTTCCCCCCTCCCCCGGCTGCGATTCTCACCTCCCCGGTATCCCCCCACACCGGAGGACAAGGCCGACGAGAAAAGAAAAAAAGAGTGAAGGTAACTTCTATGTATGTATATATATGTGTGTGTGTGTATGAATGTATGCATAGATGTGTCTGTGTGTGTTTGTATGTGTGTAATATATATATATATATTCTGTATATGTATGTCTGTATATTTGCTGTATATACTGTTTATATATGTGTATGTATGTGTGTACATTCAGCGTGCCACCATGTAAAATATACTATATGGCACCACGCTGGTATATGGAGGCACACTGTATGTATTATATGGTATATGGCGGCACGCTGTATGTATTATATGGTATGTGGTGGCACACTGTATGTATTATACGGTATATGGCGGCACGCTGTATGAATTATATGGTATATGGCAGCACGCTGTATGTATTATATGGTATATGGTGGCACACTGTATGTATTATATGGTATATGGCGGCACGCTGTATGTATTATATGGTATATGGGGGCACGCTGTATGTATTATATGGTATATGGCAGCACGCTGTATGTATTATATGGTATATGGCGGCACGCTGTATGTATTATATGGTATATGGTGGCACGCTGTATGTATTATATGGTATATGGGGGCATGCTGTATGTATTATATGGTATATGGCGGCACGCTGTATGTATTATATGGTATATGGCGGCATGCTGTATGTATTGTATGGTATATGGGGGCACGCTGTATGTATTATATGGTATATGGGGGCACACTGTATGCATTATATGGTATATGGGGGCACGCTGTATGTATTATATGGTATATGGGGGCATGCTGTATGTATTATATGGTATATGGAGGCATGCTGTATGTATTATATGGTATATGGGGCACGCTGTATGTATTCTATGGTATATGGGGGCATGCTGTATGTATTATATGGTATATGGCGGCACGCTGTATGTATTATATGGTATATGGCGGCATGCTGTATATATTGTATGGTATATGGGGGCACGCTGTATGTATTATATGGTATATGGGGGCACACTGTATGTATTATATGGTATATGGCGGCACGCTGTATGTATTATATGGTATGTGGTGGCACGCTGTATGTATTATACGGTATATGGCGGCACGCTGTATGAATTATATGGTATATGGCAGCACGCTGTATGTATTATATGGTATATGGTGGCACACTGTATGTATTATACGGTATATGGCGGCACGCTGTATGTATTATATGGTATATGGGGGCACGCTGTATGTATTATATGGTATATGGCAGCACGCTGTATGTATTATATGGTATATGGCGGCACGCTGTATGTATTATATGGTATATGGTGGCACGCTGTATGTATTATATGGTATATGGGGGCATGCTGTATGTATTATATGGTATATGGCGGCACGCTGTATGTATTATATGGTATATGGCGGCATGCTGTATGTATTGTATGGTATATGGGGGCACGCTGTATGTATTATATGGTATATGGGGGCACACTGTATGCATTATATGGTATATGGGGGCACGCTGTATGTATTATATGGTATATGGGGGCATGCTGTATGTATTATATGGTATATGGAGGCACGCTGTATGTATTATATGGTATATGGGGCACGCTGTATGTATTCTATGGTATATGGCAGCACGCTGTATGTATTATATGGTATGTGGTGGCACGCTGTATGTATTATATGGTATATGGGGGCACAATGTATGTATTATATGGTATATGGGGGCACGCTGTATGTATTATGTGGTATATGGGGGCATGCTGTATGTATTATATGGTATATGGAGGCATGCTGTATGTATTATATGGTATATGGGGGCACGCTGTATGTATTATATGGTATATGGCGGCACGCTGTATGTATTATATGGTATGTGGTGGCACGCTGTATGTATTATACGGTATATGGCGGCACGCTGTATGAATTATATGGTATATGGCAGCACGCTGTATGTATTATATGGTATATGGTGGCACACTGTATGTATTATACGGTATATGGCGGCACGCTGTATGTATTATATGGTATATGGGGGCACGCTGTATGTATTATATGGTATATGGCAGCACGCTGTATGTATTATATGGTATATGGCGGCACGCTGTATGTATTATATGGTATATGGGGGCACGCTGTATGTATTATATGGTATATGGAGGCACGCTGTATGTATTATATGATATATGGGGGCACGCTGTATGTATTATATGGTATATGGGGGCACGCTGTATGTATTATATGGTATATGGGGGCACGCTGTATGTATTATATGGTATATGGAGGCACGCTGTATATATTTTATGGTATATGGGGGCACGCTGTATGTATTATATGGTATATGGGGGCACGCTGTATGTATTATATGGTATATGGGGGCACGCTGTATGTATTATATGGTATATGGAGGCACGCTGTATGTATTATATGGTATATGGGGGCACGCTGTATGTATTATATGGTATATGGGGGCACGCTGTATGTATTATATGGTATATGGGGGCACGCTGTATGTATTATATGGTATATGGCGGCACGCTGTATGAATTATATGGTATATGGTGGCACGCTGTATGTATTATATGGTATATAGGGGCACGCTGTATGTATTATATGGTATATGGAGGCACGCTGTATGTATTATATGGTATATGGGGGCACGCTGTATGTATTATATGGTATATAGGGGCACGCTATATGTATTATATGGTATGTGGTGGCACGCTGTATTGATTTTATATTATATGGCGGATTGTTGTATGTATATGTCCTTTGTAGTAGCTCGCTGTGTTTATTCTATAGTACTCGGTGGGATGCTCTATGTATTTTGCATTGCTTTTCACATTAAACCAATATGATTGGGTCTGGTCCTGACACTCCTTGATATATTACATATATGGAGTCGGGGGGGGGGGGGGGGCGTCTTTTTATAGCTCGCCTCAGGCAACAGAAAGGCTAGGTGCACCCCTGCCTGCACCGATGCGCCAAAATCTGATCGCCTGCAACACAATCCCTGGCACGATCTCCGAAAAGTCGGAAAACCCCACGAAAATGTGGCCGCTGGACCCTTTGTAAATAAGCCCCAATGTGTGCTGACTACATCATGACCAGGTGCCATAGACCTCAATGGGGGCCATGATATTGACCCATAATTTGGCCATGTGCACGCACTGTGTTACATGTGTCATCGATAGATAAACATCGCTCACAGACTGATGCCAATAATAAAAGACTGTATTACTGGAAGGAATATGAGCTGCTTGCGGACCGGGCAATCAGCTCATACATGGGGTTGTAGATCCCACAGCCTTTTGATTGAGTGCATATAAAGTGAATGGGGATGCCTGGTAGATGTAATAGATATGGCTAGAACACTAGAATCCATATAAAATGTTTTTTGCGCATATAGCATTAGAGTTAGGAAAAGTTTTCGCACAGTTATTGGCCCAGATATACAGTCTAAAAAGTTTTGCAAACTGCATTTGTGCAGGGTGCGCCAGATAATTCAATACTGTTGCATGGTGTTCAATTATCTGGTGCAATGCACTGCTATGGAAAGTGTGGACACAGTTATGACACTTGCGACACGTTTTGATGCACCTTCATTATACAGTGTGTGACACACTTGTGTTGAGTTGCAGTAATAAATGGCCCATATTTATTAAAGTATTTGTGCCAGTTTTCTGTCTGCACATGTATTTATAAAGTGTCTGCGCCAGTTTTGTGTCCTGGCTGCGCTGTGTCCGACAAGACAGATAAAATGTGCACCTGAAGGGATGTGTTAGAGCTTAGTCGGAGTTGTTGCCACATTTATTACTGATGTGCGGTACAATTCTGTCTGTGCCATAATGAACAAAGTGCACCAAAAAAAAAAAAAGTGTACACTTCCAGAGCAGTGATTGAGACCGTGTGCTAGTTTTGGAGAACCCTGCACATTTTACAGGCAAACTGCACAGTTTTTGATAATTGTGTTCTATTGGCTCACATTTATTAAGGTCCCTGCGCCAGTTTTTTTTGTCTGACTTGGCAAACTAAAAAGAAAGTGCAATGTCAGACCAAAAAAAAAACTAGCGCAGGGGCTTTAATAAAGGAGGGCCAATGGGCTACATTTATCAAGAACTGTGCAAACTGTTTGCCTGTGATTCGTGAATTGTAGTGTACATTCTTCTTTAACTTGATACCCCCTGCACTGCTTCCACAGAGAAAAGCAATTTATTTGGTACATCTTTAAAGGGAACCCGTCACCACTATTTTCACAAATACAGGTAGTGGCAGGTTCCCATAGAGCTCTAATAACTATCTGACACCCTGCTTTTAGCTAAAAATTGTTCCCCTCAGATCCCCATAAAATCAGAGTTATAATCTTGCCTGGTATCTATGCAGCATTGGAGCTAGTCCACGGGGGCGTGGCCTAATGTCATGTGACCAGGGTGACATCATCAAAGGTCCTTGAGCTACTTAATATGAAAACTATACCCCATGTACATATCTGACCACATAAAACCATCACAGCAGCCTCCATGGACTTCTACTCCTCTCCATGCAGGCTGCTGTGATTTCATGTGATAAAATATGCTGTGATTTCATGACATATATGCTTAGTGTACAGCTCCTAATGCTACAAAAGCTATAGGACCTGCGATGATGTCACCCTGGTCACATGACATTATAGCAGCATACAGAGATAGGGATGGGGAGGAGCTGCTGGATTCAGCCCGAGGAGGCCACGCCCACCTGGACTACATGTAGCCATGCTTAGTTACCAGATAAAACTATAAAGTTGAATATATGGGAATCTCAGGGGCATAATTTTTAGCTACAAGCAGGGTGTCAAATAGTTATTAGAGCTCTATAGGAACCTGTCACTAGCTGTATTTGTGAAAATAGTGGTGACGGGTTCCCTTTAATATAAAGCGTGCAACACAATTCTGTCGAACACTGGATGATAAGTGGCGCACGGTCCGACTGTGCACTGGAAGGCCCCTCTCAGTGCAGTATTTTGTGTCAAGTATAGTGCAGCTGAAACACAAATGTGTTTATAAATACATGAACAAGCAGTTTGCACTGTAAATAATGTGCTAAGTCAGACATAAAACTGGTGCAAAGACTTCAATAAATGTGGGCCAGAGCGTGTGACACACTTCTGTCAGACACTGCATGCTAAGAGTGGCGCATGGTCTGACTGTGCACTGGAAGGCCCCTTTTAGTGGCGAAGTTTGTCGTGTTGGACACAGTGCAGTCGCAACACTTCGGACACTTCCTTAAATACATGTGCAAGCAGTTTGCACTGACAATAACGAGCCATGGTGCAGGGGCTTTAATAAGTCTGGCCAATGTGTTGAAGACTAATCACTAACACCCCCCTTTTAGGTTCACATTTCTAAAGTGTCAGAAAAACTGAGGCACAAAAGTGGCACAAAACACTCTGTAAATACATGTGCAAGCTCCAAAGACCTTTTTAGTGCAAATAACTGATGCAGATATAATGATATATTGTTCCCAAAAATATGTATATTTTATTTAATTATATAATTATTTTTATTATCTTTAACAAAGGAGAGTGAATAACAACTCTGATAATCACGTTAGATAGCAGAGACTAATGTATTTAAGAATGCCTGAGAGAGAATCCAGATGGAGCTCTAAAAAGGCACAACCATCTTATATCCATAATCATAATATTTATTGCCAGTCCACAAATATTATTACACTTCTTCTTCAAATGATTCATTGCAATACTACAGTTTATCCACAAGGGGAAGTATCATCTTGCTGACTGTAATTCTGTTCCCAAGCAATTAGTCATGTGAATATGTAACATAGTGATAAATGGATCAGTGACACAGGGCCCATATAGGAAGACACCTACTGACTGTACAACACCACATATAAAAACTGTGAAAAAGTGACTCAGATTTCCAATACATTATATTTGTAATATTTATAGCAAAGCATTTATCATTTGTAAATGAGTCTGAGGCACTCTGGGTGCCTCTTGAATCTGCTATCTTCTTAAATATGCATGACCCCAGCCTCTCATTATGCACCCCCTAGTCCTGCCCGCTCAGGTGATGTCACCAGGTTGTCTGCAAGTCTCTTCCCTTGCACTAGTAACCAGCCGGCTGCACAGTGAAAGTGTTCTTGCGCCTGTGCGAGACTTGCGGACAACCGGGTGACGTCATCGTCTGTCTGCACAGAGCGGGTGGGACAAGAGGGTGCAAATTGAGTGGCCGGGGTTGTGCATATTTAAGAAAACAGCTTAGCCAAGAGGCGATCCGGTGAAGTCGCCCGCAGTTTTTCCGGCTCATTGACATATTTTTTTAAAGACAAAAGGTGCAAGGCCCCACCTAAAATAACAAGCATGTCAGTGAGGACCGTCTACCTTTAATAAACAATTTACTTGAGTAAAACAATCCCAAAACTTTGGCAAAACCATTATATCATATGACATTTTACATCATAAGTTGCTATAAGGTATAAATTCAATCTATAAATATATTTTCAAATACAAAAACTATGAATGGGCAGCCATGTCCTACCCCCTTGAAGAACCTTGGGCCTTGGGCGGCTTCCCAAAAATCACTAATTAGAATCTGTGACTATTTTAGAAGGTTGGTCTTCTAAAAGAAGATGAGCAGTATACATAATACATGTCACATCTGTCACAGATTATTTTATGTATATAATTGGATGGTCTTCTCAAAGAAGAGGTGTTTTAGGGATTTAGTTTCCATATAGTGTGTATTATTTTTTGCACCATTCTATAGGATCCAAATATGTTTGAGTTCTTTATAAATACATGATATAGTGACACAGAGATGCTGAGGCCGGGTGCTGTCGTACTTAAATAATTAAGATCAATCATATCTAAGAAGATCCATTATTAATGATCTGCATACACTGTGCTTTTAACATTCTAAATACCATTCAGCCACTTGAAATCAATGAGCTCTGAATTATGTATTAAGAGGAAGCAGAAAATGGGTCTTGTATTCACTCTGAGGGGATAAGTAGGAGATGGTAATTTGCTTCATCTTCACAGTTTTGTGTATTTTCCATCTGATAACATACCCATAAAAATAGACACACATAAGCTACACTTTAGCTAACAGGTACATGTCCTTCTAAATGGAGAAATCATTTCCCAGACACCTCTGTATATCATAGGCAGGAATTTAAAGTGAACCCATCCCCATCATTGATAGGATGTGAGCTATCCTTTACAGCAGTGTTCCCCAACCTTTTTATTCCTGGGGACCGGCTGTGATAGGGATTTTTTATGCCTAAAATTTATTTCCAGGGACTAAGGCTGGGTAACCCTCTTACCATGGTCATTGGAAAAAAAATTTTTTTTTGTTTCCAAGTTTAAGTTTTTTGGCAGCAGCCTTGTTCGGGGTGTGCCACAGCCAGATCTTGGCCCACTTCTGCTTTATTGTTTTCTCTCGTTCATGTTAGAAATTGCCTATTTGCCTCCCAAAAAATCACCTCCTTAGTCATATGCAGAGAAAAAAAGAAAGAAAAAGACAAAAATTTTGGGGCGGGGTGTGCCACAGCCAGATCTTGGCCCAATTCTGCTTTATGGTTTTCTCTCGTTCATGTTAGAAATTGCCTATTTACCTCCCAAAAAATCACCTCCTCCGTCATATGCAGAGAAAAAAAGAAAGAAAAAGACAAAAATTTTGGGGCGGGGTGTGCCACGGCCAGATCTTGGCCCACTTCTGCTTTATGGTTTTCTCTCGTTCATGTTAGAAATTGCCTATTTACCTCCCAAAAAATCACCTCCTCCGTCATATGCAGAGAAAAAAAGAAAGAAAAAGACAAAAATTTTGGGGCGGGGTGTGCCACGACCACATCTTGGCCCACTTCTGCTTTATGGTTTTCTCTCGTTCATGTTAGAAATTGCCTATTTACCTCCCAAAAAATCACCTCCTTAGTCATATGCAGAGAAAAAAAGAAAGAAAAAGACAAACATTTTCATGCAAGTCTTATTTTTCCTCAAAAGAACCTGTCAGGTCGATTTGGGACCGTATGGATCTGTGGTTTTACGGTCCAAAACCAAACTGTTTCACGTCTTTATGAGAAGGCAAAAAAAAAAACCTTCCATTAATCTGGCACACTCTGCACATAATGGGGCAAACTCTGCATAGTGCAGTTTGCCTCACTAATAGCAAATGTGGGTCAGTCTGTTCATGTGCAAATGGACACGGTAAAAAAAATCTAACATAACGCCTATAGAGTGGTACAAATCTTGGACTTCAACTTGGGGGTGTACATTGGGGAATGTTTTCAGCTTATACTGCACCTCTATCGTAACCACAACCTGACTCTAGTAGGAGTTATCATGTGTGTATCAGTATTCAGTGTTTTCCAGGGTCCACTGCCATCAGTGATTGAGGAGTTACCCATTACCTATGCATAACATGTGCATATAGATCAATGTACACTCACCACATATTATCAGTGGGGTATCAAAGGTTTTCTGTGACTCATCCTAAAAGAAATCCAAGCTAGCGGAAATAAATGGCATAGTATATAAGCTTTATTTATATAGCGCCATCATATTCCGTAGCACTTAACAAATCATATGGGACATACACAAATAAAATAAGACGTTACAGAGTACAAACATTTATATGGTACAATAGGAGTGAGGGCCCTGATCACAAGAGCTTACAGTCTATGAGGATGAGGGGGTGACACAAGAGCTTACAGTCTATGAGGAGGAGGGGGTGACACAAGAGCTTACAGTCTATGAGGATGAGGGGTGACACAAGAGCTTACAGTCTATGAGGATGAGGGGGTGACACAAGAGCTTACAGTCTATGAGGATGAGAGGGTGATACAAGAGCTTACAGTCTATGAGGATGAGGGGGTGACACAAGAGCTTACAGTCTATGAGGATGAGGGGGTGACACAAGAGCTTACAGTCTATGAGGATGAGGGGGTGACACAAGAGCTTACAGTCTATGAGGATGAGGGGCTGACACAAGAGCTTACAGTCTATGGGGATGAGGGGGTGATACAAGAGCTTACAGTCTATGAGGATGAAGGGGTGACACAAGAGCTTACAGTCTATGAGGATGAGGGGGTGACACAAGAGCTAACAGTCTATGAGGATGAGGGGGTGACACAAGAGCTTACAGTCTATGAGGATGAGGGGCTGACACAAGAGCTTACAGTCTATGGGGATGAGGGGGTGATACAAGAGCTTACAGTCTATGAGGATGAGGGGTAACGCAAGAGCTTACAGTCTATGAGGATGAGGGGGTGACACAAGAGCTTACAGTCTATGAGGATGAGGGTGACACAAGAGCTTACAGTCTTTGAGGATGAGGGGGTGACACAAGAGCTTACAGTCTATGAGGATGAGGGGTGACACAAGAGCTTAAAGTCTATGAGGAGGAGGGGGTGACACAAGAGCTTACAGTCTATGAGGATGAGGGGTGACACAAGAGCTTACAGTCTATGAGGATGAGGGGGTGACACAAGAGCTTACAGTCTATGAGGATGAGGGGCTGACACAAGAGCTTACAGTCTATGGGGATGAGGGGGTGATACAAGAGCTTACAGTCTATGAGGATGAGGGGGTGACACAAGAGCTAACAGTCTATGAGGATGAGGAGGTGACAAAAGAGCTTACAGACTATGAGAATGAGGGGGTGACACAAGAGCTTACAGTCTATGAGGATGAGGGGGTGACACAAGAGCTTACAGTCTATGAGGATGAGGGGCTGACACAAGAGCTTACAGTCTATGGGGATGAGGGGGTGATACAAGAGCTTACAGTCTATAAGGGTGAAGGGGTGACACAAGAGCTTACAGTCTATGAGGATGAGGGGGTGACACAAGAGCTAACAGTCTATGAGGATGAGGGGGTGACACAAGAGCTTACAGTCTATGAGGATGAGGGGCTGACACAAGAGCTTACAGTCTATGGGGATGAGGGGGTGATACAAGAGCTTACAGTCTATGAGGATGAGGGGTAACGCAAGAGCTTACAGTCTATGAGGATGAGGGGGTGACACAAGAGCTTACAGTCTATGAGGATGAGGGTGACACAAGAGCTTACAGTCTTTGAGGATGAGGGGGTGACACAAGAGCTTACAGACTATGAGGATGAGGGGTGACACAAGAGCTTAAAGTCTATCAGGAGGAGGGGGTGACACAAGAGCTTAGAGTCTATGAGGATGAGGGGTGACACAAGAGCTTACAGTCTATGAGGATTAGGGGGTGACACAAGAGCTTACAGTCTATGAGGATGAGGGGCTGACACAAGAGCTTACAGTCTATGGGGATGAGGGGGTGATACAAGAGCTTACAGTCTATGAGGATGAAGGGGTGACACAAGAGCTTACAGTCTATGAGGATGAGGGGGTGACACAAGAGCTTACAGTCTATGAGGATGAGGGGCTGACACAAGAGCTTACAGTCTATGGGGATGAGGGGGTGATACAAGAGCTTACAGTCTATGAGGATGAAGGGGTGACACAAGAGCTTACAGTCTATGAGGATGAGGGGGTGACACAAGAGCTAACAGTCTATGAGGATGAGGGGGTGACAAAAGAGCTTACAGACTATGAGAATGAGGGGGTGACACAAGAGCTTACAGTCTATGAGGATGAGGGGGTGACACAAGAGCTTACAGTCTATGAGGATGAGGGGCTGACACAAGAGCTTACAGTCTATGGGGATGAGGGGGTGATACAAGAGCTTACAGTCTATGAGGAAGAGGGGTTGACACAAGAGCTTACAGTCTATGAGGATGAGTGGGTGATACAAGAGCTTACAGTCTATGAGGATGAAGGGGTGACACAAGAGCTTACAGTCTATGAGGATGAGGGATACAAGAGATACAAGAGCTTACAGTCTATGGGGATGAAGGGGTGACACAAGAGCTTACAGTCTATGAGGATGAGGGGGTGACACAAGAGCTTACAGTCTATGAGGATGAGGGGGTGACACAAGAGCTTACAGTCTATGGGGATGAGGGGGTGATACAAGAGCTTACAGTCTATGAGGATGAAGGGGTGACACAAGAGCTTACAGTCTATGAGGATGAGGGGGTGACACAAGAGCTAACAGTCTATGACAGCGATGGCGAACCTTTTAGAGACAAAGTGCCCAAACTACAACCAAAACCCACTTAATTATCGCAAAGTGCCACCACAGAAATGTATACTCCCTTCTCTGTCACAACTTTCATTCATATCAGCCCCTCAGGACACCAATAAAGCAGAAAATAGTCCCAGGTAGAGCTGTCACTTTAAAATACCTCTATGCACAGCAAGTCCTGGGCTGTCTGGGACTTCAGGAAGATACCTGGAGTCCTCTCTGGTGATGGCCTGAGTGCCCACAGAGAGGACTCAGAGTGCCACCTCTGGCACCCGTGCCATAGGTTCGCCACCACTGGTCTATGAGGATGAGGGGGTGACACAAGAGCTAACAGTCTATGAGGATGAGGGGGTGACACAAGAGCTTACAGTCTATGAGGATGAGGGGGTGACACAAGAGCTTACAGTCTATGAGGATGAGGGGGTGACACAAGAGCTTACAGTCTATGAGGATGAGGGGGTGATACAAGAGCTTACAGTCTATGTGGATGAGGGGGTGATACAAGAGCTTACAGTCTATGAGGATGAGGGGTGACGCAAGAGCTTACAGTCTATGAGGATGAAGGGGGGACACAAGAGCTTACAGTCTATGAGGATGAGGGGGTGACACAAGAGCTAACAGACTATGAGAATGAGGGGGTGACACAAGAGCTTACAGACTATGAGAATGAGGGGGTGACACAAGAGCTTACAGTCTATGAGAATGAGAAGGTTACACAAGAGCTTACAGTCTATGAGGATGAGTGGGTGACACAAGAGCTTACAGTCTATGAGGATGAGGGGGTGACACAAAAGCTTACAGTCTATGAGGATGAGGGGGTGACACCAGAGCTTACAGTCTATGAGGATGAGGAGGTGATACAAGAGCTTACAGTCTATGAGGATGAGAGAGTGACACAAGAGCTTACAGTCTATGAGGACGAGGCAGTGACACGAGAGCTTACAGACTATGAGGATGAAAGAGTGACACAAGAGCTTACAGTCTATGAGGATGAGAGGCTGACATAAGAGCTTACAGTCTATGAGGATGAGGGGGTGACACAAGAGCTTACAGTCTATGAGGAAGAGGGGCTGACACAAGAGCTTACAGTCTATTAGGATGAGTGGGTGATACAAGAGCTTACAGTCTATGAGGCTGAAGGGGTGACACAGGAGCTTACAGTCTATGAGGATGAGGGATACAAGAGATACAAGAGCTTACAGTTTATGAGGATGAAGGGGGTGACACAAGAGCTTACAGTCTATGAGGATGAATGGGTGACACAAGAGCTTACAGTCTATGAGGATGAAGGGGTGACACAAGAGCTTACAGTCTATGAGGATGAGGGATACAAGAGATACAAGAGCTTGTGTAATGGTCCAGCCATTCTGTGTAAGGAAACAGATTAAAAAAAATAAAAATTCTGCTGCTTGAACCAACCATCAACCGCCAACTTATCAAAGGTGAAAGTGACTGAAGAGAAGCCTGGAGCTTGGTGTCTATCTGGTGTTTTGCCAGATAACAGAAGGGAGGAGGACATAGGATGGATTACTGCTCCAGCTCGGTACCAATACCAGAACGAGATCACAACATCCCGGTACTAAAGAGCACGCACTATCGCCTTTACCCACACAGGGCTGTGCGCCTCACCTGGGATCAAGTCTCTTATATTATTCATTTTGAACACCTAGATTATTGAAGTAGACTGTCTCCAGGTGTATATTTCTGCATATACTGAAATTCATTAACGTAATCCCCGATGCAGGAACGTCTCGGTCTCAAGATGAAGAACCCACATTATGTCATGTAGGGACTATGAGTGACCTTGACTTAGACCACGACTAAACATTCTGTTATATTCTGATTGCACATTAATATTCATTTCACCTTTTCATGTAGTTTTTGGCACTTATCTCTTCTATGTGGGGAACTGACCACTTAATTTCTACAATAACTGTTTGTCAACGCACAGATGACAATACTGTGAGTGGATCGACTGTTCCCTAGTACCTCTGCCCTGCTCAGTATAGGGTCAGCAGGCCCACAGCAGGGACAGGTTCTAGTCGGGGTGGCAGTCGTTTAGGGCTGTGGCCCCCAGATGAGGCTCCATAGGGTACAATAGGGACCTACCATAGCCCATGATAGGGTATAATAGGGATTCCTACACTCTACACCCGAGAGTGGGCCTCCCACATCATACCTTGACGTGACTCACCGAGCTTATCTGCCCCCTAACCAACGAATTTCAGACCAGAGGGATTTCATCTACCTAATCGCCCCCGGTTGTCCATTTGACTGACAGTATCACGATTCATACATTATACTAACAGTACGATACCACATATGGTGTTCTAAGTTGGTAGGGGTTCATGTGCCAGCGGATGCCCTCTGTAACATGCACACATGGGGCATTTTGAGGCTATCTGCGGATAGTGTGTTTTTAATGCCACATTTTTCTAATGGTTTGTTCATCAGACTTTTATGATATTTCCATTAAAAGTTATATTTTAGTTGATCTACCAGTTGTACTCTCTCTCTCTAGTTTTACTAGGTGGATGTGGCAGGGAACATATGTTACCCTCCTGTTTGTACTGTTGTTCTAAGTAGCTATACCACACACAGCTATGGCACTAATTCAAATGGTGAGGGCCCATCCACTATTACCTCATCGGAAATATACCCTAGCAACCTATCTTCCACTAATTAGGATGGATGATGGTGCTGGACCCCCACCATTCTGATTATCTCTCCCTGGTGTGCGAGGTACTAGGTTTGCTATTTGCTTTGGATTAGAAAATGCCTCAGTCTCACTGTTGGAGTTTGAACACAGGTGACAGAGATGCAATTGTTCTCCTGTTTGCAGTATGGACCTCCGGAATATGTCTCGGCAGGTCGTAATTCTGGTGGGCATTTCAGATCACCCACATTATAATTCCCCATTGGCCCTATAGCCGTATAGATATACAGTATGAACTCTTGGCATTTATGTGCTGTGGTGCAAGGCATGATTGGGGACTTTTTTTTTGTTTCTGCCTTGCTAATCCCACTTATTTATGAAGTCTGCACCACAATATTTCCTACCCTCATCTCATTTTTTTTGGGTGCACAATTTGGAAGTACGCACACTTTTCCTACGCTTCTAGTATGCCATCACTTTTCTTGCACAATTTTTGTTGCACTCTTAAAGCTGCTAAAAGCTGGTCTACATATCTATCTATCTATCTATCTATCTATCTATCTATCTATCTATCTATCTATCTATCTATCTATCTATCTATCTACTTAAAGAAAGTCCAAGCAGCACATATGAAGAAAATGATGAAGGGGTGCACGCCTATTAGGGCCGGGCGTCAGGTCCTTTAAAGGTATCCAAATAGAAAAAAGGCAGCACTCCAAATGGAAAGTGAAAAAACGTGAGTTCCTCTTTATTGCATATCCCAAAACAGCAGCAACGTTTCGGCTCAGTGCAAGCCTTTTTCAAGTGGCACTTGCCACTTAGCTTGATAAAGGCTTGCACTGAGCCGAAACGTTGCTGCTGTTTTGGGATATGCAATAAAGAGGAACTCACGTTTTTTCACTTTCCATTTGGAGTGCTGCCTTTTTTCTATTTGGATATCTATCTATCTATCTATGTCGTTCACTATCTACCTGCTTATATTATTCTAATCTTTATACATATTTTATGTTTCCATCTATCTCTATATCAATATAGCTAGATTTTGGTCCACCAATCTATATATCCATCATCTTTCTATCTAGAAAAAAAAGAGAAAATAGAAAGTCCAGAGAAGCACAACTACAAAAATATAGAAAGTGGCAGCATTCCAAGGCTCCAAATTCAAAAAAAGTTGATCTTTATTGAACAAGTGGCGACATTTCGGTGACAAAAAGCTGTCTATTATCTATCTGTTCATTTATCTATCTATTATTTATCTGTTCATTTATCTATCCATTATCTATCTATCTATCTATCTATCTATCTATCTATCTATCTATCTATCTATCTATCTATGTCTCTCTCTACCTACCTATATTATTCTAATCTATACATATATTTTATGATTCCATCTATCTCTATATCAGTATAGCTATATTTTGGTCCACCAATCTCTGTATCTATATATCCATTTCATCGTCAGTCTATCTATTCATCTATGTCTCCACTGTATCTGACTAAGCCTCTCGGCTGTTCTCCTCCGCTCATTTCCTCTCCTCTGCTGCTTCCTTTAATCTGTCGAGCTCCTTTCTCTCGGTGTGGAGGCGGTGATGCTATAGGCTGACATATGGTCCTGTTCTGTTTTTGCAGGGCTCCCCTCCAGTACATCATTAGCATGCTTTACTAGGCAGGTCTGCATCACTGGAAAGGAAGGAGATTCTGGATGAAGACACAGCTCTGTGAGAAGCGCTCATACAGCTCTGTTACAACTCCAGGTGACAGGTAAGGCAGACTTATTTATAGGCTTCGCCTCATTGCTATTACTAGGCAGTCAGCTCTTGGACTTGATGGCACATTCAGATTGGCTCATTAGTCGCTCATCACATAAGTCGGCACATGTCTGAATGCTCCTTCATTACCCGTTTCTTCTCCTGTGCAGTTAGAGTAAATCCAATATTGTGGATACAACTCAAGGTGACATCAAGGGCATTAGAGTTTCACTTCTTGGGTATAAATCATTGATACACAAGGATAACGGATATCAGAATAGTTTGGATCTGGTAGAATCTGTGCAAGCGACCTTATGTGTTGTAGTGTTGAGTTCCTATTCAGATCAATCTACTGTTTTGTGTAATGAGGAATAGAAACATATAGCGCTACTTGTGGCACTAGTTGTTTATTGGCGTTAATCCCTCAAGTTATTGTTAAAAGTTATATCTATGGTTGTTCTAATGGAGTATTTAGAAATCTCCCAAATTAAAAGTAAACCGGATAATTTATGGAGTATACAGAAGTATTCTGCAAATCTGGAGTGATAGATGTATAGATGCAACTCCTGCCAGACGTATGATCCTCATCTGTTGCTGATCAGGGAAATGGAAGAGAGTACAGCACAGAGAAGATTAGTGTTAAATTTGACTCGAGACATGGTACCACTCACTGGTATGATGGAAGGTATGAATCAGCAATTCTAATTTGTGTGGAATGTATCTTTAGTAGTATTAGGTATCTACCATTAGCTTTACCAAGATCCCCAGAACCATTTCACTAACCGGTAATGGGTCGAGGTTAGCGAGTTAACTTTTGGACTGTAAAACCCAGGTGTATAAAGCCACACTGTTTGGTAGTCCCAAAAACTTTCACAGTTTGCAGTTAATAAATTTAACAGAAAATGGGGCTCATTTACTAAGGGTCCGAATGCCGCACTTTAGTGGGGTTTCCTGAATATTTCCATTTTGCGCGAATTGCCCTGGGTTTTTTGGGCACGCGATCGGATTTTGGTGCCGGCTTGCACGAGACAGAAATCGGGGGCTTGGCCGTCGGACAACCCAACGGATTCGGATAAACCACAGAATTTAAAAAAGGTTTTGTGTTGCAAGATCAGCACTCACATGCACCAGGAAGAAGCAGGTGAACTCCGGCAGACCTCGGCGCAGCAGCTACACAGGAAGGAACTCAAACGCACAATCTTAGTGACCCGAATCCGGACAACGCACCCATGGATCGCTGCGGGACCGGGTAAGTAAATCTGCCCTAATGTTTTTTGAAATAGTGATTTTGTATTAAACTGTCTTGCATTTATATACAACAAAAATACTCTTGCATCTAAATATTGCTGTTACATATACTTTTTACAGAACCGCCTCCTGTTGTCTTGATAAAAAGAAGATGCTTTGTTTATTCTCATTCTAATTGACTGGCCTGAACAATAATAAGAGTCATTAAACTGTGTATGTAGTGAGTCTGAGATACTGAGCATGTGCGACCACCAGCACTACACAAAATGGGGGATATGCATTGATGTGTTGATGTATTGATGTGACTCATGAAATGTGGCGCACATTCTTTAAGAATTTGGCGCTCTCTGCACTTCTCCGACACAGTGCGCCAACTTATTTTGGCGCAACTTTAACATAGAGCATGCAATACAATTCTGTCAAGTCATAATAATAAATATGGATGACGTTCTGACTGTGGACTGCAACGCCCCTTTATGTACAGAATTTGTGTTGTGTCTGCACTGTGCAGCCGCGGCACAAATGTGTCACATGCGTTCATAAATTCATGTACAAGCAGTTTTCATGTTCTTTCTCATGCAAAGTCAGAAAACTGGCGCAAACACTTTAATAAATGTGGCCCACTATGTCAGATGCTGTATTATTAATCCGGCGCAGTATAATACTGGTGACTCGTACTTTGAACCTTTGAATTAGTTGGTCTAGTTTGTTGTACCGGAATATTGAATTTCCTGGCACACAGGCTATTTCCACATCCCTTTTAAACCCTTTTTGGAAAACTGCAGCAAAATGATATAAAATCTTCATAAAAGTGTCACACTGCATTTCTGATGCAAATGATTGCAGCTTTGTGGTGTAGATAGATTGATACATCTCCCCCTATGGGTGGGCAGTCTGAAATGAAATGAATAATAAATATTCTATTTTATTATTTGACATCTAACATTACCCTGAAAAGAGCAGATGTGTTACTGGCTAATTATATTGTTCTTCTGGCTTAAGGGTGAGGGGTGTTTCTAGTGACAGGCCAACTTTATACTCTCTTGTTGAATGCCAGCTGTGTGCCCCAGAAATAGGTGATACTGCTGCTTTGTGTGGCGTAGGGCTTTGCCCAAGGGTTGTTTTTTTCTGTTTTAGTCTCTCTCCGTGTCATTGTGAAGTGGTAGATGATTTGGTTTCTTTGCAGATGTACTAGAAGCAGCTAGGCCACGGTTGTTAGATTTACTGTACATTATATATGACTATATGTAGCACAATATAATACTATCCTAAATCCCACCTAATGTGACTAGAGAACATTGGTAGAGAATTATTAAGATAGGGGATTCCTATGCAGGTTTTGAAGTCCCCAGCACTAGAGTAAGATTTGTGAATGCCTCTTTATGAATTAGTTTCATCTTCTCTGACAGAAACACAAATCTATGCTAGATAGAAGGTGATAGGCCATGTGAGGCCACACCCTCCTGCTAAGCCCTGCCTCATGTGAGGCCACACCCTCCTGCTAAGCCCTTCCTCATGAGAGGCCACACCCTCATGCTAAGCCCTGTCTCATGAGAGGCCACACCCTCCTGCTAAGCCCTGACTGATGTGAGGCCATTCCCTCATGATACGCCCTTCCTCATGAGAGGCCACACCCTCCTGCCAAGCCCAGCCTCATGTGAGGCCATACCCTCCTGCTAAGCCTTGCCTCATGTGAGGCCACACTCTCCCACTAAGCCCTGCCTCATGAGAGGCCACACCCTCCTGCTAAGCCTTGCCTCATGTGAGGCCACACTCTCCCACTAAGCCCTGCCTCATGAGAGGCCACACCCTCCTGCTAAGCCTTGCCTCATGTGAAGCCACACTCTCCTGCTAAGCCTTGCCTCATGTGAGGCCACACTCTCCCACTAAGCCCTGCCTCATGAGAGGCCACACCCTCCTGCTAAGCCTTGCCTCATGTGAGGCCACACTCTCCCACTAAGCCCTGCCTCATGAGAGGCCACACCCTCCTGCTAAGCCTTGCCTCATGTGAGGCCACACTCTCCTGCTAAGCCTTGCCTCATGTGAGGCCACACTCTCCCACTAAGCCCTGCCTCATGAGAGGCAACATCCTCCTGCTAAGCCTCAAGTGGCAAATATAGTGGAGCGCCAAAATTTGTGACTTTAATCATATATTTAATGTTAGTAACTATAATAGATACATTATACGTGAAGAAGCAAATCAGTGAAATCATAGGGGTTAAATATGTTTATACAGCAAACATAAAGGTTTCCTGGCACAGGCGGTAATGTGTAATAAATTACAGGCTACTGGCTCTGCCCGCACGCTACTAAAGTTCAATACAGGACAGGAAGCAAAAAATCTATGAACCAAACACCAAATGCAAACAGAGGGAAACCAGACATTATTTTTCCAGCTACTGGAATATTGCTCCAGCAATAAAAGGTTTAGGTACCTAAGTACTAGCGACAGCTTCAATCTATACAAATAAAGTAACAGACATCTATTTCCAGATATTCTCAAATCTAATAGGATTCAACATTAACAATGGGGGTATTATAAGCCCTGAAATGATCACAAATGCCAGCATATTGCTAGGACTTGCGTCCCCCCCCCTTTCTGCTACCTCCCATGCTAGGAGGGCATGGATGGACGTGAAGGAAAAGGGTGGCTGCCGGAAAGAAAATAGGCGTGGACAGCGGGGAAGTGGAAGTGGGAGGGGTTTGAGCGATACACGCACTTACTGCAGCCAGTGACTTCTCAAATGGGAGGAGGCGCCAGCTGTGCTTATTTCTACGCCAGGCAGGCAGGGGTCATTGGGGTGGAGGTCTACATCTACTCCCTTAAACATATAGGAACCATGCACACAACTTATGCTTTCCCTTTATATGATCCTGACCACTCTTGCTATATCGAAGATCCCTACACTTAGCATATACCTATGTCTATATAGAGCTTCCCTGGCTTTAGTTCATGTAAGCTAACAGTAGAGTAAGTCATATTACTTATAAATGTTGCTTATAGGGGACGCTAAGAAAGCTTTTCTGCACAGTTGCTTCACAGACTGTTACACTGTGAAGAAGCACTTGCCCCCTCTGACTGTGCAATTACAGCAGGCGGAGGAATGGGGCGAGGTGCTGAATGAGAAAGGAGGAGGGTAGAGAGTGTAGCAGCCTGTGAAGCTATAGCTCCCCCAGAGCCCTTCTGGCTCATTAGCATAATATAAATGTTGATTTAAAAGGAAGGAGGGCATGGATAATAAATATAAGCAGATTACAACAGACACAATGGGGGATATTTATCAGGACCTCTGCGCACCGCCAGTGGCGCAGAGGCCCTGAAATAATCGCAAGTGCTAGCTTATTGCTAGCTTTTGCGATTATTTTTCACAATCCGCCACCTTCACGCCAGTGGGGCGTGAAGGGGGGGGCGTGGCCGGCCGAGCGGAGGGCGTGGCCGGACTGGAGTGGGCCGGCGTGGGGCGTTACTGTCCCCGCGTCTGTGCACTCGCTGCTGCCGGCGACTTTTCATACGTGAAAAGTCGCCGGTTGCGTCTTTTTCTACACCAGGCCCTGCCTGGCGTAGGAAAAACGCTGCGCAGCTGGCAGCCCGATACATCAAGAGGCAGAAGCCTCTTGATGTATCGGGCTGCGAATTTGCAGCGGCGGGGCTATCATACGCTGGCGCACGAGCGCCAGTGTATGATAAATATCCCCCAGTGCCTGGATCTATGAGTAAGTGTCCATGGTTATCATGATGGATTTTGATAGTAGGTTTACTTCAATAATAAGAAATGAGGATCTCAATCCTTAATTTATAATCTAAATTTCTAGACATCTATCTGAGGGATAAGATTTTATTGGCCAATATCTCACTTATTTAAATGTAGCCTGTGTGTATGTTTATATGCTTCTTATCCAACATAAGACTTTCCATCACTGGAAATCTAGCAATATATTATTCCTAAGATTGGGAGGATTCAAAACCTAGTTACAATGGGAACTCATTTCCTATGTATTAGACTGCTGTGTCTCCTATGTTGGCATACTATGGAAAAATCGGCCAGCATAAGAGCAACGGAAAAAGAAACACATGACATAAGATTATACAATAATTTTGACATATGGCAATATCTTCTGTACACAAATGTTTCTATATATTCACTGTCCTAGTTTATAAAATGATGTAGCAGTTTCATTATGTTCTCATTTGTTTATATACTGAATGGGGGTTATTTATTATGGGTTTTTGACACTTTTCACAGCTAAAAAGTCTCACAGGACTACTTCCATCTCTTCCTCAATCTAGAGTAAACATACAACTACTGCTTGTGCAACGCCGTGCAAAGCCAGATTCATGACTTGAGACTTTTCCAAAAAGTCCCAAAAAAAGTCTCTTAGTTACTCCAGTCCCCTGGTGTATGTGATTGGATATTTTATGCATTTTGAGACTTTTTGGGGACTTCTAGAGAAAAAATCCCAGGCAGAAAGTAGACTATAAGAACATTTATTAACTCCTTACCGAATTGCGCCGTAATAGTACAGCGCGCGTCAGGTGCAGGTACATGGAGCGGGCTCACGGGCTGAGCCCTCTCCATAGCTGGTAAGCTGGTAAATATTTCAGCAAAGGCTTACTGGTAACACCCTCGGTTGGTGTTAACCCCAGCTATTGCCGCCAGCAAAGCTGCTGGTGGCTTCAGTAAGATGGCGGCGCATGGGGAGCGGCGATCGGTCGCCATTACAGCCTTGAGTCTTCCGTCTCATTTTAACCCATTCATTACAACAATTTGCTCATTTTAATGATTGAGGTAGAAAATCCCCATATACTGCCATACTGTAGTATGGCAGTATATGGTACACTCGATCAGACAACCTAGGGTTAAAGTACCCTCGGGAGTCCGAAAAATAGTAAAAAAAGTAAAAAAAAAAAAATTATAAAAAATCACCTAAACACATTAGGTATCGCCACGTCTAAAAATGCCCATTGTAACAAAATATAATAACGGTTTTCACTATGTTTAACCCCGTAACGGAAAATCGTGCCCAAAGTCGAAAATGGCACTTTTTTGATATTTTGAAAAATATAAAAAATTCAATAAAAAGTGTTCAAAAGGTCGTACAGTCCCAAAAATGGTAGCATTGAAAACGGCATCAAAAGTTGCACAAAATAACACCACCCACAGCTCCATACACTGAAGTATGAAAAATTTATTAGCGCCAGAAGATGGCAAAATAAAAAAAAAAAATTGTACAGGAGGTTTTAATTTTTGTAAATGTATGAAAACATTATAAAACTTATACAAATTTGGTATCCCCGTGATCGTACGGACCCGAAGAATAATGTAGACATGTCATTTGGGGCACACAGTGAAAGCCGTAAAATCCAAGCCCACAAGAATACGGCGCAAATGCTTTTTTTCATCATTTTCACTGCATTTGGATTTTTTCCCTGCTTCCCAGTAAACGTCATGGAATATTCAATACCATTACTGTGAAGTGCAATTTGTTCCACAGAAAACAAGCCATCACAGAGCTCTTTATGTGTAAAAATAAAAAAGTTATACGTTTTTGAAGGTGAGGAGTGAAAAATGTACCGTATACACTCGTGTATAAGCCGAGTTTTTCAGCACAAAAAATGTGCTGAAAAACCTCACTTCGGCTTATACACGAGTCAATTAAAAAAAAAATTTTAATACTCACCCTCCGGTGCCCGGATCCACCGGCGGCGGCTCCCGATACCCGGCGGCGGCTCCCGAAGTTCAGCACATTAAATAAATAAACTTAGTTCTCACCTTCCGGCGATACTCACCCCCGATCCACGGCGCCGGCTTCCGATCCTCGTCGGTGGCTCTCGATCCCCGGCTGCGGATGTCTTCTTTCTTCTTTTGCCGGCGGAGTCGCGTCCATGCGATCTCCCCGCCGGCGCTTACTATGATGCAGCGGTGTGATGTCATCAGCCGCATCATAGTGAACGCCGCCGGGGAGATCGCATGGACGCGCCTCCGCCGGCAAGAGAAGACAGAAGACGCTGCCGGGGATCGAGAGCCACCGCAGAGGATCGGGGGTGAGTATCGCCGGAAGGTGAGAATTAAGTTTATTTTTTTAAATGTGCTCAACATATATGGGGGCAGGCTGTATACATGAGGGGGCAGGCTGGCAGGCTGTATACATGAGGGGGCAGGCTGGCAGGCTGTATACATGAGGGGGCAGGCTGTATACATGAGGGGGCAGGCTGGCAGGCTGTATACATGAGGGGGCAGGCTGTATACATGAGGGGGCAGGCTGGCAGGCTGTATACATGAGGGGGCAGGCTGGCAGGCTGTATACATGAGGGGGCAGGCTGGCTGTATACATGAGGGGGCAGGCTGGCTGTCTACATTAGGGGGGCACGCTGTATACCACTTGGGGCTGGCTGTATACTACAACCTCGGCTTATACTCGAGTCTATAGGTTTTCCGAGTTTTTGGTGGTAAAATTAGGGGTCTCGGCTTATACTCGGATCGGCTTATACTCGAGTATATACGGTAAATGAAAAAACAAAAAAGGGCCAGGTCGTTAAAGGGTTAAAAGGCCAAAGCCACTTTAAAGAAACTGATGTGCAGCGATGCTCCAATTATAGACATAGAACTGTCCCTAAGGATCCGCCTAATTATAAATGACCCCCTATATATCTATAGTCTGTGATAGATTCAGTGTGGATGGTACCAGCAGAAGGTATATTGCCTTGTACATGTCAATCAAGAACGTATGTGACTCTATGGCATATGTAGTTTTGCATTTACATTGTTGAGGATAGTTTTCAGAAAATACTGTAGTAAAGGCACAACCAATTTCTACCATGGGGTGAAATCTGCCATAAAACTCATGACATTTTAGTGTTTACCCATCTCCATGACCAGCTCTGGTATGAGACACCTGGGGCCTGCCTCGGCCATGGCACGCGGGGATGGTTTATCCGCAGACATTGCCAGACTCCCTCGGCCACGAGAGGCTACAGAGGAGGAGGATAATCACATTTTCTTATTTGCTTCTGCTGAATAACGTCATTAGGCTGAGTGCTGTTTGTTGATCTTTTATCTTTCAGGTCTGAAAACACAATTATTTCAGACTGAATGTGTAGGGGAGTTTCCATTAAAGATATAGTTCATACAGTTTGTATTGTCAATGACTTTCCAAACTATGAGTGTAATAATCAACACGTTGAGATGTTTTTTCTCAAAAATCTTTTTTTCTCAAGGCATTTTTTTTCCAAAGTGGGATGTGTTGCCTAGATGAACGTGTTTTAGGGCTGTGTGGTAGCCTTTTTTGCAGCAGCTAAAACATGTCCCCAAAAACTTGCATGTCAATTTTCCAGTGTGTCAAGGCTCGGGGTCAGTGAACCCCCTGGACCATCGTGGATGATGACACAAGCCGACACAAGCCGACTGGAATCTAAGTGGCACCCAGTCTTCACCATAGCCCTCCGCAAAGAAGGTTGGTCTTACTGCTGCGTGGAACCACCAGGTCGTTCCACAGGCGCGACTTGTCCGCTGTGGCAGCCAAGGTGGAGGTACACAATCAGCAGACAATCTTGTGGTCGGGGACAGGCAAAAGGTTGATGCAGGAGGCAGAGGTTCAAGGTCAGAGATGAAGCAAGAGGTCAGGGCAGGCAGCGGAGGATCGTAATCAGTAACAGATCCGAGATCACAATGGGAGGTCAATACACGGAAATAACTTGCAGGAAACAGCTTTCTCTTAGGCATTGAGCACAAAGATCTGACAGGGTGTGCAGGGAGAGGCAGGTTGTAATAGATTTCTGGGAAATGGGCAGCGCCAATTAACGGTGCCCTTTAAAGTTCCTGAAGCTGGGCCGCGGACAAGAATCAGGAGCAGGGAGAGGTGAGCAGCGTGAGCCCGTGACCCGCTATATGGATTGCGAGAGCACCCGCAACCCCCGTGACACTATCGTTTCTGACAGGTGTGCTGCTGTTAAATCCACCAAGTTGCAGCTTTCCCTGGTGGAAATTTGGCAACCTGTCTAATATTTGTAACCCCATCCCTAAACTTTATCTATTTTAGACCCAGGGTAATTAAGGGTTAGCAATAGGGGCACTATTGGGGGGGGGAGGCACGTAGAAAGTATCAGATTTGATTACAAAAGGAGGGATGGAGGCATGTGTGAGGACATTACTGGGGGCAACTGTGTGGGGGACATTACTGGGGGGCTGTGTGAGGGACATTACAGGGGGACTGTGTAGGGGACACTATTGGGGGCTGTGTGGGGGACACTACTGGTGGGCATGTGTGTGAATATTACTGTGGGCATGTGTGAGGACATTACTGGGTGCTGTGTGGGGCACATTACTGGGGGCTGTGTGGGATACATTATTGGGAGGCTGTGTGAGTACAACACAGGGGGTATGTGTGAGGACATTACCGGGGGGGGGGGGGGCATGTGGGGGACATTATTGGGAGGCTGTATGAGCACAATACTGGGGGAGCTGTGATAGGACATTACTGGGGACTGTGTGGGGACATTGCTGGGGGACTGTGTGGGGGACATTACTGTGGTGCTGTGATAGGACATTACTGGGGACTGTGTGGGGGAATCTACTGGGGGCTATGTGAGGACATTACTGGGGGACTGTGTGGGGCACATTACTGGGGGCTGTGTGGGGGACATTATTGGGAGGCTGTGTGAGCACAATACTGGAGGGATGTGTGAGGACATTACCGGGGAGCTGTGTGGGGGACATTATTGGGAGGCTGTATGAGCACAATACTGTGGGAGCTGTGTGAGGACATTACTGGGGGACTGTGTGGGGGACATTACTGGGGGGCTGTGTGGGTTAATTACTGGGGGGCTGTGTAGGCACATTACCGGGGGGCTGTGTGTGGGACATTACTGGGGGAGGGCTGTGTGAGGACATTACTGGGGGGCTGTATGAGGACATTACTGGAGGGCTGTGTGGGGGACATTACTGGGGGGCTGTTTGAGGACATCACTGGAGGGCTGTGTGGGGGACATTACTGGGGGGCTGTGTGAGGACATTACTGGGGGGCTGTGTGAGGACATTACTGGGGGGCTGTGTGAGGACATTACTGGGGCGCTGTGTGGGGCACATTACTGGGGGCTGTGTGGGGGACATTACTGGGGGCTGTGTGAGGACATTACTGGGACGCTGTGTGGGGCACAATCCTGCGGGCTGTGGATGGACATTACAGGATAACACTGTCAGAGAACCAAGATTTCAGGCCAATGCCAGACCCTTCTATATGATACCCAGCAGCCAGCCCCCCTTCTATATGATATCCAGCAGCCTGCCCCCCTCCATATGATATCCAGAAGCCACTCCCTTCAATATGATGTCCAGAAGCCAGCCCCCCTTTCTATATGATTTCCAGCAGCCAGACCCCTTCTATATGATGTCCAGCAGCCAGCCCCCTTCTATATGATGTACAGCAGCCAGCCCCCCTTCTATATGATATCCAGCAGCCTGCCCCCCTCCATATGATATCCAGAAGCCACCCCCTTCAATATGATGTCCGGAAGCCAATCCCCCTTTCTATATGATGTCCAGCAGTCAGTCTCTCCTTCTATATGATGTCCAGCAGCCAGCCCCCCTCCTATATGATGTCCAGCAGCTAGCCCCCCTTCTATATGATGTCCAGAAGCTAGCCCCCCCTTCTATATGATGTCCAGCAGCCACCCCCCTTCTATATGTTATCCAGCAGCCAGACCCACTTCTATATGATGTCCAGCAGCTAGCCCCCCTTCTATATGATGTCCAGAAGCTAGCCCCCCCTTCTATATGATGT
Source organism: Engystomops pustulosus (assembly GCF_040894005.1). Taxonomy (NCBI): domain Eukaryota; kingdom Metazoa; phylum Chordata; class Amphibia; order Anura; family Leptodactylidae; genus Engystomops; species Engystomops pustulosus. Next base: position 170,194,841 of record NC_092414.1, read on the forward strand.
CCAGCAGCCACCCCCCTTCTATATGTTATCCAGCAGCCAGACCCCCTTCTATATGATGTCCAGCAGCCAGCCCCCCTTCTATAAAATGCCCAGCAGCATCCCCTTCTATATAATGTCCAGCAGCCAGCCCCCCTTCTATTTGATATCCATCAGCCAGCCCCGATTCTATATAATGTCCAGCAGCTAGCCTCTACTGCTATATGATGTCCACCAGCCAGACCCCCTTCTATATGATATCCAGCAGCCAGACCCCATTCTATATGATGTCCAGCAGCCATCCCCACATTTAATAAATGTTGCCCATTATGATGAGGGGGCCCTATAAATGCTGGTGAAAGGAAACGGCCATTTCACAATGTGGGGCCACTAAATGGGGCAATATACTTTGTGAGCACCCGAATTTTATTTGTTAGTCGAGGTGGCTGGTGAATTCACTCATCACAACTTACGTTTGTATTATGAATAAAAGTAGGTATTTTTAACCAGATCACCTCAAAAATTAAGATTCCAAAAACTTCATGTGAACCTGGTCTTATAGGGATTTTTTTAAGAAGGGGAACATTTGTTTTTTTTTGGACTTTCTTGAGAAGCCTATACTTTGTAAATGGTTATACTTTTTCTTATTTTATTTCTTATATTAGGTTTGGATACATATATTCTAGTTTCTCTGGGTTACTCCTGATTTGTAATAATGTATTTTATGTCCTTTAAAGAACATATCCAATCATCGTAGTAGAGACACTATCGACACCTGTGCTTATACGTGGCATTAAGCCAAGTCTAATCTATCCTGTCATTATGCTAGAATGGGGAGCACCTAGTGAATGGCTGTCTGGAGACACAAAACCTGTGTGATGGGTGATGATGATCACAGAGATCTGGATAAACACAAAGAAGAGGTAGTCTATATTTAGGCTATGGCCGGGCTCCAGGGACTAATCCTCTTTCACTGAATTATCCATCCTACAGATTACACTGTTGTTACTCCTCCCATAGCAGGAAGCCGAGCAATGCTCAAGTGGACCAGCTGTTCAAATATTAAAGGAAAAACGTGAAAAGCTAAAGCTCGGCTAATACCTTCTAGATTGTATACTATTTGTAAAATATGCAACAATTCATAGAAAACACTTGTTACTACATCCTGTTTTGATTAAACACCATGTGTGGACTATCCAACCCAGTGCCGGTAGTAAGTAGTGGTGTAAAGTTTTAATAATAGAAAAAGACAAGCTGCTTTTATCTATTCATAGTAAGGTACTAAAGAGGGTGGGCAGATCATCATCAGTGCACTGGCCCAACACATATACTCTGTAATGCTTCTTCATTCACCCTTCAATGGTGTCAATAGCATTTTATGCCTTTTTTACTGCTTTGATGGCAGGAAAAAATAGAGCAAAGAGAGATTTACTTTCCATAAATATAAGAAACTGTAATGACCTTTTCTAATACCACTAAATAAATAACTTCTGCTGTGAGGTCGGATGGCTTTATGACCATCAGTAGTTCATATCTAGATAACATCTTAATACTTAGGGCACTTGACTATCTTGTTGCAAACTTGCAATGTAGGCAATTGCTATATCTCTGACTTGTGTAATGTTAGCTATTAGAAATAAAATCACTAACTTTAGTACAAGTGAAATCTTTTAATATATCTTACAAAGAAGAAATCGGTGCTCAAATTCCATTAAATCAATGACAAGGCAAAAAAACAGCAAAGCATAGATCTGCCACGGGTGGTCCCGCAATCCATGTTGTGGATCACGGGTACACACGTGCTCCGCTGCATGCCTATCCCCGCCCCCCTGCCCGCACTTACCTCTCCTGGCTCTTGGCTGTGCTCCGGGTGTAGGCGTGTAGACTTCTCAAGATTTAAAGGGCCAGCGTCCTCCTGATTGGCGCTGGCTGATCCGGCTCACCCCTTATAATCCAGCACCTTCCTTCCTTCCTGGCTGGATCTTCAGCATTCTAATGGAACTTCCAAGGTTTCCACACCTCGCTTCCCACAGCGGTTTCTGTTGAAATGATTGCCCACCAATTTCATGAGACTTACTGTACATTAGAAAACCTTTTCACTTCTTTGTCAAGTCCTTGCTTCTTCTTGCTACCTTTTTTTAGTCATTGGGGCACATTTACTTACCTGTCCCATTGGCGCCGCCGATCCGGAATGTCCGACGAGGATTCGGAGCAATTTACTAAGATTGTGCATCCTATTTCCTGCATGTGTCGCTTCCCCGCTGAGGTCCACCAGAGTTCACCTTCTTCTTCCCGGTGCATGTGAGTGCTGATCTTGTGACACAATTTGATTTTTAAATTCGTTGTCTGATGGCCACCCCCCCGATTTGCGCCGCATGAAGGCCGGCGCCGATGCACCACAATCCGATCGCGTGTGCCATAAACCCATGGCAATTCAGCGCAAAACAAAAAAATTTTACAGAAATGCGTCTGACGGACCCTTAGTAAATGTGCCACATTGTTTTCCAAAATTGTTAAGAAAAACTGTTCTGCCCGGAAGTATCCCCAAGTTCATGTAAGCTCTCCTCTCCTGTAAGCAAATCTCTGCAGGTAATGGGCACATTTGTGGATGAACTGCTTCCAGACACTGTAAAATGACCACTGGGTATGAGAAAATCCATTTAGACAGTAAGTGTAAGTGATCAGATAATGGAATATATGCCTGAAATTGCTGCATGTCAGGAGGAAGCATCTGTCAGTTGTGATATTATTTTTCAAGGGTGATTCAGTTTCTAGAAGAGCCCAGTGAATCCTGAGAGACATGTTGATAATGTTTGCTGTACACGATGTAATATATAATGTTTCATAATTGTCACGGCTTCATTGTCACTCATTCCCTGTGATTGCCCCTGGCTCTAATACTGAACCATCTGTAACCATAAAAAACTTCTTCACTTTTGATGATTCCCACGAACTGTATTAACATAGGGGGAGATTTATCCGCACTTCTATGCCATTTTCTGGCACAATCACAATCCATTAATCACCAGCAACCATTCAAGCTTGGACATTCGCAGGTTATAGTGAGCGCCCACTTAGTGTGTAGGTGAAATGATAATAATTATTTCAGGGCCTGTACACCAGAAAACTGGCGTTTACGCCCTACTAAGTGTCCCCCATTGAGTTGGTTGTCTATCCTTCAGTCCCTGCACTAGGCATAACAATGTGCACATTTTTATTAGTCTTTTTACATTTATGACTTTATAATGTTCAATCTTGCGTAAAAAAACAACAATTTTTTCAGTCTTGTTAAAGTGAAATGGAAAAAGCACAGAGCATTCAGCAGGCAGCTCCATGATTGATCACACCGACTACATATGCATTCATGCTTTAATTATACAACACTTCCTTATTGACTGTCCACCCATTGCCTCATTGATCCCATTTACACTATTTGCCTCATCATTATCCCGACATACCCCCAATGTAACCATATACATATCTTACACTGTGGCTATTATATACAAGGGTCACACGTTCTCCGATTCTTACCAGTTTTTCCTATGGTTTTCTCATAGTGTTTCTTGGATTTACAGTAACATTGTTATGCTCATCTTCAAAACGATTCTCCCTTCAGATCTCTTAGTCTTATTTCTGTCTTGCTGCTTTAATCTGAGTTAGAACATAAATTGTAACCTTCTATTTCTATACACGGCTCATTCCCCTGCCAGATATAACAATAACTTTAGATAATACTACTGTTTCCACGATTCCCCATGGTCAATGCTAAGCAGTTTGTCTTTTATTTCTAGCTTGTTGTTTATTAGTTATTGTACTGCCTATTGCTTTATGTCATATCTGGGCTCCTAAATATTACTGCAACATAGTAAGTAATGCATTAATGTCGAGTTAAGCTTTGCCACATCTGTACATCAATATAAACTAACAGTAGGATTACTTTAGTATATAATGTATAGTTACAAGTATCAGTGAGCCAACCTCAGCTTTTATAAGGGAGTTATAAGGAAGAAGCAAATCCCATCTTTCGTTATTTTTGCCTAATAATCCTTGCAGGTTCCTATAACATTTACATGTAATTTATTGCTTTAATTTGTCACAGTGACACCGCACCCATTACGCTGTGATCAATGACAGCCTGTTTTGGGTAATGGTACTGCAATTGGTGGCAGTGATTTATATGCAGTAAACTATCTTTGAGAAACTAACCTGAAAATAGGTCAAGGATGATATTATCAAGAATGTTACTAGGTTTCATTATATACTGTATCGTGGATGTGAAAATCTGCCAAATTCATGAGGTCTTTTGAAGAGATTTTACTTTATGTTGGCAGGATGAAAGGGTTAATAGATGGATAAAATTATTTTATTTATTGCTTAATTTGAGAGTTGACCTTGTGCATTATGGTGTCGGAAAGATAAGTCCTCATGCACAAGGATTTATTTTTGTTCTATGTTTTGTATACCATGAGTGTAATACAGAGGTGCCATAATAAGGGAGTAATATAGCCTGTGATATCTCCTAAAATCGGGAGAACCCCCTTATAGAGGTTTATGGTACAATAGATAGGAAGTGTTATTATGTAATCTTACTGTTATAGTCAACCACTGAAGGGCAATTGTGCAGCTCCTAATGAGTGTTAATAATAATAATAATAGTAATAATCTTTATTTATATATGGCGTCATCAAATTCTGTGGCGCTTTATAAATCATAGGGGACACATACAAAGTAATATATTATTATAATAATACAAACATTCATATAAAACAATAGGAGTGAGGGCCCTGCTCACAAGAGCTTACAGTCTATGAGGATGAGGGGGTGACACAAGAGCTTACAGTCTATGAGGATAAGGGGGTGACACAAGAGCTTACAGTCTATGAGGATGAGGGGGTGACACAAGAGCTTACAGTCTATGAGGATGAGGGGGAAACACAAGAGCTTACAGTCTATGAGGATGAGGGGGTGACACAAGAGCTTACAGTCTATGAGGATGAGGGGGTGACACAAGAGCTTACAGTCTATGAGGATGAGGGGCTGACACAAGAGCTTACAGTCTATGAGGATGAGGGGGTGACACAAGAGCTTACAGTCTATGAGGATGAGGGGGAAACACAAGAGCTTACAGTCTATGAGGATGAGGGGGTGACACAAGAGCTTACAGTCTATGAGGATGAGGGGGTGACACAAGAGCTTACAGTCTATGAGGATGAGGGGGTGACACAAGAGGTAAAAGAGGTTGTATAATGGTCCAGTCAATTTTTATAAGGGAACAATCAAAAAATAATTTAATAATAATAAATAATTTAAAAAATAAAAATTATGCTGCTTGAACCAGCCATCAGCCGCCATCTTATTTAAGGTCAAATGTGAATGTGACTGCAGAGAAGCCTGGAAATTTGTATATATCTGGTGTTTGCCGGATAACAGACAGAAGATAGGACATAGGATGGATTAGTAAGGGGAAAGTTGACATTTCATGCAGTTAGCGAGTATGATAAGCCTGCCTAAAGAGATGGTCTTTAAGAGTATGTTTGAAGCTTTGGAGGGTGGGTATTAGGGTCTGAGGGTCCAGGAAGGGCATTCCAGAGAATTGGTGCAACATGAGAGAAGACATGCATGAGAGGTTCAAATTAAGGTAAAGATTAATCTAAATTACTGTCAGATCGAAGAGCATAAGAAGTGCGAGAGACTGAGATGAGAGAAGAGAGTTAGGGATGTGCAGCATTATGCAGAGATTTGTGGATGAGGGTTATTATTTTAAAGTGAATACGGAAAGAGACAGGCAGCCAGTGCAATGATTGGCACAAACTGGAGGCATCCGTGTAGTGGTTGGTCTGAAAGACCAGCCTGGCTGCTGCATTAAGAATAGACTGTAGAGGAGAGAGTTTAGTGAGTAGAAGACCGATTAGTAGGGAGTTATAGTAGTCTAGTCCAGAGTAAATAATCGCAACAATTAGCATTTTAGAAGTTTCAATTGTCAGAAATGGGCGGATTCTGGAGATGTTTCTGAGATGCATACGGCAAGATCCAGCAAGAGATTGAATATATGGTGAAAAGGAGAGGTCAGAGTCCAGCACAGCCCCTAGAAAGCGGGCCTGCTGCCTCGGTGCTATAGTTATCCCACAGACCAAGATGGAGAAATCATGGTTGGGTCGGTTAGTAGATGGTGGAAAGACAAGAAGTTCAGTCTTAGAAAGATTAAGTTTCAAGAAGAATAGTGGCATATGCCAGAGACTGTGAGGCCAAGGACTGTGTCTCAGACGTTGACTGAGAACTTTAGAGAGTGAAGAAAAGAGCAAGTTAAGTACAGAGAAGTTACTGCCAGTCCATTGCTCCCAAGCAGAGGGGACGAGACAAGCATTACCGGACACTGTTATGACTGACCTGCATTGGGGTGGTTTTCAAGAGCAAATGCCATTACTGTGATGCAAATGCCAGTGTTGCCAATGTTGGCCAAATGTCACTAGTTATTGTTGTTTTTCTGAAAGCAGCATTATAGATTGTTGGCTCTTCCTATTCTGTCTTAAAGGACATCTATAGAGATGAGCGAACATACGCGTCCGAGCTTGATGCTCGTTCGAGCATTAGCGTACTCGAAACTGCTCGTTGCTCTGACGAGTATTTCGCCAGCTCGAGAAAATGGCATCTCCCGCCGTTGTGATTTTTGGCAGTGGTTGGCTGGCCTGATCAGGTGACCCTGGAATAGACTAGCCCCTGCCTGCGCTGCTCGCATCATTCTCTGTCTGGATGCCGCTAGGGAGAGAGCTGCTGCTGGTCAGGGAAAGCGTTAGGCTGTTCTATTAGAATAGTGTTAGGCAGAAGTGATTCTACAAGAACCCAACAGCCCTTCTTAGGGCTACAATAACGTTATATTTTACTTTTTTTTGGTTTGCTTGTGGCTGGGCTTGCTGCCACTAGTAGTGCAGCTAGTACCATATTGTGAGGAATTTGCTGGGAGACTTGCGACCATTATGTTTAGCTCTTAGGGACACACATATCCACCTTAAACACCGAAGTGGGACAATTTATTAGGGGTTTGATTTGAATTAGGCACAGTCTGCTGATTTATTTTTTTTTTACGGTTATTTCTTTTTATAACTCAAAGTAATCTGGCAAAGCAGTGTGCTTTCAGTGTAGGCTAGAAAATAGCCATAGGAGAACCCCAACGGCTTATTTAGGCCTACAATAGCGTTATATTTTACTATTTTTTGGTGTGCTTGTGGCTGGGCTTGCTGCCACTAGTAGTGCAGCTAATACCATATTGTGAGGAATTTGCTGGGAGACTTGCGACCGTTGTGTTTATCTCTTAGTGACACACATATCCACCTCAAACACCGAAGTGGGACAATTTATTAGGGGTTTGATTTGAATTAGGCACAGTCTGCTGATTTATTTTTTTTTACGTTTATTTCTTTTTATAACTCAAAGTCTTCAGGCACAGCACAAAATCCAGTTGTGTGCTGTCAGTGTAGGTTAGAAACTAGCCATAGCAATAGGATAGCATCGTTTTGTTTAAAAAAAAATAAAAATTTAAGTTTACAATTTAATTTTGAAAATGTTTAACCCGAGGGCTAGGGGTAGAGGACGAGGGCGTGGACGTGGGCGTCCAACTACTGCAGGGGTCAGAGGCCGTGGTCCTGGGCGGGGTGAGATACCACCTGCTGATGAGGGAGCAGGGGAACGCCACAGAGCTACACTCCCTAGGTTCATCATGTCTCAAGTTAGTGGGACTCGTGGTAGAGCACTGTTGAGGCCAGAACAGTGCGAAGAGGTGATGTCGTGGATTGCGGACAATGCTTCTAGCCATTTGTCCACCAGTCAGTCTTCCACGCAGTCCACCCATGTCACCGACATACTCTGAGGAACTGTTTTTTGGACCCTTCCCACAGTCACAAACCACTTGTCCGGTTGCTGCTGAGCTATTTTCCGATGCCCAGGTTTTCTACCGGTCGCAGTCTGTGGGTGATGATGACATTATTGACGTAGTGAAAGAAGTGTGTAAAGAGGTGTCGGACGATGAGGAGAAACGGTTGTCAGACAGTTGTGAAGTTGTTGTCAGGGCAGGAAGTCCGAGGGGGGAGCAGACAGAGGGATCGGAGTATGATGAGGTGACAGACCCAATCTGGGTTGATAGGCCGGGTGAACACAGTGCTTCTGAGACGGAGGCGAGTCCTATACCAGAACAGGTTGGAAGAGGCAGTGGTGGGGCCAGACGGAGAGGCAGGGCCGCAGAGTTGGTGCATCAGCGCCAAATGTTTCACGTAGTCAAGCTCCCGTGGCGAGGGCTAGATTTTCAGAAGTCTGGAGGTTCTTTAAAGAAACACCGGATGACCGACGGACTGTGGTGTGCAACCTGTGCCAAACCAGGATCAGCAGGGGTTCCACCACTACTAGCTTAACTACCACCAGTATGCGCAGGCATATGAATGCTAAACACCCCACTCAATGGCACCAAGCCCGTTCACCTCTGGCCGGGCGCACCACTGCTCCTTCCCCTGTGTCATCTGCTAGTCAGCCCCCTGCCCAGGACCCCGGCCCAAACACCTCCCGTGCGAAAACCCTATCTTCGCCTCCACGATCCTCCACAGCATCCACCAGCGTTCAGCTCTCCATACCCCAGACGCTGGAGCGCAAAAGGAAGTATAGTGCAACCCACCCACACGCCCAAGCCCTCAACATCCACATCTCCAAACTGCTTAGCCTGGAGATGCTGCCCTATAGGCTGGTAGAGACCGAGGCCTTTCGAAACCTCATGGCGGCGGCCGCCCCTTGGTATTCGGTCCCCAGCCGCCACTACTTTTCCCAATGTGCCGTCTCAGACAACATCATCCGTGCCCTGAACAACGCCGTTTCTGACAAGGTCCACCTGACCACGGACACGTGGACGAGTGCTGCCTGGCAGGGCCACTATATCTCGCTGACGGCACATTGGGTTAACTTGGTGGAGGCTGGGACCGAGTCTGACCCTGGGGCTCGTCATATACTGCCGACGCCGAGGATTGCGGGGCCTACCTCGGTCCAGGTCTCAAAGGCCTACTATGCCTCCTCCTCCTCCCACCCATCCTCCACCTCCTCCTCCGAATTACCATCCGTGGGCATGGGGCCATCAGTCGGTAGCTCTAGGCACAGAAGCAGTGCCATCGCTTAGCGACAGCAGGCGTTGCTCAAACTGCTGAGCCTAGGCGATAAAAGGCACACCGCCCAAGAGCTATTACAGGGCATCACGGCGCAGACTGATCTGTGGCTGGCACCGCTGAACCTGAAGCCAGGCATGGTTGTGTGTGACAACGGCCGTAACCTGGTGGCGGCTCTGCAACTTGGCAGACTGACACATGTGCCATGCCTGGCCCATGTGTTAAATCTCATAGTTTAGCGTTTCCTCAAGACATACCCCAATCTGTCTGATTTGTTCACGAAGGTGCACCGCATCTGTGCGCAATTTAGGAAGTCCAGCACAGATGCTGCCACTCTCAGGGCAGCGCAGCGCCGCCTCCAACTGCCCGCTCACCGACTGTTGTGCGACGTACCCACGAGGTGGAATTCAACATTAACCATGTTATCCAGAGTTTACCAGCAGCGCAGAGCGATTGTAGACTGCCAGATGTCAACTTCCACCAGAACTGGTAGTCAGGTCAGTCAGCTTCCTCAAGTCTTCAATGAGGAGTGGACGTGGATGTCTGATATCTGTCAGGTGCTGAGTAACTTGAGGAGTCAACACAGATGGTCAGTGGCGATGCCACCATCTTCAGCCTCACCATCCCGCTTCTTGGCCTGTTGAAAGACTCTCTGGTCAGCATGAAGTCGGAAGCTTTGCGCTCGTCACAAGAGACGGGGGAAGAAGATTTCCTTGTTGATAGCCAAAGCACCCTCAGGTCTATTTCTCAGCGCATATCGGAGGAGGTGGAGGAGGATGAGGAGGAAGAGGAGGAGAATGTTGGCGAGACAGAAGAGGGGACCATTGTTCAGTCCTTCACTGTTCAGCGTGTATGGGCAGAAGAAGAGGAGTTGGAGGAGGAGGAAATGGACAGTCAGGCCAGTGAGGGGAGTGAATTCTTGCGCGTTGGGACTCTGGCGCATATGGCAGATTTCATGCTACGCTGCCTATCCCGTGACCCTCGCGTTCAAAGAATTTATTCCAGCACCAATTACTGGGTATTCACTCTCCTGGACCCACGGTAGAAGCAAAATCTTTCCACTCTCATCCCTGGAGAGGAAAGCAGTGTGAGAATGCATGAATACCAGCAGGCCCTGGTGCACAAGCTGAAACAGTATTTCCCTTCTGACAGCGCTAGCGGCAGAGGGCGTACTTGTGCGGGACAAGTAGCGAGGGAGAGTAGGCGAGCAGGCAGCTTGTCCAGCACTGGCAGGGATACGCTTTACAAGGCCTTTGCCAGTTTTATGTCACCCCAGCAAGACACTGTCACCTGTCCCCAGTCTCGGCAGAGTAGGGCTGATCTTTACAGAAAGATGGTGAGGGAGTACGTAGCTGACCATACCATCGTCCTAAATGATCACACAGCTCCCTACAACTACTGGGTTTCAAAGCTGGACATGTGGCACGAACTGGCGCTGTACGCCTTGGAGGTTCTTGCCTGCCCTGCCGCTAGCGTGTTGTCCGAGCGGGTTTTCAGTGCAGCTGGTGGCATCATCACCGATAAGCCTACAAGCTTGTCAACTGACAGCGCTGACAGCGCTGACAGGCTGACGCTTATCAAGATGAATAAAGGCTGGATTTCTCAGGATTTTCATACTCCACCAGGTGAAAGAAGCTCAACCTGAATAATATATGCACTCCTCCTCCTCATTGTCCTCCTTCTCCTCCTCTTTGTACACTAAAGCAGAGGAAACTGGCTATTTTATGCCAGGGCCAACTAGCTCTAGCTATAGTACTCTATGTATTTAATTTTTCTGGAGGGCCACCTACCCGGTCCTCTGTTTTAAACATTTTTTTGGACTGCCACATACAGGCACTCAATTTATTTAATTTTTCTGGAGGACCACCAACCTGCTCCTCTGGTTTGAAAACTTTTTTGGACTGCCACATACAGGCTCTCAATCTATTTAATTTTTCTGGTGGACCACCTACCTGCTCCTCTGGTTTGAAAACTTTTTTGGACTGCCACATACAGGGCACTATCCAAATTAAATTGTCTCCATAGCAACCTCCACACGTCGTCTTTTTAGCTGCCTCCACACGTTGTCTCAATTACTACCTCCACACGTCATCGCCATAGCTGCCTCCAAAAGTTGTCCATATAGCTGCCTCCATACATGGTCCCCTTATCAAACGAGCTGTGTCAGGCAGAATTTTGGGTTGTTATCATGGCTTCCACATCAGACTTGTTAACTTTGTCGCCACCCTACTGTGTAATCCACAAAATATACTGGCAAACTTTTACCGATATTATTTCAGCGCTTCTTGCGCATCTGTTTACATTCCCTTCACCCGCCATAACCCAAACTTATAAGAACACTACTACACTTGATCTTATACAAAAGGTTCTTAGAAGTGCTGTTTGGGGCGTAGCCGAGAGACAGGGGCTTGGATTGGCGAAAGCTCGCCTGGCAGCGGAGCGCCAGCTCCATCCCAAGATCCAACTAACATAGTTTTAACTGCAGCACCTTTAATCTACTACTAGTTCACTGCCTCCATACATGGTCCCCTTATCAAACGAGCTGTGTCAGGCAGAATTTTGGGTTGTTTTCATGGCTTCCACATCAAACTTGTTAACTTTGTCGCCACCCTGCTGTGTAATCCACAAAATATACTGGCAAACTTTTATCATTTACCAATATTATTTCAGCGCTTCTTGCGCATCTGTTTACATTCCCCTCACCCGCCATAACCCAAACTTATAAGAACATTACTACACTTGATCTTATACAAAATGTTCTTAGAAGTGCTGTTTGGGAAGTAGCCGAGAGACAGGGGCTTGGATAGGCGAAAGCTCGTCTGGCTGCAGAGCGCCAGCTCCATCCCAAGATCCAACTAACATAGTTTTAACTGCAGCACCTTTAATCTACTACTACTTCACTGCCTCCATACATCGTCCCCTTATCAAACGAGCTGTGTGAGGCAGAATTTTCAGGTGTTTCACCAGATACATAGTGGAACTCGGCCCATCTGTCGCCGCCATGCTGGAGACCTGAAGTTGCAATCATAGCAGCGCAATATGGATGCCCCATACCGTCGCTCTTAATCATGGAACCATTTCCGAAAAAACAATTAAAAATAGAACCACTATGCTATTCCATTATTTCTAGGTGAAATATTCAAACGACCCGGCCTGCTTTGAAAATTATAATTTTTTCAAAGTAAACGCTTCTGGCCCCAGGCCCATTTTGGGTGGGGAAGAGCCGAGAGACAGGGGCTTCGACAAGCGAAAGCTCGCCTGGCAGCGGACCGCCAGCTCCATCCCAAGATTAGGCAGCCTCAGAGGCATCCATGCAAACTGCCCCTGCTGTTTTCTGTCCATTTTGCCTCCATGATCCTCCACAGCGTACACCAATGTCTCTATGTGCAACTTTCAACTCTCTATACCCCAAACGCTGGAGCACGAGAGGATATGCAGCACATCATCCCCTTATCAAACGAGCTGTGTCAGGCAGAATTTTCAGGTGTTTCACCAGATACATAGTGGAACTCGGCCCATCTGTCGCCGTCATGCTGGAGACCTGAAGTTGCAATCATAGCAGCGCAATATGAATGCTCCATACTGTCGCTCTTAATCATGGAAGTCGTCTCCATGGCTGCCTCCACATGTCATCCCCTTATCAAAAGAGCTGTGTCAGGCTCATTTTTCGGGTGTTTCACCAGATACGTTATGGAACTTGGTCACTATGTCGCCACCATGCTGTGTTATCGACTAAATATACCGTCAACCTTTTGTTCACATAGGAAATCATTTCAGCGCTTCTTGCTCACCTCCTTTGGTGAAGCCTGAGTCCATTTAGGGTATGTCGCCATGACACTGTCTAGCCTGCCACTGCTGCCGCTGCCTCTGCATGCCATCCCCTATAGTGTCAGGGTCAATTATTGCATGTTTTAGATGCTATCTAGCCTCATTCGGTCACTCTGTCATGGCCATGCTGCTGCCCATAATTTTGGCATAATGGTGCGATTAAGCAGCCTCAGAGGCATCCATGCATGCTGCCCCTGCTGTTTTCTGTCCATTTCCGTGGTGTTTCCATCCTTTTCTGAGGTTCCCAGGTGTTTGGCCAAGGTTCCCTGTGCAGAGCCTTGGTACCCTTGAAAAATGCTCGAGTCTCCCATTGACTTCAATGGGGCTCGTTATTCGAGACGAGCACTCGAGCATCGGGAAAAGTTTGTCTCGAATAACGAGTACCCGAGCATTTTAGTGCTCGCTCATCTCTAGACATCTACCACCAGATTACTGGTGGTAGAGTGTCCTAAATTGGCTGCTCATTACATCTAAGGGATGGGGGAGCGTGCTTTACATGTATTTCGGCTTCTTTATTCCCGAATAAATAAGTTTGTAAAAGTGGCGGAGGTGCGCAGGCTGACAACGCCTGAGTGCCTCTTGGCTTCCACTGACTTTCATTAATGCACGCCCCCGCTGTAAGCCTCTTCCTACTGCCCGACGGGGAACTAGCATCCGGCCGTGATGTCAGAGCCGGGGAATGAAGAGAGTGGGGCATGTGCTCTCTCCTAGTTCCGTGGCCAACAGCAGCAGGAGGAGGCTTGCAGCGGGGTAGGGGGGTGAATATATTAAAGTCTGTGGAAGCTGAGAGGTGCTCGGGCACCTTCAGCCTCAGTGCTTCCCCCATGCCCTGGATGTAATGAGCAGCTTATTTCTGGTGGTAAGTTGAGTTTGTATGTAAGCCAGAACTATATTTTACAATTGTAGCTCCAGACAATTTTTTTTGTCCCAGTGACAATTGGGTTTTCAAAGTTTATGCTGTCATGGGAACAAGGCTTATCATGTTTTCTGAGTAAAATTAGACTGTTTTTCAGTTACACCTGTGTCTAACTGAGATGGGAGACCACTTCAAAGCCCAAGACTCTTAGATCCCATGGGATCATTTATAAGGACTTAAATAATGCCAGGACCCTATTATTTTTTAACTTTACACCACCTCCATGGCAATTGAGCATGAAGGGGTGTAAAAGGGGCGCGGCCGGTGACGGAGTGGGGCAGCACTGAGTGTTCCTGTCCCACGGATGTGCACTTGCTATAGCCAGCGACTGTTAGCACAATTCAACGCTTGGCAGGGTGTTGAAGGGAACTTCAGTGCACCAAGGTGCTGGAGTCTCTGCATGTGTTTGGCAGCACCCAGGGCTTTCACCAAACGGTGGTGTACAATAAATTTCCTCCCTTATTAAATTGGTAACAGTACCCCATTGGCCCAACAGCATGGCCCCATCTCATATGGGAGTGTTTCTACGTCAGTTTATTCTCAAAGGCAATAGCTAGAAAACAGTTTCGGCAGACCACCATATAATTGGGGCACATTTACTTACCCTTCTGAGGAGTTTACCAAAAGTACATTGTTTGACGAGAATGCACCCGATATCGTGCATATGTCGCTTCCCCGCTTAGGTCCGCCGAAGTTCACCTTCTTCTCCGTGGTGTATGGCATTTGAATTTGACTGTTTAATCCCACGTTCAGTCCGAATCAGTCGGATCATCCGATGCAGCTGCTCCAAAATTCGATCACGTGCGACACAATCTCCTACTAAATACCTGTCACAGCCGTGCAACCCCCGAAATTGTCGGAAAATCTGACTAAAGTTCGGCCACGGACCTTTAGTAGATAAGCCCCATTATGTCTATGGTGGTTTTTTATTACAGTTAATAACCAGAAAATGTATTCTTCATTCCTGGACGACATCGCTGTATATTGATTTCATTGCACTACTTAATTATCATTAAGCCTTTATCTATCATGTGATTCTAAATGTCTATTACCTATATGACTGCCAGACTATCAATACATACAATAAAGTCAATTTAGTATACACAATCTTTAACAGGGATTGTTAATTTTCCCCGTAACTCGCATGACCGTGTCCTGCCTAGTGTACTGTACATTATCAGTTCTCTCTTTAACTTAAAAGTCATCACATCTGTCATGTTAGCAATCCTCCTCCCCCTCCCTCCATCTGCTGCTCCAGTCCCTGCCTCCCCTGAGCCTCACTGCTTGTTTTATGTGTGTGTGTGCTATCCAGGCTGATGGACTCTTCCATTGCTCGTATCCCGGTGATGCTTGGATATGCTATTACACTGGGATGATCGGCTTGCTTCTCAAGAGCTGTACACTTAATCTTATGTGTGAGATTCGCCCGGGGCACAGCAGCCTCTGAAGGACCTCTCTCAATGCTACCTCTACAAGAAAAAGGTGGATTTTCCTGAATTGTGGAATTCATTATTCCTTAGATCCGGTAGGAATCACACCCTCTCTCTATCATATTTCTCTATTCATTCAGGTAATTTTTCTAAATAGGCTTGGCCTGGCTGAATAATCCTCCTTTGCTGTTCCAGGTAGTTTGGTGATTTGTTTGTCAGTCTTCTATAGATGATACATTGTTCTGATAGTAGAAGGATGGATAAGTAGCTGCAATGTTTTATGATGCGGAGAAGAATGTTTCATGTATTACTGTACTTTAACCTTGTGAGAACCCACCATGCCTTGCCTATTTATCATCACCTATAACATAAAGTTAGTGCTAATATAAAACCCGATCTGTTATGATAGGTGTATATATACAAAATCTGGTAGTTTTATTTTTAGGTCACTGGTATAAAATATTAAAATCAATTCTCTGTTATAATGTGTGGGATGCTGAACTGTGTCTAGGATACATTGTACATTCACTTTAAAGGTCATTGGTGTTGACTGGTACAGGATATAGAACATAATAGAATAAAGAACATAATAGAATATAAAATATAAAACATTTTTTATGTTTGTAATATATGTGGGGGTGGTCTTCTGAAATAGAACTGACATTATTATATTCATGAATTATATTAATTAGATCTGGATAAAAAGAAAGGGTCTCAAATGGATGTCTCCTGGATGGATATATATGTGTATAAGGATGTATTTAGTATACATTAAACATAAGTCAGTTTATACGAGAAGATAGATTTTATTTTAAACCTATAGTTATATTTCGTCCACCTGCATTGTGAAATGACCCCCCTCTCCTGTTCCAGCAACTAGAATATCCAAGACTCACAATATCCTATAGATTGTATCTTCCCGCAGCTTTGGTTTACTAATATTACCTGGCATTCACTTATCTCAGAGATTCTGCCTGTTCATAATCTGATATTGAAATGCTGTCTGGCTGTGCTATTGACTAGACCGATGAGAATCACTTCTTTTTTTTGCCCTTTGTGGATCAAACTTTAACCCCCTTCGAAACAGATTTGAATTAAATCTTTGTATCTTGTTAAATAAATGAACTAATGGCTCATAGTACAGTGTTTAGGAAGCAGTATGATTGTGCGAGTAATCATGTCATTATTAATACTGTTTATACCCATTTTCTCTCTATGTGATCTGATACATAGCCTTATATTATATTACATTTAAATATTTGCTTGGTAAGGGAACCACGGTGACGTAAAAATGATGACCTATGGAAAACCTTTGTTTGTCTCTTTTCTAATGTGTTCTACTTTTTAGTAGCATCTTGATCATTATCAGATGGAGTAACGCAGCAGCATACTTTGTGCCCGTTGTAATTGAATGGGGCAGTGACGTTTAAGTCTTGCTATTTATACATCGGCCCACATTTACTAAAAACAGTGCAGTCTGTACTATGTGCAGTTTGCCCGTGTAGTGTGCAGAGGGCGCTAGATTCAGGATTTCTGACGCATGTTATTCATGAATCTGGCGTGCTCTACACTGCCCCGACAGAATGCACCACTTTATTTCGGTGCCCCTTTAACGTAGAGCGTACGACAATTCTGTCGTACTTTGCATTAGGCGCACGGTCCGACTGAGCACCGGATCACCCCTAATTGGTGTTGCATGATGCCTATTGCAGCTGTCCCACAAAAGGGTTGCGTGCAACACAAAAGTGGTACAGTCACTTATTAAATACATGTGTGAGCAGTGTCACTAATTGATCCAACTTTTAGATTAATATAGTGGGGCACATTTACTTACCCATCCAACGGAGTTCACCAAAGGTGCATGGTCCGACGATAATGCACTCTGCTGCGATTCACTAAGATCGCCCAATATCGTGCATGTGTCGCTTCCCCGCTCAGGTCTGACAGAGTTCACCTTATTTTAAGTGGTGCATGTAAGTACTTGGGCTTGTGACACATTTTAAAAGTAAAATTCCGTGCTCAGTCCGAATGAGTCGGATCGCCCGATGACACCCCCAATTAGTGTTGCATGAAAGCCAGCACCGCTGCACCAAAAACCAATCACTTGCGACACAATCCCAGTCCAGACACCTGTTAAATACCTGTCCAAGCCGTGCATTCCCCGAAAAAGCTGAACAGTCTGACGAAAGTGCGATCCGCGACCCTTAGTATATAATCCCCAATAAGTGTCCAATCACATTTTATTTATTATTATTACTTTTGGTTTGCTGTTTATATAGGGATTCATAACATTCTCATCATAGATCATGCCATAAATTTTGGAGGTCAGACAATGCAGCGCCCTGGTTGTACAACAAAATATTGAAAAGAATATCTGCACTTTACTAGGGCTGTGGCCACCTTAGAGGCTTTCATATAGCGAAATTGATTTTGGTTCATATTCTGCTGCAGTCGCGCAACTTGCGTCCCATTGATTTTAACAGGATTGATATGCGGTGGTTGCATTTTTCTTCTGAATGTTTCAAATTCATGTTACAAAAAAGGCGTGATAAGTCACTTCTTGCTACTGACTTTGTGTGGAGACTAAGTCAGCTGGCCACACATGGATTAGCGTCATTGGACAGGACTGTAGAAATCTACGGCAAAAGTATCAGTCTCAGATTTGCGCTGTAAATTCCCATGGTGTGAACATGCCCTAGATATTACTGAGCAACCTTTATCTGATTTCCCACAATATTTGCTTTTTAGTAACAGAGGAACAGAATCTATTTAAAAGGTAGGGGTCTGATATTGCTGTTCGTTGAAAGGGGCTACAAGTTCAATGTTTACCTTGTACACTGTCCCTATATCTTCAACTTACACTTCTGTACAGTATTTAAATAAGGAGAAAGTATCCTAGGGCCCTGCTGTCTGTCATGATGTCATAATCATTGGGGCTCATTTACTTACCTGGTCCTGTCGTGATCCAGCGGCGCGTTCTCCGATGAGGATTCGGAGCTTGCCGGGATTCACTAAGGTCGTGCGCCCGATATCCACTAGGTGTCACTACCGCGCCGAGGTCCTCCGGAGTTCACCATCCTGGTGCATGTAAGTGCGTGTCAAGCGACACTTTTTTTTTCTTAAATAGCTAAATTTTTCCGAATCCGTCGGGTTTTCCGACAGCCACGCCCCCGGTTTTTCGTTGCACGCAAGCCGGCGCCAATGCGACACAATCCGATTGCGTGCGCCAAAAACCTGGGGCATTTCGTCGCAAAACGGCAAAATTTGGAAAACCCAACGGAAAAACGTGATTTGAAACCTTAGTAAATGTGCCCCATTGTGAGTGTTATATCTGTCCCAACCTATTGCCTTAAATATGACTTCTGAGAGGAGGGATTATCCCAGACTAAAGATGTGACATCATCATAGTGGGCCTGTCGGGAGTGGACTCACTGGGGAGCCCATGGTTCCTACAAGAGCCAGGGATGACCTCCTGAGGGGTTAAAATATCTTTTTATTTAATTTCCTCCCAATTCTTCACTGTATCAGGTTTTCTGTACAATTGGAAAACCCCTTCAAGTGATTTGAACAAATATGAAAATGACTACCTATCCTAAGCATTGATCATTGACATCTTGATCTCTCGAAAAAAGCTTAAAGGACACCTGTCATCAGGTCTGTGTCACTTGTCCTGTCACCTCTACCTGTTGGAGCAGCTCACAAGGATCCCATTTCAGCCTTTATCTAGTTATTTCATACATTAATCATTGTAAAATCATCTATTTTTTATCATGTAAATGAGGCTGGTCACATGGTCAGAGGCAGTGATGTCACCCCTGTTACCCCTCCTCCCCCTGCTCATGTCTGTGTGTAATGTATAGTAAAGTATTGCTGGTATCTGTGCTGCATCTGCTGACATGCTGCATCCTCCTAATATACAGGTGAGAGACACAGACATCAGCTACACATGAATCTGACATGTTCTGCTGTAACATGGCTGCATGGAGCTGCTGTATCTCTCCTATACACACACACAGGCTGCAGGGGGCGTGGCCACCAGCACCAGGAAGCACATCATTATACAGCCTCACATCATTATACAGGCTGTCAGTCAAGCACTAGGGGTGTGGCTGTGCCTCCCACTCATGAATAGAGTGGACAGCTTGAATATGCTAATGCTTCATTGGACATTTCACAGGTCATTTGCATACAGCTTTAGGACCTCATTGCTTAGGTTTACAGGCATGTAGAGGGACAATAAAGGCATAGAGGCAATGCTCTCTAATGGCAATTTATGAAAATATATTTAGTTTAGGGGGGTTATTTTGCATGACGGGTTCTCTTTAATGCAAAAAGTAAAATGCAACAAAATTTTGGTGTAAACTAAAATGTAAGTTTCAAAAATCTGTACTATGCTATGGATTAATGGCCACCGATAAGGGTTGTATACAATAAATGACAGAATAATCCCTATTCAGCCATAGTCAATGTTGACACATCATGTGACCACAGTATAATATAATATCATCGGGAGCATTGGTGACCTCAGTGGTGCCCACTCATCACTGTTACTGATTTTCTGTAGTAGTCACATGTATAAACACCATTCACAGCGGTCTAGTAATATGCAGTACTTTGTATTCTCCATGGGGGTCCACCAAGGACTTCACACCCTCCAGAAGGAAATTACAAGGCATTTCCACTATTCTTCCATTGTTTACTTACAACCTAAAAAATTCTGAGCATGCATCAATTAAGGGTTGAAATTTACGAACATGACAGACCAGTAGAACTTTCTACATTGACTAAAAGAAAATGTAATAATATAGTTTTGTGTAGAATGAGGGAAAATAGAACATGGGGTTGTCCAGGATTAGAAAATCATTGCAATTCCAGAAACAGCACCGATCATTTCCCATTCACTTAAAGGGGTTGGCCACTTTACCTCATGTTTTTTTTATAATGTGTGTGTAAGTGTGGGGGGCAGTGAAGTGAAAATGTGAAGTGAAGCCTCCTCTCTTTTACCCCATCAGCCAGACATTCCTGACCATAAAATGTCCGCAGGTGGAGGGTCATGTGATCTCCTTGAACAATTAGAGATCAGATGACAGTTAGCGATCACATGACCTCAATTAAAGGAGTTGGCAACTTTACCTCATGTTGTTTGTAATTTGTGTGTAAGTGTGTGTGTGTGTGGGGGGGGCAGGATATTTGGTAATTCAGCAATATACATCTAGTAATAGTTCTGCTCTGCTTTCTTGATATGTAAAATGGCCGCAGATGGAGGGTCATGTGATCTCAAACTGTAATCTGATCTCTAATTGTTCATGGAGATCACATGACCCTCCATCTGCAGAGCAGAACTATGAATAGATGTATATTGGTAATTACTAGAGATGAGCGAGTATACTCGTCCGAGCTTGATGCTCGTTCGAGTATTAAGGTACTCGAAACGGCTCGTTGCTCGGACGAGTATTTCCCCTGCTCGAGATCGAGCATTTAATTAAAAAAACACAGTGAAGAACAATGAAGAATAGAATAAAAACAGTGAACACAGGATCATTTAAGTGAAAAACACAGTGAAAAACACAGTGAAGAATAGATTACAGATGTTCGGCACATCTGCTTACTTGTCGGAAGATATGCGCGGAACAAAATAGTATGTGAAGAACAATATATATGTGTGAAGAACACATTAAAGAACACGGGGAGCAGGACAGAGACAACGGGGAGCAGCACGGAGACACCGGGGAGCAGCACAGAGACACCGGGGAGCAGCACGGAGACATGGGGCAGCGGCAGCACGGAGACTTGGGGGAGCGGCAGCACGGAGACATGGGGCAGCAGCAACACGGAGACATGGGGCAGCGGCAGCACGGAGACATGGGGCAGCGGCAGCACGGAGACATCGGGCAGCGGCACGGAGCGGCACGGAGACATCGGGGAGCGGCACAGAGACATCGGGGCACGGAGACATCGGGGAGCGGCACGGAGACATCGGGGAGCGGCACGGAGACATTGGGGCACGGAGACATCGGGGAGCGGCACGGAGACATCGGGGCACGGAGACATCGGGGAGCGGCACGGAGACATCGGGGAGCGGCACGGAGACATCGGGGAGCGGCACGGAGACATCGGGCAGCGGCACGGAGACATCGGGCAGCGGCACGGAGCGGCACAGAGACATCGGGGAGCGGCACGGAGACATCGGGGCACGGAGACATCGGGGAGCGGCACGGAGACATCGGGCAGCAGCACGGAGACATCTGGGAGACTTCAGTGGAAGAAGAGCAGCGGATCCCGGGACAGCGTATCTCCCGACAAGTAAGCAGATGTGCCGAACATCTGCAATCTATTCTTCACTGTGTTTTTCACTTAAATGATCCTGTGTTCACTGTTTTTATTCTATTCTTCACTGTTCTTCACATCTGCTAACTTGTCGGGAGATAATATACGCGCGGAACAGTGAAGAATAGATTGCAGATGTTAGTATACATCTGCTAACTTATCAGAAGACATTCTTTTTCAATTAAATAACACATTTTATTCCCGAACCATGGTCCCTTTGAAAAATGCTCGAGTCTCCCATCGACTTCAATGGGGCTCGTTATTCGAGACGAGCACTCGAGCATCAGGAAAAGTTCGTCTCGAATAACGAGCACTCGAGCATTTTAGTGCTCGCTCATCTCTAGTAATTACCTAATATCCTGCTGCCCCACGCTTACACACACATTAAAAAAAACATGGAGGTAAAGATGTCAACCCCTTTAATTGGAACTGAGCTGCAGTGCTAGACATGACCTCAGGACAGGCTTGGTGCTGTTTTTGGACAGTAATGTATCAGTCCTACATATGCCATGATGTGACACTTCCTATGATAATTCAGACACTATTTAGTAACGTATCAATGAAAATGATGATCTTACATCTGCTTCTAAAAATGCGACTATAAGATGAGATTCCCTCATTTCTGTGCGGCTCATTGTGAAGTCAACTCTCACTGATGGATGTTTCAAATTATATTACAACATTATGCAACAACTGTGAAAAACACAGGGTCAGAATACAGATGAGGATGCTAATTAAAACGATAAAATACCCAAGAATAGATTATACTGTCTAACCTGTTTTTCATCTGCAGTATTGTGGTGAAACGTCTTGCATACCATATTATCTCCTGTACATGCACCTACATCACTGGTTTATTTAAGTTCCAAATTATGGCAGGGTATACAATGGGGGGAATTCAATGATGTGTTGCAGTCCAGTGCTGCACCAGATTCATCATTGGAATAATAAATTTGTCGCAATATAGGACTGTCATGTTCTACTTTTAGACTTGCTTTTAGCAGGTCTAAACAGTGCGCCACAATTTGGCGTACCTTACTTAATTTTGTGGCACACGGATTAAATAAAATATTTCCACACCTCCTATCACGAGGCCATGCTTCCTTTGTCAGACGAGTCGAAAAATGGCCAAAAGATGGGCTCAAACCCTTTATAAATGTGTCAGAAGCCATTTTAGTCTGTTTCTTGGCACAAATCTGTCATTTTCTGGTGCAGCAGCGATAATGAACTCCCCCAATGCATTTTGGAAATTATAGATTTTTCCCGTAGAAGTACTATGGGGGTCATTTATGTTATTTCCCCCTTCTCTGAGCTCTTATTGCGCCTTTTGTGAGTCTATTTTTTACACCTCATTTGTATTTGTCTTTGTCAAATAAAGCTTTTTTGTGCCTCATTAGGCAGAATTTTTTTAAAAAGGTGCAATTCTGTTTCGCAAATCATGCCATTGCCTTTTCTAAGCATGGTCAGGACTGGCATGTCATTGCCCAATTATTTGTGCTCATACAGGCAATGTCAAATAAGGCGCAAACATCTGTAAAAAGGCGCAACGTAATGACAAATAGGGCACAACAACACACAATGGTTACACGGCGAACTAAGGCGAAACATTCCAAAAAAACATTTTGTTTGTTTAAAAAAAGAAATATTCCTTAGTTACAAGGGGATGCTGACTTGGTAAACACTTGGTTAGTTGCTTACAACCCCTAAGATAGCAGAAAGATGCAACAAACAATGAAGGTGAACTGCAGCTCCCAGGCTCCACAAGACCAGTCACCTCAAAAGAGGGGCTGGTAAAATTTAGTAAAAACAGGGGTATATGGGCACTAGAGGGGCGCTATTTACACCTAATGGGAGTATCAACATCTGATGGTAAACAGATTCAACTACAAGTGACTATTAACAATTAATTCCAAATAAGCCATTAAAAAGAAATGATCAGCAGATATAGAAAAATATAAGTATAGATTGTCCGCCGTGACACGTTTAGGTCCTTCCGACCCTTCCTCAGATAGTAGACAGAGGCAAACGAAACGTCCTATAGCACAAGTATATAAAGATTTATGGGCACACATAATAGCCAATTGATTTGTCATTGCACTGATTGGCTATTATGTTGTAATGTGTGTGCCTGTAAATATTTATTTTTTAATGTTTCATTTGCCTTTGTCCATTATCTGAGCATTATATAGGACAATCTATATGTAGATTTTTATATATATGCCGATTATTTATTTTTAACGCCCCTCTAGTGCCCATATACCTTTGTAACAGGTCATTCATCCATTGGCTGATGGATAGTATCCCATATGTGGGTCTAATACTTTAAACCATTATGTACCCTATGTTTATGTGCCAGAAGGCATCATGTACTACACCAATTGTACTCTGCATGTGCCCCCTTGCTTTATTAAATTATTCCAAACCTTATTATAACCAATAGTGATAGTATCATAGTCTCAGTAATTCATTCAAAATGCTTTGTTATCACTTTCCTGAAATAAGACTTTTGCCAATACAGCACATTAATGTAAGCCGATAGACAGGCCAGGCATTGCATTTGCACAAGAGCAATCAATGGCGTCCTAAACATTGCATCATAATGCAGCTCCGCTATACTGAATTATTCATCCAGCCTGAGACAAATAGGTCGCTACTTCTCTTGTGGTTGTACAAGTACATCTAGGTCAGATGAGTAGAAGAGCAATCATATGGCAGGGCTTCACCCAGAGATATCTTATTGGGTATAACAAACCATTGTCCTGATTCCTGAATTAACAATAGTTAATATATTTATTGGTTTGCACAGAGGATGTGATGAAAAAATCAATGATTTTAGTGCTAAAAAATAAAAAGCCATTACTAAGCAGTAAGTTCTGCAGTTTGTCCTTGAGCAGAGGAGAGGCTGATGGATACTCTCGGACACAAGGGAATTTACAAAAACATTTCCGGACAATAAAGGTCAAGTAGAAAAAGTAGTGTTGTGTAAAGTTCTAGAACATAAAAAAGGGAGGTGCAAATTTGGTTAAAGGTAACGTTACAGACTTTATTAAAATTCCTTTAGAAAATGGCACTTGTCTCGTATTTATTCAACTTTACATTCTTCTATATTCTATTTATTTTTATGGTATAGGGAAAACTCGATTGCTCTCGATACATTTTTCAAATTCCCCAAAAATAAAAAAATTAGGCACGTAAGTAGCCAAGTACTGCAAAAAAATGTATCATAAGCACCAGTATCCACCACTTTGCTGCTGTACTGTAAATTTTTCATGATGAAACTACACTTACCAAAAAACCTTGCACTGCTTTTCATTACTGGCATTAAAGTCCAAATATTGAGCCCGCTTTATATGTGCTGGATGAGATTTCAGCATTGAGTACTTGTACATGTTCCTCATTCAGAATAGCATAACTTAAATACAGGAAGTCATACGAGTTGTTCTCTGTACTAGACTATGACTTATCAGCTACTAATCCATGCAATTGTACATGACATTGATTGTGCCAGAGGAAGCAGGAAGGGCATAGGTTACACAGCATTACACAAAAAACAGGCGCAGTTTTTGCCTGGGCTCATACCTTTTTTTTTTTCCATATGTTGTCCAGTGCCTCCTCCTCTCCTTGAGTGTGGGAAGAGGAGTGAACAATTGCAACAGCCAGTTATTGTCTGTTGCTGATGTTTGGGGGGGCTCTGAGTGAAGTCACTGACATTTTATGGACAGTGACATTACTGGGGTCCTCCCACTTGCTGAGTGATGTGTGCGCTTAGCGGAGGCCGAGATGTGATGCAGCACTGCATCCGTTCCCGCAAAGACTTCAATGACCTCTGCTGAACATACAGGTCGCTGAGCAGGTGACAGCATGATAGATAGATGCTACGTCTTTCCATCCTGCTTTTTGCACATTATACAACATATATTGGCCAGATGTAAGAAAAAATATCCTGTCATATATGCCGAGCGTACACATTAAACAAGATGGGAAGCTAGTCTAATAGTTATCAGATAATTCTGTTATAAATAACAAAGGTTTTGTGTCAGAACCCTCTGAAGCCTTCGGTGCTTGAAAACCACTTCCAGAGCTACTAGGATCTGTTCCTTGGGAAAGCTGGTTGTGTCAATTTCAGTTCAGTTTCTGTTCAGCTGTGGATTGAGTGATGAACAGCCAAATCAGTCTGCTGCTGGGGGAGGCATCCAGGAACTCCTTTATATATCTACCCAGTTCTAATTACGGGTTTCTGGTTATTTCAGTCCTCTGACACTTGTTGTCCATTTCCCTTCCTACTGCTATTCTGTGTATCTGACTTCTGCTGCATTTACTTAGCCATTTCTTGCCTTTACATTTTGCATCTTGCTGACATCTGTTTTCGACCTGATTCTGCCTAACTTTCCTTGTCTGTCTTTTCTGTTGTTTGTCCCTCTATGTTTTTCTATTTCTCCTGTGTAATTCAGTGTAGTGATTCATAACCAGAAGTCCCTGACCATTAGGGTTTGTAAAGTTTTTTAGGCAGGTAAAAGGGGTTGTTGATAAGGTTAGTGCCTGCACCTTATTTTCTACCATTACATCTTGACTTAATAGCTCATCATATTCTCATAAATTTGTTTCCCTCTAAATATCTGGCACATACTGCTATGAAGTCTGCTACCAGCTGTGACTTGTCTCTACAGAGTTCAGTGCCCAGACATGCCCAGACAATGCCACTGTCAATGCTGTACCTGTTGTTGATCGATTTCAACAGACCTTGCATTAGAATTAAATAAGAAATCCCACATTCACACACGGATCCTTACTCATCTTAATAATACAGTACAATCATTTATTTTCTAACCAATAAAGACCCATGTCCACATAGTGTACATGTAATCCACCTGTACAATACCCTGATGACACACCTATATTATTCTCCGTAAGTCCCATCATGCATTTCACTATACAATGTTCACACAATATAATTATACTCTTCTGAAATACTAACGTAATACAGTTCTTACATAATGCTTTAATAATACATTACAGTTAACATATCCTCCTCTTCCAGGAAAAACAATAACAGCTAAAATAGTATGACCAAGCATTACGGACAGAATCATTATATTCACTGAATAAAATTCATTAATACTTCCAGTTAGTACAGTGATTGATGGCTCTTTGTGAATTTTAATCCTATGTCAGTAAAATTGATGATTTTATCCCTATTTTCCGTTCAGCAATACAACATTGACTGAATAATATTGTCTCAACTGAAAAATACTGGAGTAGTAATATTGAAAATATGACAAAAGGAAAGGCCAATAAATAAATAATAAATGGCCATAAAAATATATATTAACTTCAAATCAAAACATGAATTTAACCCCTTAAGGACGGAGGGTTTTTCGGCTAATTTCTCGCTCTCCAACTTCAAAAATCCATAACTTTTTCATTTTTACGTGCACAGACCTGTGTGAGGGCTTATTTTGTGCGTAACAAATTCTACTTTCCCGTAATGTTATTTATTTTAACATGCCGTGTACTGCGAAGCTGAAAAAAAATTCCAAATGTGGAAAAATTTAAAAAAAACCGCACGTGCGTCACGTTCTTGTGGGCTCAGTTTTTACGACTTTCACTCTTCGCTCCAAATAACATGCCTACTTTATTCTCTGGTTCGGTGCGATCGCGGTGATACCAAATTTATATAGGTTTTATTGTGTTTTAATACATTTTCAAAAATTAAACGAATGTGTACAAAAAAGAAAAAATTTTTTTTGCCATCTTCTGACGCTAATAACTTTTTCATACTTTAGCGCACGGAGCTGTGTGCAGTGTTATTTTTTGCGAAATGAGGCGAAGTTTTCATTGCTACCATTTTGAGGTCTGTGCGACATTTTGATCATTTTTTATTTCATTTTTTATGTTATGTAAAAAGGTGTAAAAGTCGCATTTCGGACATTTGGGCGCCATTTCCCGCCTCGGAGGTCACCGCCGGCCGTAACCGTTTTTATATTTTGATAGATCGGGCATTTTGGGACGCGGCGATACCTAATATGTCTGTGATTTTTACTGTTTGTTATGTTTTATATCCGTTCTAGGGAAAGGGGGGTGATTTGAACTTTTAATATTTTATTAATTTTTTTTATTTTTTAAACTTTTTTTTTTCTTTTTTTTTTCACTATTTTTTAGACCATCTAGGGTACATTAACCCTAGATGGTCAGATCGCTCCTACCATATACTGCAATACTACAGTATTGCAATATATGGCATTTTTGCAGGTCATACATTACAATGAGCCACTGGCTCATTGTAACGAACCTGCATAAACCATGTAGCCTCGTGTCAAAAGAAGACCCGAGGCTACCATGGTAACCGATCGCCGCCCCCCGATGACGTTCGGGGGCGTGGCGATCGAAAAAAAGATGGCGGCGCCCGCGCGCCGCCGTCTTTTAAACGCCGCCCGCGACTTTGCGGGCGGCGTTTAGAGGGTTAATAGCCGCGATCGGTGCAAGCACCGACCGCGGTTATTAGCGGTGGGGGTTTTGTGCAAAATGCAAAAACCCCCACCTCTGTATGAAGAGGACTCAGCCCGTGAGCCCTCTTCATACATCCCTTATACCTCTGCGCCGTAGAGCTACGGCGCAGAGCGTTAAGGGGTTAAACAAGATGCTGCTTGCTATGCATACATTCATTTCATTAAAATCATTTGTTTCCATGTGTAACTAATTAATTATTCTATGAATAATATATTATACTAATCTAACAAGAAGAAGTGTAAATTGAAGAAAAGTACCCTTCAGAGAAACCACGAGGTACCCTGCTCAAAACTACCCCAGCTAGCAGTTGGTATAGTTTTAGCTGCCAATGCAGCCACCCATTGGATATATCAGGAGGCTTAAGCCTTTTGATGTATCTGATGGTGCCGGGGGAAGAGGACTTCCATCATACTCTAGTGCATGAGCATATATATATAATATATATATATATATATATACACACACACATTTATGTACTTACATATACAGCATAAACATACATACAGTATATACTCACCATACATACATACAGCATATACACATGTACATACACTACCATATACACCCATGCAGCTTATACACATCAAATATGCACACATAGAGAACATATACACATTGCATATACACACACATGCATACAATGCCATACTCAGACGTACAGTATATACACTCCACACATAGAGCATACACACACCCAATTCCCCAGATGCCTGGGTCCCCTGATACTGTGGGCCCCAAAGCAGCTGCTATGTCTGAAACCCCAATAGTTAATCCCCTGTTTGCAGTCCTGGCTCAAAATCTCTTACAATCAGGAAAGGTGTAATTGATGTACTATGGGTTTTAGTCACAATATATTAATGGGATTTGTTTCCAGCTAGAGCAACTTGGCAATTCTGGTTAGGACTCAAGTAACGTGACCACAGATCGCTGTTGCTCTAATGTACAGTATTTTCAACCTAGTCAATCTGCCAATTTTTTACAAATGAAACCTCTAAAATGCTAATTGTTGTTCACTCTCATCTAGACTACTGTAACTCCCTGCTAATTGATCAAACGATGCAAAGATGCTTCCAGTTTGTGTCGATCACTGCACTGGTTGTGTGTTTCAGTCCGAATAAAGTTTAAAATAATCAAAGCTATGTGTAACGCTGCACCTCCCTACCTCTCCTCCCTTATCTCAGCCTACAGCCTAACCCATGTTCTTCTATCTGCCAGTGACCTTAGATTGATCTATAGCTTAATTCAAACTTTTCACTTCTCCCGAGGTGCACCAAGTATCTGGAATGCGCTGCCACGGACTCTCAGACTAATACCCAACCTCCAAAGTTCCTAAGTGCTCTTAAAACCCATCTCTTTAGGCAAGCCTGTCACACTGCATGAAACTTCAACTCTCTTTGCTGTCCTTCCGTTCGGTATCTGGCAAACATCTGATACCAAGCTCCAGGCTTCTCTACTGTCACATTGTACTTGGACTTTGTTTATAAGATGGCGGCTGATGACTGGTTCAAGCAGCAGCATTTTTTTTTATTACATTATTTTATTCTGTTCCCTTATAAAGAATGGCTGGACCATTATACAAGCTCTTATACCTCATTCTTATAAACTGTAAGCTCTTGTGTCAACCCCTCATCCTCATAGACTGTAAGCTCTTGTGTCACCCCCTCATCCTCATAGACTGTAAGCTCTTGTGTCACCCCCTCATCCTCATAGACTGTAAGCTCTTGTGTCACCCCCTCATTCTCATAAACTGTAAGCTCTTGTGTCACCCCCTCATCCTCATAGACTGTAAGCTCTTGTGTCACACCCTCATCCTCATAGACTGTAAGCTCTTGTGTCACCCCCTCATCCTCATAGACTGTAAGCTCTTGTGTCACCCCCTCATCCTCATAGACTGTAAGCTCTTGTGTCACCCCTCATCCTCATAGACTGTAAGCTCTTGTGTCACCCCCTCATCCTCATAGACTGTAAGCTCTTGTGTCACACCCTCATCCTCATAGACTGTAAGCTCTTGTGTCACCCCCTCATTCTCATAAACTGTAAGCTCTTGTGTCACCCCCTCATTCTCATAGACTGTAAGCTCTTGTGTCACCCCCTCATCGTCATAGACTGTAAGCTCTTGTGTCACCCCCTCATCCTCATAGACTGTAAGCTCTTGTGTCACCCCCTCATCCTCATAGACTGTAAGCTCTTGTGTCACCCCCTCATCCTCATAGACTGTAAGCTCTTGTGTCACCCCCTCATCCTCATAGACTAAGCTCTTGTGTCACCCCCTCATCCTCATAGACTGTAAGCTCTTGTGTCACCCCCTCATCCTCATAGACTGTAAGCTCTTGTGTCACCCCCTCATCCTCATAGACTGTAAGCTCTTGTGTCACCCCCTCATCCTCATAGACTAAGCTCTTGTGTCACCCCCTCATCCTCATAGACTGTAAGCTCTTGTGTCACCCCCTCATCCTCATAGACTGTAAGCTCTTGTGTCACCCCCTCATCCTCATAGACTGTAAGCTCTTGTGTCACCCCCTCATCCTCATAGACTGTAAGCTCTTGTCAGCAGGGCTCTCACTCCTATTGTTCCATATGTACGGGTTGTATTATTCAATGTCAGTTATAAGGCCACGGCAAGACAACAACAGATGTCACATTGTAAAACATTACATTACCATGCTGCCTTTGTGGCAAGTTATAATAGTAAATGCAGTTACCTTGCAATGAGTAGATTTCTTGGAAATGAAACATGACATTGGAAGGAAACCAAGTTTGCATTTATTGTGACATTTGTCTTATAACTATGGTGAATTGTGAGTTGAAATTAGCCCCCTGTGGCATGGATTGCTGATTGTCCATCCATCAACTTTGACACTATCTGGAATAAGTAAATACTAGTTTAATTCAGACATAATACTGAGACTGTCATCCACCCTTGTTATTGAGTCAGAAGAGCAGCAGTATGATCTTTGTAGACCTTTGTAGACCTATCCCAAATCTGTAAGCAGCAGTGTCTAGCCAGTGCGAGATGCAGCCAAACAGAATTTTATCATTTATATGTTAGAATAAGCAGGAGGTTTGAGACTCTACAACAGATATACAGAGCTCAGAAATGTTATACCTTGATTATATTAATGCTATATCCATAAGATAACATCAATATCAGATCTTGGAGATCCACACCGGCGCTTGAATAAACATATACACTCACCGGCCACTTTATTAGGTACACCTGTCCAACTGCTCGTTAACACTTAATTTCTAATCAGCCAATCACATGGCGGCAACTCAGTGCATTTAGGCATGTAGACATGGTCAAGACAATCTCCTGCAGTTCAAACCGAGCATCAGTATGGGGAAGAAAGGTGATTTGAGTGCCTTTGAACGTGGCATGGTTGTTGGTGCCAGAAGGGCTGGTCTGAGTATTTCAGAAACTGCTGATCTACTGGGACTTACCCCTTAAAAAATATACATATTTATATGCTCACAAATGTGAGTTACAGTTGCACGGTATACACAGTACATATATAGAGCATAATGCAGTATATATGCACATCATACATTGTGTAGACATACAATATATACACATCACAGATACAGCATATATACATCACAGATATAGCTTATATACATCACATATATGTTATAAACATATTGGGGGTCATTTACTAAGGGCCCGAATCGCGTTTTTCCGGCGGGTTACGCGTTTTTTTCCGTTTTGCGCCGATTTTCCCTGTACTTCCCTGGGATTTTGGCGCACGCCATCGTATTGTGGCGCATAGGCGCCGGTGTGCACGGAAATGGGGGGGGGGCATGGCCGTGCGAAAACCTGACGGATTCGGAAAAACCGACGCATTTAAAAAAAGGGTCACTGGACACGCGCTTACCTGCACCCAGCCCGGTTTGGTGAAGTTCAGTGCATTTCAAGGAACTTCAGCGCAGCAGCGACAACTGGTGGACGTCGTGGGAACTACCTTAGTGAATCTCCGGAAGACCCGAATCCTCCGCACAGAACGTGCTGCTGGATAACGAATGGACCGGGTAAGTAAATCTGCCCCATTATGTTGTACAATCCATATGTATATAATGGTGTACATAATGGTGTCCATTCTTTTGTCAGGTTGAATGATGGGGCCCCCTAACACTGTGGGCCCCATAGCAGCTGCTATGGCTGCTACCACTGTAGTTACGCCCCTGTATAATTGTTATAACCTGTTCCAATCCCTGTGTATGATCTGTCTTCATGTTTGCAACTCCCTTTCAAATTAATGGGTGCTGAGCTGCAGAATCATAGCTCAGACGTGTACAGGGTTATGGAAACATGGCTGATTTAATTATTTTATAATAAAATGGCTACAATACTACACCAAACCTGTGATTCAATGAATCCAAACTTCTATTTTAGATACAACCTATAGATAGTTTGGTGCTGTCTGGACGAAAGAAGCCA
The DNA here is from genome assembly GCF_040894005.1 of Engystomops pustulosus. Classification (NCBI taxonomy): domain Eukaryota; kingdom Metazoa; phylum Chordata; class Amphibia; order Anura; family Leptodactylidae; genus Engystomops; species Engystomops pustulosus. Next base: position 170,227,397 of record NC_092414.1, read on the forward strand.
AGTCTTATAATCCTGTATAAAGCCTATAAATATCTTTGACGTCATAGCTTAATACCTCATGCAACATTTCCAAGTCAGGTATAAACCAAATTTAATGGGTAAGAAATACACAGAGGACATGAAATATTTATGTCGAAGAGAACGAAGATGGACCCTAATTCTCTACTGCTCCCATTTTAGACTCATTACTGCTGACAAATCACCTTCTGCTTAAATTATCTTCCCAGGCTCCGGCCACATGTAACATTTAATTTGCCAAATGTTTCTGATCTTACAAGTCATTAATCACTTTCAGATCATGAAAGCTACACATATTATACATTCAGGCAGGCGCCTTGACTGTCATAGACTATTCAGAGGTGTTATTCTCAGCTCTAGGTCTTGGATATACATAGATATGCCATGTACATACATTGCAACCATTAGTCACTGGTTAGGGGGTGGGTGGAAATCTCTTATGAATAAAGCGGATTATTGAGATGCTGCAGATTTTTAGTCCTGTTTTTACAACAGATTCTTGCTCATATTAGGTGATTGCCAATATTTTCATTGTTTAAATTAGGACACTTTGGTCTCTCCAACTGTACTGCCTCAAACTATCCAGGAACTTTGGGGTGAGGTTATAAAACCAGTTCCTTTACAGGACAAACATGAGTAGATAATGACTGCCAAGGGTCCACTGCTGTATAAAAATTAGGGGGCAAACAGACCATATTGTGGATGATTTGATACTAACCTTCTACAGGGGGGGATGAGGTAGGAGGAACCGTTCTATTGGGCTTTATTCATTTTTTTCTTTTTTTGTGACTTTTTTTGTATTATTAATTTTTTTGTGTATTTTAAACTTTTCTGTTCATGATACAACAGCAAAGTCAAAAGGAAATAGTTGCTCCTGATAACGTCTTTCAGGAGCGATGATTCTCCCCAAAATTGCGGCACCCTGCGTTGCCGGCATGCTAGTGCTGGTGCACGTGGTTTAGCCATTTAAATGCCACAGCCGAACCTGCAAAATGTGGTAGGATGTATTATTATTAAGCAGAACCAGTGATTGTGTGGTAGAGGGTATCCACATTGTATCTTAGTTATTGGGCAGCTCGCCTGTATGTATACAACTGGTGGAGGAGAATTGTAGCCTTGAGCTGTGATTGTAAGGATGTGTAATCCTCCTTCCTTTAAGATGAAAGATTGTTCCCTCTTGTAGCTCAGAGAAAGCTGTGTCACATAGTGAATAGAAAATATCATTGCCTTTGAAATCTGCCACCAGGTAGTTGGGGTGTCATCAGAAAATAGACTGAGTCATCAAGTGGAGAGCAGGTTCATTATAAATCAGGCTCGGAGCTTGTGTTCAGCATCTGGCGCCAGCACTCTGCTCTGTTCATTAATATTTTACTGAATAAATATTTTTTCTTGCTGATTCCTCCTTCATCTCCAGATGCAGCGGAAGGTGAAGTATTTATGATCTCCTAATCCTTATGATCTAGACATGGATACAAGCATCCTACAAAACTACAAAAATGCTCAACAAAAACCTTTTACCTTCTTTATTTTTGAAGACTGTTTCCAAAACTCATGTCCCGGATCACAGCAGGGGGGGGGGTGGGGCTGGTTTACAAATGGCTTAGATGAGGGGTTCTAACATAGAGAGTGGAACATACCTTCTCCATTCCATTTGCTGTAGCAGATAACTCATTTCAAGAACAAAAAATGCATTATAAGTATTGTCATGTCAAAAGATTTTTATTAAGAACTATGCAAATTCCTTATTAAAATATCTACCTTGAAGGTGTTGTGCCCAATGCAAAATCTGTACTATGATGAATCCTGACTGCCCTACGGGGATGTCTGGAATTTTTTCTTCTATGGGATAATTGACATGAATTTTGTAGGGTTTTTGCCTGCCTCTAAATCAGCACCATAGGATTACAGATTGGACTTTTCTTTTTTCAAACAGTAATGGCCTCTTCACAAGATATTCTGTATGGGAACCTACGTCTTCTGGAGCCGGGTCCAACTACAGCCTCTTTACTTCCACGTTGCGCCCCTGTCCTTATCCATATCTACTACTTCCTCAGAGTTAATGCAAATAGCTTCTCCCTGCTAATAGAAGCTCCATAAAGCTGAGGACACCGGGGGAGATATGCTAACTGAGTGCCTAGTACAGTAAATCCTGCACCACTAATTGAAAATTGCAGTACCCCTACAGTGACTGTACACAAAACTTCCAAAATAGTGTGTTTTTTGTGTGGTCAACCTAAAAGAAGGCTTGTACCTCTGAATACCTTTGGGTTCCTCTGGAAGACTTTTGTTAGGGGAATTTATCAAAGTTTGTGAACTTGTATTCTGGCACAGAAAAGTTGCAAAAGTTTCTTGCACAAAAATGAGATGTTTTACCCTTTTCATTACTTTTTTAAATGCTAGCGGGGATAAGTGCGAGGAATAGGGGTCACCAGAGACAGATTATGGCTAGAGCTTCAAGGGCAGTTGACCAAGGGCCCCTACCACTTTATTGCCCATGCAGCTCATATCTCATTCTGCATGCAGTGTACTTTTTGGGAGCAGCACTTCATGCAGAATGACACCTACCTAACCCCTTCCTCCTCTGGTTGGTGGGACTGGTTGCCAGCCAAATCCTAGCCAATCAGTATTGAGAGTAGGAGAGAGAACTCTCACAGAACCAGTTGCATGTGGGACTGGTGTGGCAGCTGGGACTAGTAGTCAGTACTGTTGCCACTGTGCCGGCCTGGCCAGCAGCTAAGCCAACACCACTGCCACTTTGCCAGCAGCTAGGCTAACATGTAAGAAGGAGAAAAAGTTTATTATATTTCTGATAATTTAGAAATGTAATGTGTACCACTGTCTGGGCCCCCACCAGATTTTGTGCCTCCACAAACCTTCATCTGGCCCTAAGGGTCACTGCCAGGCCCCCAGAAAAATGGCATAAAGTGCAAATCTGTGCCAATTCACAGCTAAGAAATACCAAACCTGGGTATTTCAGCTATTTTGTGTACTTCTAAGATAGTAAACCTCCATTTTAAGGTACAGTACAAAGTGTTAGGACCTCTGTGTGCCCCCGCAAGGTTCTCTGCCTTATATATAACCCTCAATATTATTTGTCTGTGGTTTAGCATTCGAAAGGCAAACACATCCAGGTCATTTAGCCTGAGGCTTGTTTTGTCCAAATCTTTTGGATTATTTGTATTGCGCTCCAGATTGGTCTCTATGTGACGCATGAAGTCTCTCCAGGATGAGTCACAATCGTTCACTAAAGAGCACATAAAATCTGATGTTTATCAGTGCACTAGGCTGCATCTGGTGCAAATGTGAATCTAATTGCTTAATGGCCCAGCAATATCTCAGCAGCAATATTGTGAATCTTTGAGGCCTCATTGACTGCCAGAGACAAAAATTAATTTCAGCTCTAGATGAGCCATAGTATCTTAATATCTATCATTATAGTAGATTTACTACACTTAGGAGTCTCAGCTTTCTGTAAATTAAAGCGATTGGGACCTATTTATCATCGCATTTAAAATGCCCACCTGTGGTAAGGTCCAACCACATGTGCCTAAGCACTACTTGTACTTCCTATTTATTTCAGATAGCAAGTACATGTGTGGTTTTGTGCTTTTACAGTATATACCAATAAATATGAAAACATGAGCTCACTCTTCTCACTTCTCTGGGACTGTGGAAGGCGGACATCCTGGAAGTCCCATATATTGAATGGAGTGCTGGCCACTCGACTTGGTGAATTGTGAATTTCAGTGGAATCGTTTGATGCCCATTGTGCATTGTACTAATTTGATATTAGTTTGTGACAAATGTGACAGATTTTTGTCATGTCGGTGAATACATTCAACAAAAATTGTAGCTTCCTCTCTTTATTAATTCTGTATAACCACTCTGCACTGTGTATATGAATACTTGCAGTCATTACTCTGTTCTGTGTTCAGTCTACAAAATTTTGGAAACTCTTTTGGCGATGAATGTGCCAAATAAACCCATACACATAAGGGGGGTTATTTATCATTAGGAGGCTCCTTCGGAAAGTTCTGTATCTATTTTTGGAGTTCCACTGCCCATCAGATTTATTAAAGTGGCTTTGGCCCTTTAATAAAACTTCTTATGGTCTATTTTCTGTCTGATTTTTAAAGTCCCAAAAAAGTCTCAAAATTTAAAAAAATGTCTCAGAACTTACACCAGCAGGGGACTGGAGTAACTATGAGACTTTTTATGAGACTTTTTGCAAAAGTCCCAAGTCATGAATCTGGCTTTGCACGGTATTGCACTAGCAGTAATTCTATGTTTACGCCCGATTAATGAAGAGGTGTAAATAGCCCTGTGAGATTTGATGGCAGTGAAAAAAAAAAAGCCCATGAAAACCAATGATAAACATCCCCCATAAAGTCCATTAAATTAAGGCTACAAAAAAATCTTGAGCGAAACTATAGACTATAGACGCCTAAGTGTGTACACAAAAGGTTTTCAAATGGTTATAGGTAAGAGAAAGTTTCAGCGTCTTCCCCAGTCTGGCTAGGTACACAATAGAATTGATACAATTGATTAGGTGAAAAATGGGGTAAGCAGATAGACTGGCTACATCTGTAATAGAGACAGCCAGATAGAGATAAGCTCCTTAAATTATATGATATTAATTCCATCCCCTAAAGTTATTAATAATATCCCCTCAATATGAATCAAGAAGTATTTTAGGGGAGTTCACACTAGGTTAGGTCGGACTACTTATCAATATACAATTTTGTTACTAAATATCACATATTGGTCTTGTTCTGCGCTCTCATTACCATTAGTAAATAATACATCAGATTTATCAGTACAACCAATCAACACTTTAGTATGGCAGGACAGAGGAGTAATTAGTAGGCGCTGGCTGGAATGATTATGGTAACCGTTACGGCAATCACTGCTTACCCCGCTCATCTCTGGAGCATGGGAGCGGAGAGTGGGTTGTATTCTTCAATTAACTCACATCAAATGGATTCAACCAAATGTATTCGCTAATGATGATTATTGGGATAAGAGAACAGCTGCTCTAATTAGCTGACAATGCCAGTTCCAGACTAGAAGATCTCTCTTCAGGAACACCATGTAGCACTAATTAAAATGAAACACTTGCTCGAGGCATTCTCCAAGACTGAGCACCATTATCACAAACATCACATTGATCTGGATCCTACCTTCTTATGGCCTTAATTCGTGGAAAAACCTTTTATTTCCTCTTCAGTGCCTGTTATACTGTAGTTCTACAATTTGGCAGATCTTGATGTTAAATAATTTACCGCTACCCGGAGCCTTTGTATTTGACAGCTCATATTCCTGTCTGCAGATGGATGTATAACTCATCGTAGAGTTCTTCACTTAATTAAAGGCAAGAAGTCTATATACATCCACCTTCTTCACTTTCTGAACTCATTTAGTGCTATTATTGTTATTTAGTCAGAAGCCAGCAGAGAGACGCCTACCTAAAGATACACATTTTTATCAATGTTGGCTGTAACATTCATTCAGAGTGGTCTTACATTGTTTAATGATATCTGGTGAAAGAAAAAAATCCTTCAAGGAAGGGTTCCTCAAGGAAAAATAATGAAATAAATTATATATTCATATGAGAAACAATATTTTTTTCAGACTATGCTGATTTATTATTGATCAGCTGTAACAATTCTTAAATTTCATTTTGGTCGAAGTAGTCAATTTTCATAATTTACATGGAACTTGTCTACAGGATATACTATAAATGACTGATAGATTAGGCTCCTACATTTGAGACCTAGATCTAGATCTAGCCCTAACCCCCAGAATGAATCTTTCTGTTTCCTATCCCAGTCTCACATTATGGAAAAAGCTAAATGTAAGTAGCTACTGTATGCTGTGTCCATAGGAACCCTCCTTCTCAATTTGAGAGCAGCATGACAGGATTTGGTGTAGGCGGGGTTCCTTTTAGGTCTCGAGAATCTCTGAGTTTCCTCAGAGTTTGATCATTTAAAAACTGACATTTTCCATCAAGTCTCAATCTTTTTTTTTTTTGTCACAATTTGTTCAGTTTGTCACTTTTTCCATGATCAATTTTACTGTGTTTTTCATATACACGCAACATGTGAAAAGAAACTGATGACTGTGGTCTATCTTTTCTATGACAATGGTTCAGTGAAAAAAGCATTGCCAGTCTGTAAGTCATTTTAAAAGGTGCTGAAAAAAATCTGATTAAATGTGATCAAAAATACATATATAAAGTGAATGACTTTGTATGGAAATGTATCCTTTCAAATGTATCAGTATTGTAAGCTTTAGCTACTTGTGTAATATTTTACTCCTGAAACATTGTTGATAAATAATGTGATAATGAGGCCATTTTAAGACTCCTTCGCTCTTTACTGCGCTCCAGTATTATCGTCTCGGGAGCTGAATATCAAGTGTTTAAGCAGTTGGATGAGTCGTGTTGTATTCTGAGCACGTAACTTGCAAGAGTGTACAAATCCAAATTTGCTTAGAGAATTCCCAATTCCCATTAAGTACCTGGGTATAAAGTCGGAGTTTGCCGCTTCATTTCATCATTGCATCCAACAGGATTTTATTATTTATGTAGTCTTGGCGATCTGTGAGCTCATTCCTTGCCTTAAGAATCATAGATCACTGTAATGAGAGCTGTGAAACTCATAGATAACTGTATACTTCTTCTTTATATACTACATCGTTGGACTATGTGCTTGTAGATGATTCTTGTAAGGTAATGAAAGCTATACATGACAAATAATGGTGGAAGAAAGATGAATAGTAATTGTAACTTCTATTACAACTGAAAAATTGTATGTTTTTGTATGAAATTTAATGTAAGGGCGCATACTCATAAAGTCTTCTAATGTGTATATACCTACAAGGTTATAGAAACACTTATCGAAAGGATGTCCTTAAAGTGACTCTATGGGGGGCATTTATTATCGACTTTCAAACTGAATATTGGCATAATTTTTTTCCCTTTCTGTGCCTCTTGCACCTTATTAATGAAGAGGCAGGGCCACAATATTAGTGCTTTCCGATACTCACAACTTGTACTGGTCTAGGGAGTTCTAAACCTTTCAGTCTGTGAGCCAATTCATTACTCCCTTGCGCCACAAACTTACACCCACTGAAAAATATAGCAAGGTTCTAGAGACAAAATGTTGCTGCTAATATGGAATAATCCACCTAAATTCTTTTCCAATTGATTTTTGGAGTGCTATTTTTCCTTCTTGGATACTATTATTGGAGGGACATATACCTGGCGAATGGCACCCGCCATTATCCATTGTGCTACTTGAATTTTTGTTATCTATTAGAGATGAGCGAGCACTAAAATGCTCGGGTACTCGTTATTCGAGACGAACTTTTCCCGATGCTCGAGTGCTCGTTTCGAGTAACGAGCCCCATTGAAGTCAATGGGAGACTCGAGCATTTTTCAAGGGGACCAAGGCTCTGCACAGGGAAGCTTGGCCAAACACCTGGGAACCTCAGAAAAGGATGGAAACACCACGGAAATGGACAGGAAACAGCAGGGGCAGCATGCATGGATGCCTCTGAGGCTGCTTAATCGCACCATTATGCCAAAATTATGGGCAACAGCATGGCCATGACAGAGTGACCGAATGAGGCTAGATAGCATCTAAAACATCCAATAATTGACCCTGACACTATAGGGGACGGCATGCAGAGGCAGCGGCAGCAGCGGCAGGCTAGAGAGTGGCATGGCAACATACCCTAAATGGACTCAGGCTTCAAACCAATGGGTGGCAGAGAGGAACCAAAGGAGGTGAGCAAGAAGCGCTCAAATAATACCGGTACATGATAAAAGTTTGCCAGTATATTTTGTGGATTACACAGCAGGGTGGCGACAAAGTTAACATGGAAGCCATGAAAACAATCCAAAATTCTGCCTGACACAGCTCGTTTGATAAGGGGACCATGTATGGAGGCAGTGAACTAGTAGTAGATTAAAGGTGCTGCAGTTAAAACTATGTTAGTTGGATCTTGGCATGGAGCTGGCGCTCCGCTGCCAGGCGAGCTTTTGCCAATCCAAGCCCCTGTCTCTAGGCTACTCCCCAAACAGCACTTCTAAGAACCTTTTGTATAAGATCAAGTGTAGTAGCGTTCTTATAAGTTTGGGATATGGCGGGTGAGGGGAATGTAAACATCTGCGCAAGAAGCGCTGAAATAATATCCGTAAATGAAAAAAGTTTTCCAGTATATTTTGTGGCTTACACAGCACGGTGGCGACAAAGTTAACAAGTTTGATGCGGAATGCCCTGTAATAGCTCTTGGGCGGTGTGCCTTTTATCACCTAGGCTCAGCAGTTTGAGCACCGCCTGCTGTCGCTTAGCGACGGCACTGCTGCTGTGCCTAGAGCTACCGACTGATGGCGCCATGCCCACGGATGGTAATTCGGAGGAGGAGGAGGAGGTGGAGGAGGGGTGGGAGGAGGAGGAGGCATAGTAGGCCTGAAACACCTGGACCGAGGTAGGCCCCGCAATCCTCTGCGTCGGCAGTATATGACCAGCCCCAGGGTCAGACTCGGTCCCAGCCTGCACCAAGTTAAGTGTAGTAGCGTTCTTATAAGTTTGGAATATGGCGGGTGAGGGGAATGTAAACTGATGCGCAAGAAGCGCTGAAATAATATCCGTAAATGGTAAAAGTTTGCCAGTATATTTTGAGGATTACACAGCAGGGTGGCGACAAAGTTAACAAGTTTGTTGTGGAAGCCATGAAAACAACCCAAAATTCTGCCTGACACAGCACGTTTGATAAGGCGGCCATGTATGGAGGCAGTGAACTAGTAGTAGATTAAAGGTGCTGCAGTTAAAACTATGTTAGTTGGTTCTTGGCATGGAGCTGGCGCTCCGCTGCCAGACGAGCTTTCGCCAATCCAAGCCCCTGTCTCTAGGCTACTCCCCAAACAGCACTTCTAAGAACCTTTTGTATAAGATTGAGGATTACACAGCAGGGTGGCGACAAAGTTAACAACTTTGATGTGGAATCCATGAAAACAACCCAAATTTCGGCCTGACACACCTCGTTTGATAAAGGGACGATGTATGGAGGCAGCAATATGGACGACTTTTGGAGGTAGCAATGGAGACAACGTGTGGAGGCTGCTATGGAGACAATTCAATTTGGATAGTGCCTGTATGTGGCAGTCCAAAAAAGTTTTCAAACCAGAGGAGCCGGTAGGTGGCCCTCCAGAAAAATGGAATAGATTGAGTGCCTGTATGTGGCAGTCCAAAAAAGTTTTCAAACCAGAGGAGCAGGTAGGTGGCCCTCCATAAAAATGGAATAGATTGAGTGCCTGTATGTGGCAGTCCAAAAAAGTTTTCAAACCAGAGGAGCAGGTAGGTGGCCCTCCATAAAAATGGAATAGATTGAGTGCCTGTATGTGGCAGTCCAAAAAAGTTTTCAAGCCAGAGGAGCAGGTAGGTGGCCCTCCATAAAAATGGAATAGATTGAGTGCCTGTATGTGGCAGTCCAAAAAAGTTTTAAAACCAGAGGAGCAGGTAGGTGGCCCTCCATAAAAATGGAATAGATTGAGTGCCTGTATGTGGCAGTCCAAAAAAGTTTTCAAACCAGAGGAGCAGGTAGGTGGCCCTCCATAAAAATGGAATAGATTGAGTGCCTGTATGTGGCAGTCCAAAAAAGTTTTCAAACCAGAGGAGCAGGTAGGTGGCCCTCCATAAAAATGGAATAGAGTGCCTGTATGTGGCAGTCCAAAAAAGTTTTCAAACCAGAGGAGCAGGTAGGTGGCCCTCCAGAAAAATGGAATAGATTGAGTGCCTGTATGTGGCAGTCCAAAAAAGTTTTCAAACCAGAGGAGCAGGTAGGTGGCCCTCCAGTAAAATGGAATAGATTGAGTGCCTGTATGTGGCACTCCCAAAAATTGTTTAAAACAGAGGACCGGGTCGGTGGCCCTCCATAAAAATTAAATGCATAAAGTACTATAGCTAGAGCCAGTGGGCCCTGTCAAAAAATAGCCAGTTTCCTCTGCTTTACTGTACAAAGAGGAGGAGAAGGAGGAAAATGAGGAGGAGGAGGAGTGGATAAATTATTCAGGTTGAGCTTCCTTCACCTGGTGGAGATTGGAAATTAGGAGAAATCCAGGCTTTATTCATCTTGATAAGCGTCAGCCTGTCAGCGCTGTCAGTCGACAGGCATGTACGCTTATCGGTGATGATGCCACCAGCTGCACTGAAAACCCGCTCGGACAAGACGCTAGCGGCAGGGCAGGCAAGAACCTCCAAGGCGTACAGCGCCAGTTCGTGCCACATGTCCAGCTTTGAAACCCAGTAGTTGTAGGGAGCTGTGTGATCATTTAGGACGATGGTATGGTCAGCTACGTACTCCCTCACCATCTTTCTGTAAAGATCAGCCCTACTCTGCCGAGACTGGGGACAGGTGACAGTGTCTTGCTGGGGTGACATAAAGCTGGCAAAAGCCTTGTAAAGCGTACCCTTGCCAGTGCTGGACAAGCTGCCTGCTCGCCTACTCTCCCTCGCTACTTGTCCCGCAGAACTACGCACTCTGCCGCTAGCGCTGTCAGAAGGGAAATACTGTTTCAGCTTTTGCACCAGGGCCTGCTGGTATTCATGCATTCTCACACTCCTTTCCTCTCCAGGGATGAGAGTGGAAAGATTTTGCTTGTACCGTGGGTCCAGGAGAGTGAACACCCAGTAATCGGTGCTGGAATAAATTCTTTGAACGCGAGGGTCACGGGATAGGCAGCCTAGCATGAAATCTGCCATATGCGCCAGAGTACCAACGCGTAAGAATTCACTCCCCTCACTGGCCTGACTGTCCATTTCCTCCTCCTCCAACTCCTCCAACTCCTCTTCTTCTGCCCATACACGCTGAACAGTGAAGGACTCAACAATGGTCCCCTCTTGTGTCTCGCCAACATTCTCCTCCTCTTCCTCCTCATCCTCCTCCACCTCCTCCGATATGCGCTGAGAAACAGACCTAAGGGTGCTTTGGCTATCAACAAGGGAATCTTCTTCCCCCGTCTCTTGTGAGGAGCGCAAAGCTTCCGACTTCATGCTGACCAGAGAGTTTTTCAACAGGCCAAGCAGCGGGATGGTGAGGCTGATGATGGCGGCATCGCCACTGACCATCTGTGTTGACTCCTCAAAGTTACTCAGCACCTGACAGATATCAGACATCCACGTCCACTCCTCATTGTAGACTTGAGGAAGCTGACTGACCTGACTACCAGTTCTGGTGGAAGTTGACATCTGGCAGTCTACAATCGCTCGGCGCTGCTGGTAAACTCTGGATAACATGGTCAGTGTTGAATTCCACCTCGTGGGCACGTCGCACAACAGTCGGTGAGCGGGCAGTTGGAGGCGGCGCTGCGCTGCCCTGAGAGTGGCAGCATCTGTGCTGGACTTCCTGAAATGCGCACAGATGCGGCGCACCTTCGTGAGCAAATCAGACAGATTGGGGTATGTCTTGAGGAAACGCTGAACTATCAGATTTAACACATGGGCCAGGCATGGCACATGTGTCAGTCTGCCGAGTTGCAGAGCCGCCACCAGGTTACGGCCGTTGTCACACACAACCATGCCTGGCTTCAGGTTCAGCGGTGCCAGCCACAGATCAGTCTGCGCCGTGATGCCCTGTAATAGTTCTTGGGCGGTGTGCCTTTTATCGCCTAGGCTCAGCAGTTTCAGCACCGCCTGCTGTCGCTTAGCGACGGCACTGCTGCTGTGCCTAGAGCTACCGACTGATGGCGCCATGCCCACGGATGGTCGTTCGGAGGAGGAGGTGGAGGAGGGGTGGGAGAAGGAGGAGGCATAGTAGGCCTGAAACACCTGGACCAAGGTAGGCCCCGCAATCCTCGGCGTCGGCAGTATATGACCAGCCGCAGGGTCATACTCGGTCCCAGCCTCCACCAAGTTAACCCAATGTGCCGTCAGCGATATATAGTGGCCCTGCCCGGCAGCACTCGTCCACGTGTCCGTGGTCAGGTGCACCTTGTCAGAAACGGCGTTGGTCAGGGCACGGATTATGTTGTCTGACACGTGCTGGTGCAGGGCTGGGACGGCACATCGGGAAAAGTAGTGGCGGCTGGGGACCGAATACCGAGGGGCAGCCGCTGCCATGAGGCTGCGAAAGGCCTCGGTCTCTACTAGCCTATAGGGCAGCATCTCCAGGCTTAGCAATCTGGAGATGTGCACATTAAGGGCTTGGGCCTGCGGGTGGGTTGCACTATATTTGCGTTTCCGCTCCAGCGTCTGGGGTATGGAGAGCTGAACGCTGGTGGATGCTGTGGAGGATCGTGGAGGTGACGATGGGGTTTTTGTGGCAGGGTCCTGGGCAGGGGGCTGACTATCAGCTGACACAGGGGAAGGAGCAGTGGTGTGCACGGCCGGAGGTGAACGCGCTTGTTGCCACTGAGTGGGGTGTTTAGCATTCATATGCCTGCGCATACTGGTGGTAGTTAAGCTAGTAGTGGTGGAACCCCTGCTGATCCTGGTTTGGCAAATGTGGCACACCACAGTCCGTCGGTCATCCGGTGTTTCCTTAAAGAACCTCCAGACTTCTGAAAATCTAGCCCTCGCCGCAGGAGCCCTCGCCACGGGAGCTTCACTAGTTGACACATTTGGCGCTGATGCACCAGCTCTGGCCCTGCCTCTCCGTCTGGCCCCACCACTGCCTCTTCCAACCTGTTCTGGTCGAGGACTCTCCTCCGTCTCAGAAGCACTGTGTTCACCCGGCCTCTCAACCCAGCTTGGGTCTGTCACCTCATCATCCTCCGATCCCTCAGTCTGCTCCCCCCTCGGACTTCCTGCCCTGACAACAACTTCCCCACTGTCTGACAACCGTGTCTCCTCATCGTCGGACACCTCTTTACACACTTCTTCCACTACGTCAACAAGGTCATCATCACCCACAGACTGCGACTGGTGGAAAACCTGGGCATCGGAAAATTGCTCATCAGCAACCGGACAAGTGGTTTGTGACTGTGGGAAGGGTCCAGAAAACAGTTCCTCAGAGTATGCCGGTTCAAATGGCAAATTTTGCTGGGAGGGGGCAGACTGGGGGGGAGGAGGCTGAGGTGCAGGAGCTGGAGGAGTGCCGATTTCGGTGACATGGGTGGACTGCGTGGAAGACTGACTGGTGGACAAATTGCTCGAAGCATTGTCGGCAATCCACGACATCACCTGTTCGCACTGTTCTGGCCTCAACAGTGCTCTACCACGAGTCCCAGTAACTTCAGACATGAACCTAGGGAGTGTAGCTCTGCGGCGTTCCCCTGCTCCCTCATCAGCAGGTGGTGTCTCACCCCGCCCAGGACCATGGCCTCTGACCCCTGCAGTAGTTGGACGCCCACGTCCCCGCCCTCGTCCTCTACCCCTAGCCCTCGGGTTAAACATTTTGAAAATGAGAGTTATAACTTTAATTTTTTTTTACCTTTTTTTTTGTGTTTTTTTTTTTTGTGTGTTTTTTAGTTTTTAGAACCAAACGATGCTATCCTATTGCTATGGCTATTTTCTAGCCAAGTATGAAAGCACACTGCTATGCCAGATGAGATGACGCTGAGTTATGAAAAAAATAAACGTAAAATAAAAAAGGAAATGGCAGACTGTGCCTAATTGAAATCCAACCCCGGGCCCTAATAAATTTTCCCACTTCGGTCTTTGCGATGGATATGTGCGTCACTAAGCGCAAAACACAGTGGTCGCAAGTCTCACTCCAAATTGCTCACAATTTGCTAGTAGATGCACTGCAACAATTACAGCCACCAGCAGATCAACCAGAAATCAAATATATATAACGCTACTGTAGGCGTAAGTAAGCCGTTTGGATTCTCCTATGGCTATTTTCTAGCCAAGTATTAAAGCACACTACTGTGCCAGATGAGATGACGCTGAGTTATGAAAAAAATAAACGTAAAATAAAAAAGGAAATGGCAGACTGTGCCTAATTGAAATCCAACCCCGGGCCCTAATAAATTTTCCCACTTCGGTCTTTGCGATGGATATGTGCGTCACTAAGCGCAAAACACAGTGGTCGCAAGTCTCACTCCAAATTGCTCACAATTTGCTAGTAGATGCACTGCAACAACTACAGCCACCAGCAGATCAACCAGAAATCAAATATATATAACGCTACTGTAGGCGTAAGTAAGCCGTTTGGATTCTCCTATGGCTATTTTCTAGCCAAGTATTAAAGCACACTACTATGCCAGATGAGATGACGCTGAGTTATGAAAAAAATAAACGTAAAATAAAAAAGGAAATGGCAGACTGTGCCTAATTGAAATCCAACCCCGGGCCCTAATAAATTTTCCCACTTCGGTCTTTGCGATGGATATGTGCGTCACTAAGCGCAAAACACAGTGGTCGCAAGTCTCACTCCAAATTGCTCACAATTTGCTAGTAGATGCACTGCAACAACTACAGCCACCAGCAGATCAACCAGAAATCAAATATATATAACGCTACTGTAGGCGTAAGTAAGCCGTTTGGATTCTCCTATGGCTATTTTCTAGCCAAGTATTAAAGCACACTACTATGCAAGATGAGATGACACTGAGTTATTAAAAAAATAAACGTAAAATAAAAAGAAACTGGCAGACTGTGCCTAATTGAAATCAAACCCCTAATAAATTTTCCCACTTTGGTGTTTGAGGTGGATATGTGTGTCACTAAGAGCTAAACACAACGGTAGCAAGTCCCCCTGCTAATTCCTCACAATATGGTACTAGCTGCACTACTAGTGCCAGCAAGCCCAGCCACAAGCAAATAAAAAAAAAAAGGATAACGTTATTGTAGCCCTAAGAAGGGCTGTTGTAGAATCACTCCTTCCTAACAGTAAGCTAATAGAACACCCTAACGCTTTCCCTGACCAGCAGCAGCTCTCTCCCTAGCGGCATCCAGACAGAGAATGATCCGAGCAGCGCGGGCAGCGGCTAGTCTATCCCAGGGTCACCTGATCTGGCCAGCCAACCACTGCTATCGACGTGTAAGGGTACCACGTCATGCTGGGTGGAGTGCAGAGTCTCCTGGCTTGTGATTGGCTCTGTTTCTGGCCGCCAAAAAGCAAAACGGCGGGAGCTGCCATTTTCTCGAGCGGGCGAAATACTCGTCCGAGCAACGAGCAGTTACGAGTACGCTAATGCTCGATCGAGCATCAAGCTCGGACGAGTATGTTCGCTCATCTCTATTATCTATCTATCGTCTGAATGGAGGTCATTTATATTTGGTCTGGGACTTTGCGCCTGTTTAATTATTTATCCTTTGGGGTTTTGGGCTCATTTCATTCATAAAAGGTGATATATTTGGCATTGAATTTGATGGTTTTTGCACAAAAGACGCAGAGCCTTGAGCTACCCCATACCATTGTATTGTCCAAGACATTGGGGCAGATTTACTTACCCGGTCCGTTCGCGATCCAGCGGCGCGTTCTCTGCGCTGGATTCGGGTCCGGCCGGGATTCACTAAAGTAAGTTCCTCCGCCGTCCACCAGGTGGCGCTGCTGCGCTGAAGTTCCCCGGAGGCGCGCTGAAATGCCCTGAAATTCACCGGCCTATACCTGGTGAAGGTAAGTGTAATTTTCGCTACACATTTTTTGTCTTAAATGCGGCGGTTTTTCCGAATTCGTCGATTTCTGTCGCGTTCATGCCAGCGCCGATGCGCCACAATCCGATCGCGTGCGCCAAAATCCCGGGGCAATTCAGGTACAATCGGCGCAAATCGGAAATATTCGGGTAACACGTCGGGAAAACGCGAATCGGGCCCTTAGTAAATGACCCCCAATGTTCGTTGAGACGGAACTGGAAATTATTTCCAAAAAATGATTTCCCAACATGCTTCTTTATCAATTCCGTATGGTTTTCTAGATCTCTGCTTGCTGTGCTTCTATAGAAAGCTGCTATGTTTACTTCCAGTGGACAGAAATCTGACCTTGTTATAACATACAGCTCTTATTACTCTCTGTGATATACTGAGCCGTGCACCTCTGTGACCATGGTCAGATTACTATCCACTGGTAGTAAACAATGAAGCTTTCTATAGAAGGATAGCGTACAGTGTACTAGAAAACTTATCAAATAAGAGGTCGGATTACCGTACAGGTCCCCGGGCAGTCGGCCGTATTCATGAGAGGGCCGGCCGACACCCCCCCTTCACGCCCCTGTCAGACAGGGACCTGTAAGAATCGCCAGCAGAGGCGCATGTATTGCACAATCGCTGCCGGCTCTATGCAATGCGGCGCACTGACAGCGGCGCAGAGGGGCTTATTCACAGTGCGGGCCGAACATTCAACCGGCGCTGTGAATAAGCCCCTCTGCGGCGCTGTCAGCACAGTGCTGCATCGCATAGAGCCGGCAGCGATTGAGCAATACATGCGCTGCTGTCGGTGGTTCTTACAGGTCCTTGACTGACAGGAACGTGGAGGGGGTGTGTCGTCCGGCCCTCTCATGAATACGGCCGACTGCTAGGGAACTTGTACGACAATCCAACCTCTTATTTGATAAGAGGTCGGATCGTTTAAAACTAAGTATGCAAACACAAATTTTAATAAAACTTCAATAAATATAAAGAGGCTGGGGACAGGATGAGGGGGAGCTAATTTGGTTGGCGGGGTTTTCGGGGGTGACAGGTCCTCTTTAAGGATATATATGATAAATATGGCCTGGGGAAGGGGGCCTTATACTCATCTGCAGGGGGCTGCAGATGAACTAATAAGTAACACCTTTGCAGTGACTCTGGAAAGGCTTAAGGAGTTCCCCTCAATTTTTTAAACAAGAGACAAAGGGTCATAAAAATCTCAGACCAATATGTTGGTCATGGACAGTTATGGAGTTATGATCCATGTCAGCCCAAGGCCAGATACATTTTTGGAATCGGTATTGCCAGGGGATCATGTAGATATGACTAAAGGGATTCTAGCATACTTAGACACAGAAATATAAATATCTTGGAATGGGAACAAAGCAAATGGGTTAGGTTTGGTATCAATGTGATCCAGGGATACACCCAGATACAGTGAGACCAGAACCCTAACCCTCCTATGCCTTCCCATTGAGGAACTAGAATTCCTCTATGGTCCTGGATCTGATCCCAGGTAGGAGGGGTCCTAGAGCCCTCCTATGGGTGTGGAGGGTTGTGTCTGCACCTAATATGATCAGAGCATCCCTGAGGCCTAGTGTCTTTTTCTGAGAAACCATTTACCATCACTAATCGCAGAGAGGATCATTAAGTGTGGCCTTTCAGTTTCCTGGTGGCGGCTTATTGGGTTGATAAGGTTATGTTTCACTGAGGCTAGCGAAAGTGGTCTTTCAGCCATTCAGGGTTGTGATTTATTGTTGTGCCATAACCGGAAATTGTTTGGACAACTGTAACTCACTTTCTGTGCCTTCAAGAGTCCGTGCTTTATGGGAGTGTCTATAAAAGGATAATTAATTGACCTTGCCTACCCCTCAGGGGTCCGAAACGTCACATTTTTGTCACAATATATTACATGCAAAACTGAAAGAAAAATGTTGTGGTAAACAATGTTAATCTGGTGAAAAAGTTTCAAACTTTTGTGCAAATATTCCAATGCATCAGAAAAATTGCAAAAAGAAGAGATAAGAAAACTCAGATAAATGACCCCCAATGTGTTGTGCTGCCATAAAATCTCTTCTCCTAAAAGAAACAGGTGAATGCCATTGATTGATTTATCTAAACATGCACCAGTCTTGATGAACTTTGCTCTAGTGTGATTTGTGTCTAATTTAAAAGCAAACACTGCTTAATTAATGAAATGCATCTCTGGTCCTCTGTGTACTAGATTGTCAAAGCTAGCAAATATATCAACTCTAATTTATGCCAGTTTCCGCTGTATATTAGAGTGAATTTATTGATTCCATTTCACAAATTTAGCAAGTATGGCATAAAAAAACATACCTCACAACTTTTCTGATGGACAAAGAGAGACAAAAGTTGCAGCATGTAGTGCTCCCGACCAAAAATTTCAAGTTCACAAGCCCTCCCCTTGTCTGCCCATAATCCCACCCCCTAGTTTGCTTCAAAGAATCACAACATCCCCCTTATGTGCACCCACACTAAGCAATGCCACCCACCTTACATGCTTCCTTCCTTTGCCGATCATATTTTTTAATGCCCCCTATTCTGTATTCCTATGCTTCCTATAATTACCCCTTTTGTCTTGGCCTTCATTTAAAATGACCCATTTTCTCTAGTCCCTTTCTAGAATGCTGTCTTTACTGTAGTACCCCACTCGTAATATCTCTGTATCTGTAGCTCCCCCAATTTATGCAATTAGTGAAGTTTCACTGCCATACAGAAAAGCCCCATTTTTGTAGCACTAATTTTCATGATGTGCCCTTTTCTATTAGACCCTTATATCACAAAAGAAAAAGAAAAAAATCAATTACTCACCTCCACCATTTTCCTAAAGCAGTTCTCCTCTGTCCTCTCTGCTGCGGCTTTGCGCTGCTTAGAAGTTACATCTTGACTGCTGGAAGAGAATTAAAGGGAACCTGTCATCAGAATTTGGCCTAATAAACCCCTACTAGTATGTTATCAAGCAGTTAAACAGCTTCTAGACCATGTTTCTTTCATGACCCACCTTGGTGGCATCATCCAGAATGTCAACTTTTAAGTTAGATGTATAAAGTCATGGAAGCAGAGAGCTTAACACGGAAGTCAAGCTCTTCCTGCCTCTGAACACCTCCTCCCATGTAAATGACATCATGCACCAGACTTTGGGAGTTCTGATCAATGATGTCCCTGTACGCAGCACCATCAGTTACAGTGAAGGAGGCATTTTAAGGCTGGGAAAGCTTGACTTCCGTGTAAAAATCTCTGCCCGCTTGACTTCATCAAACCAATTTACATCTCACTTCAAAGTTGATTTTCACAACAGGCCAAAAAAGAAACATCATCTAGAAGCTGCTTAGCTGCTTGACAACATACTTGTCACGGGTGCTCCTGCAACCCATGTCTCGGGTCGCAGACACACCTGTGTACCTCCATGTCGGGGTGCTGTGGTGAGGGGTCTGCAGTCAGACTTACCCTTCCTCGCCAACATCACAGCGTTCCTCGCTGAATTCCGGTCCATCTTCATGGAAACAACATTGGCATCTTCTGCGGAGACTGCCCAGTTGAACTTGCGCGAAGGTGACTTGTCAGTTTATCAGCCTTGACTGCCACCTTTAAGAAAGTACTGTTAAGTCATATCAAAGATGCGCTGTCTGCACGAGATCTGCCGTCATCTCTGAGTGACCTCAGCTCTCAGAGTTCTCAGAGCGTTTGGAGGAGCAGCGCCTAGAACACACGGCAGTTTTTCAAAGACCACCTCAGCCGCCCTCCCTGCCTACTGAGGAGGCCATGCGGGTTGATAAGGCTCGTCTGACACACCAAGAGCACTCCAGATGCCGACATGAGAATCTGTGTCTCTATTGTGCCAGTCCATAGCACTTTGTTGGAACTTGTCCACTCCGCCCACAACCTCCGGGAAGCACATGCACCTAGGGTTTCTGGGACAAGCGTCCCTACGTAAGAGCAAAGCTTCTCCACTTTCGAACATATCTGTCCTACTCAGCTCTGGGACAGGTAGCCGGTTTAAAGTTTCTGCTTTCCTGGATTCACGCTCTGCAGGAAACTTCTTGGATGCTGCTCTGGTCTCCCAGCATCATCTTCCTGTGGTCAGTGGGCAGATTCTCTGCGATCCGGTCCGGTACCATACCGAGCCTCTATGTTTGAAATTTGGGGCGTTGCATAAAGAGAGACTATCATTCTATTTGCTACCCTGGTCTACGTCTTCTGTCCTCCAAACCCCTGGTGGGTTTCCCCACCTCATATATGGACTTTGCTGATGTCGTCTCGGAGAAGAAAGTGTAGACTCTACCACCAGACAGATCCTAAGACTGTCCAGCAGAACTGTTATCAAAAGGTCGTGTGCACCCACTTTCTGTGCTTGAAACTGTGGTTATGTCAGCCTGTGTAAAGGAGAATCTGCAGAAGGAGTTCAAATGCAAGTCCACTTCTCCTTCTGGTGCTGGATTCTTCTTCATGGCCAAGAAGGATGGTTCACTCCCTCTATGCATAGACTATCACAGACTTAATTAAATTACATCAGTGTGTCTCGGGTCGCAGGCGCACCCATGTGCCTCCGTGTTGAGGTGCTGCGGCACTCCCAGGTATCAGCTTATGTCATCGCTCGCGGTGGTTCAGTGGGTCTACCATTACCGACCCTGACAATACTGGTAGTGATTTATTAGGCCAATTTCTGATGACAGGTTCCCAGTAATTGTAATGCAGGGAGTCTATGGCTGCATGCATCACCATTGCACACAACTCTTTCTGTGTCCTGAAGACAAGAAAACAGTTGTAACCCAAGACATACTTCCCACCAACTTAGAATCAGGGAGTGTCTTGCTCAATTTGGGACACCTAGGAACTATGTAAGAAGTCGTTTATTGCACAAAATTGATCCACAATTAACCCCTAGGCGCACCAGGACGTTATAGTACGTCCCCGGGGCTAGATGCTTAGCGCACGGGGACGTTCTATAACGTCCTGCTTCTGGCACCGGCTCACGAACGGAGCCGGTACCAGAAGCAGCGGTTGTCAGCTGTCTAGTACAGCTGACAGCCTGCGCTAACACCCGCGATCGGAGCCGGCTCCGATCGCGGGTGTTAACCCCTTACACGCCGCAGTCAAACATGACCGCGGCGTGTAAGGGTGTTTGCGCTGTGGATCGGATCCCCCGTGCCGCTTACCGGGGGATCCGATCCACTTCTGGGCAGCTCCGAGGACTGGCATGTGCCCCGGAGCTGCCCGGTCTCCATGGCAGCCAGACCCCTTCCGGGTCTGACTGTAAACTGTCTGAGCATGCGCAAGCTTGCTCAGACAGTTTACACTGCTCTACAATAAAATAGTGGGGCAAATTTACTTACCCGGTCCATTCGCGTTCCAGCGGCGGCTTCTCCGCTCTGGATTCGGGTCCGGCCGGGATTTAATAAGGTAGTTCTTCCGCCGTCCACCAGGTGGCGCTGCTGCGCTGAAAGTAAACTCATCGCGCCGGAATGCACCGAGCTGGACCAGGTGAAGGTAAGCGGTCCTTATGCGACACATTTTCGGTTTTTAAATGCGGCGGTTTTTCCGAATACGTCGGGTTTTCGTTCGGCCACGCCCCCCGATTTCCGTCGCGCGCATGCCAGCGCCGATGCGCCACAATCCGATCGCGTGCGCCAAAATCCCGGGGCAATTTAAGTACAAGCGGCGCAAAACGGAAATATTCGGGTAACACGTCGGGAAAACGCGAATCGGGCCCTTAATAAATGACCCCCAGTATTGTAGAGCAGTGTATTGAACTTAAACCAGTGATCAGAGCATCACTGGTTCAAGTTCAAGTATGTATAAGTAAAAATATGCAAAAACACTTAACACTACACATTATAATAAATAAAAAATAAATACATAAAAATATAAGCCCCTAAAATGTCACTTTCCCATAAAAACACTTAATAAAGTATAAAAAACACAAAAACACAAAAAAACCTGCATATTTGGTATTGCCGCGTCCGTAACAATCTGTATAATAAAACAGAATCGTTACTGGACCCGCACGGTACACGCCGTAGAAAAAAAAACGCAAAAACGTTCCGAAAAAAGATAATTTTTAATTAATACCCTATAAAAAAGTGCTCTAAAAAGTAATTTAAAAAATGTTATGCACTCCAAAGCCCACTAAAAAGAACAACTCTTCTCGCAAAAAATAAGTCCCTAACCAGATTTGTCAGCCGAAAAATAAAAAAGTTATGCATATGAAAAGATGGTGATGCTAAAATGAACAAGATTTTCTCCAAATTGGTTTTTATTCAGTACAATTGAATAAAATACACAAAACCCCCACATATTTGGTATCCCTGCGTCCGTAACAATCTGCATAATAAAACAGAATCGTTATTAGATCCACAAAGTGAACCCCGTAAAAAACAAAACAAAAAAAAGCTCCAGAAAAAAGATCATTTTCAATTAATACCCTATAAAAATGCTCTAAAAAGGGATTTAAAAAATGTTATGCACTCTAAAATAAGACCACTAAAAAGAACAATCCTTCTCGCAAAAAATAAGCCCTTAAACAGATTTGTGAGGCGAAAAATAATAAAGTTATGCATATGAAAGACGGTGATGCTAAAATTAACAACATTTTTGCCAAATTACTTTTTATGCAGTAAAAATGGGAAAAAAATAAAAAATCTATATAAATGAGGTCTTTTTGTAATCGTGGCAACCCAAAGAATAAAAATAATATACTATTTTTATGGTATGGTAAACAGCCAAAAAAAAACCCCATAAAAATCTTCCTGAAAAGTGATGATTTTCATTTCCTCCACCAACAAAGAGTTAATAAAATCTCACCAATTAGCCTATAGATTCCCCCAAATTACGTACCAGAAAAGTGCATCTCATGTGGCAAAAGAAATAAGCCCCTATAGGTCCACATTAAAAAAAAAAAAAAAAATTATAGCCTGTACAAAATGACATAGCAAATCTGATCTGGATGGCGCCTCCTTCCCCTCTATGCCCGGCCGTGCGCCCATACAGCAGGTTACCAGCACATGTAGAGTATCCGTGTACTCGGGAGAAATTGGGTAACAAACTTTGTGGAGCCTTTATTCATTTAATCCATTGTAAATGTTTAATTTTCCACCCAAAATGGGTGTATTGTGAAAAAATATTACAATTTGCAGACTGCACCTCCATTTTGTTTTAACCCCTATAAAACACGTAAAGGGTTAACAAACTTCTTAAAAGTGGGTTTTCATACGTTGAGGTGTGTAGTTTCCACAATGGGGTAATTTACGAGTCTCGCTATTATTTAGGCCTCTCAGTGTCAATTAGAAGTTGAGCAGGTCCATCTAAATACAGGTTTTGGTGATTTTACAAAAAATGTGAAAAATGGCACCCAAATTCTGAGCCTCATAACATTCTAGTAAAATATGTGGAATCTTAAAAAACCATGCCAACATAAAGCAGACATTTGGGAAATGTAAGTTATGAATTTATTTGGGTGCTTTGACTATCTGCATCAAAAGTAGAGAATTTAGAACGTTGAAAATAAAGAATTTTTCCAAATTTTTGCCAAATTTTGTTTTTTTTCATAACTAAACACAAAAGATATCATCCAAATTTTTAAACTAATTTGAAGTACAATGTGTCATGAGAAAACAATCTCAAAATCCCCTGGATATCTCATAGCGTTCCAAAACTACAACCACTTATAGTGACACAGGTCAGATTTGAAGAATGGGGCCGCGTCCTTTAGGCCAAAAGAGGCTGAGTCCCGTAGTCCCGTAGCATATAAACACTTCATCACTCTGCACAAAATAGTAATATACACTAATTTGTATATGGATTCGTGTTACCAGAAGAGTGATGCCTGTACATTGCTGAATTCGCTTCTCTGGGAATGTATTCATCCAATTCTCTTCATCTTGAGCAGAAGTGAGGAACATTTTCCAGCGATTACATAAGAATGAATGGAGGATGATTGTGCAATCCAAGATGCAATTGCTGTACTATTCTAGTTATAATGTCTTTCCATTTTAAGAATTGAATTTAAAATATTTAAAGATTCAGTTGAGTTTTTATATAATGCAGATGCTTCATGCTTGAAATGTTCTAGGTTTGCAGAATGTTCACAAATAATGGGAACTTCCAAGCCCCCAGTTCTGTTGTATAATTCATACCACTCTCAAATGAAATGGAAAAATAAATCACCCTATACATGATTGTTTAACACTATACTGCCCTGGTTTTCGAAAGCAGCCACCACCCTTAAGGGGGTGGCCACTCTTTTACATAAGTTGCCTGTGAGCCTTTACTGCCTGAATGGTCATCAGGTGATTCAGCAGTCCTGATACTTACTTTAGTGTTGTCTCCAAACTCTCCATGGATATTTGTTTACATGTCTGAGCTCCGATGAAGAGGAGGGTCTGCAGCAGGAGATTATGTCAGTGAGATGGACTGTGAGAGAAAGAGGCACAGTGGGTGATGCCATTTGGATGGGCTGAAGGAATGAGAAACAGGAAGTTGTGTATATATGCAGAGGGCAGCATGGTCAGAGCAGGGAAAGGCTGAAGCTCTCAAAGAAGGCAAAGACACAGGTAGATGTACATGCAGAGATATGTCTAATGGAAGAGATTTATTAAAAAGTGGCCAACCCCTTTAAACTGTATCTTCATAATTAGAATGTGGTTATAATTGAATATTTGGTGGAAGCAGCAACCCATAGTGAATCTACTGCATCAGCGATGAGATGTTCGAGCCGTGAACAAGTTGCTGCAGTCTTGAAGCAGAAAGTACAACACATTTATGTCACCACGGCTCCCGTACTAAGTTTACCTTATTGTATTTGAACTGCTCTTTGTGGTGACAGGTTTAGGTCAAGTAGAAATGAGGTTTGTATTTTGCATGTGATCTTGCATCACATTCCCTTTAAGTAGCAGACAGACTTGTACGTTGGTGACTTTTATTTGATTTTTCTCAAAGCTGATCAATGGAGACTAATCGCTATGATGTCCCCCACGCACTGCACATAGAGACTAGAAGTGACCAGGCCCATTAAAATTTATTACAAAGTTTCATCTTCTATTAACTTTTGTTTTTGTAAAATTTGTAAAAAGTTGAAAAGTCCTATATTTTACCATTGAAAACTGAGTCACATCGGGAAGAGTGTTTGTTATTGATCTGTTCTCTCCATTCTAATGAGAAATTATAATCATAAATTTATCTTTGTAATGCTTTGTAATGCTTAAGAAAAATAACATATCCATATTCAGTGAAATTCCACTGAATATTGTAATTATCTCTGATCAGTATGAGATTTTATCTTCTATTTTCTCTAATCCAATCCTATTGTTTCTATGTATTTACAGAATGCACCGTATGAAGCAAAATGATAAAGGAAATTCTTTTGGCCTTTGATGGTAATACTTCAAGCCACGACTGCTGATCTTTGCGCGAATCGTCAATTTCATTAGCAAAAACCGAGCTGACACTGGATTTATCGCTCCCATTGTGAACACTGGCACATTCAGTACTATAAAAATGGAAGATGGCTACAGAAATAGCTCAAATTTTTACCAAGGAGCACGAGATATAGCACGAGAAGTGAAGAGGCAAACAAGTAACCAAGCCATGGATTATTACCAAAATAACACATATGGCGGGTACGCAGCCGAAGACGGCTATTACAATAGTGGAGATCCTGTCCATCAGGAGGAAGATGCTCAGAGCGATGCTACAGAGGGACATGACGAGGATGATGAGATATATGAAGGAGAATATCAGGGTATCCCACACCCAGATGATGTCAGGGCTCAGCATAAGGACACCATAAGAGATGAATTTAGAGACCATTCTGATATCCTGGCGGAGCGCATGGAGGACGAGGAGCAGTTGGCTTACCAATATGAGAATATCATTCAGGAATGTGGTCATGGACGATTCCAGTGGACCCTTTTCTTCGTTTTAGGCCTCGCCTTGATGGCAGATGGAGTAGAAGTCTTTGTTGTAGGGTTTGTGCTCCCCAGTGCTGAAAAAGATATGTGTTTATCACGATCAAACAAAGGAATGCTGGGTAAGTAGGTCCAAATATTATCGATTTCAGCACGTCATTTTATCCATATACTTTACAATGAAAGGGGTAGTGCTCTCACTGTATGATGAATCCTGCAGTAGTTCTTGAGCTGTGTTCACTTTATTCTCTGGATCCGTTGGGGTTTGAGCGTTTAGACCATTACTTATTGGATCTTGGGATCACTTATTGGAAATGAGATCTTTATGATGTGTCAATATATTGGATATTTTGGAAATACCCCTTTCAATTTACATATAGGATGATAATTGTAGATCTGCATCTATATTCAACCTCATCAGTTTTGATGCTATGAAGTAATGGCTCTTAGGGGAACCTGTCGCCAGATTTTACCCATTAAAGGGTATGAAATGCTCTTTCTAAAATTCCCACTTTCATATGAAATCTCTCCCATTTACGTATCGAAAAATCTCCTCCAAATTCATGTAAAAATGAGGAGAGAAGAGTCATCTTTGAAAGAAATATGCTTAGAGGCTGCATCACAGATTTCTTTATTTCTCAGATTTCAGATTTCTCTATAGCACCTTAAAACACACCTTTGTGTATCATATAAAAGATAAGAATCTCATCTTTTAGATTATATCAAGCTTGTGGTTCTGCAAACAGAGATGGAGGCAGTTAAAGGACATCTACCACCAGGATGAAGGATTGTAAACCAAGCATACTAACTTACTGGTGTGTGCCCCCTCTATCAGGAACTGCTCTGCTTTTAGCTTCGTATGCCCTAATTTTTAAAGGCTTTTTAAAATTTTGCAATTGAGTCTGAGGGGCTCCGGGCTCCATAAGTGTTATTGGATTCTAGAGCCATGTGGGCTCATTTGCATTTGTTTTTAAACCTTATTTTTCTCAGAGAAGAGCAGGTCCTGCCAGAGGGGGCACACACCAGTATGTCAGTGTGCCTGGTTTACAACCCTTCATCCTGGTGGTAGATGTCCTTTAAAAAAAGGTTTTTTTTATCTGTAGCTCACATTTCCAACTAAGTTTCTAACTGTCTGTATCTCCAGTTTTCTAGAAGACAGACCACAAGTGATCTGAAAGATGAGATTCTCATCATAGAATAGGGGATAATACACTGACCAGTGTGGGTCCAACTTTTGGGACCCTCATCAATCATAAGAATGGAAGCACAGCGCTCAGCTATCTCCAGCACATACATGTATAGCAGAGCGCTGTGCTTGGCAATTTACAACACTGCGAATACAATTAAATGAAGTGAGGAGGACACGTGCACTACACATTTGTAAGTACAGGACTCCCACATACAGTTCCATTTTTGCGATTGTTGGGGGTCCCAGTAATGGAACTCCCCCCCTACATCTCTTTATCTCATATCCTGTAGATGTCCTGGGGATAACTTAAACAGTTATTACAACTCTTTTAAGCACAGGGAGGTCTGAGTTTTCACAATAAAGATCAGTGGCTTATATCAAGCAGGGTTTATACGCTGCATCGGTCATCATTTATCTTTCGTATTTTTTTTATTACTCTGCTGAGGAAATTACAAAGAAACTTTTTAGTATATTAGAGATTATTAGGATGTCCAGAATTTAAAAAAAAACAATGCCACCCCTTTCCATAGGTTGTAATTGGAATTGCTCTTCTGCCTCATTCACAGCAATAGAGGTGCAACACCAGACAGAGACCTAAGGATATGGGTGGCGCTGTTTCTGAAAGATAGCAGCCATGTTTTTCTCATCTTGAAAACCCTTTAACAACCATGAAACATGAAATGTTAGTCTAAATATTAAAACTCCTGCTGTAAACAACAAAACCAATGTAGCAATAACTTGGGCTGATAGAGATATTTCTTCTTACCTTCTAGATAACAGATTATAAAACCCATAGAATGTAAAAGCTCTTATAGAAGGTTCTTGGCCTTTAATCCTCTATAGATTAAAAAGAAGTGTCCTTATGCAAGATTGCATTGTATCTTGTAAGATTCTGGATTATTACATTGTCATCTGTCATGTCTGGCCTTGCCTTGAACCTGGGAAGAAATGACATTTTCAATTTACTATTCCTTTCATTCAGTATTGACAATGGGCTAGTGATCCGGAGATGCTTCATAAGAATAAATACATTGATAGAACCTTGAAATTTTAACTTATCAGAATTTTTTGTTTAATTTTTCCTAGACCTGCATAAATGTTTCACTTATCAGTGTAATGCTAGGAAATACTTCTGCTGAGCGGCTGAAATGTTTTGCAGGAAGGTCAATCCAAGTCAATATATCGAATATATTGTGACTTTGTGAAAATGTTAAGATAAAAGCATATTAAAGATTTTTCAGCATTTCGCATAAGCTATTTGCTAGAAAGAGTCTTAGTCTAATCTGTAAATATAAAATGTGACGTCCACATTTATAAAATAAATGCTCCAAAGTATAGTCTTGATTAAAAATCTCCTACTTTTGAATATGAAAAACCCTGTGCAGGTATATGTCTCCATAGTTACAGACTGCAAAAAACCTGTGTAGTCTGCTCCTGTAGACATTCTGCCTTCCATATGCCCACTATTACATGCCAACCTACATGGAAAATGAGCGTCCTGCTGGCAATGAAATTACTATTACCCGCTCATCCCTCATTATACTGTAAAAGCACAATGGAGGACTTTTTGTCTCATTTTTAATAGAGGAGCTACTGACGGCACCCAGCTACTGAAACCATTATGACAATGAAAGTCTGGTAGATAACTATCCCCCCGGCCCACTAACGTTTTAGCCCCCGTTCCATCTTCTGTAATAAGTATATTCCGTGGAGGTGTTTTAGTTTTTTCTTTGTAGGTTGCAGCATGAATGAAAAATCATATTTTTTTTCTTTTGTAAGAAGCAGTCAGGTAATCACACCTTCTGCAGTCAGGCAACCCCGCCTCCTACAGTCAGACAACCCCACCTCCTGCAGTCAGGTAACTCTGCCTCCTACAGTCAGACAACCCCACCTCCTGCAGTCAGGCAATCCAGATCCCTACAATCAGACAATCCCACCTCCTGTAGTCAGACAACCCCGCCTCCTGTAGTCAGGCAACCCCGCCTCCTGGTTAGTGTGGTGACAGGATTGCTTTAAGTATAGTACATTAAAAGGGCTCTCATCTGAAGACATTCCACTTTATATACCCTATTAGAGTTGTAGGGCAAAAGTTGATGACTTCTGCCTTCGGGCCCCTCCTAACATAAAGGAAATAACAAAATATAAAAAATAAGAAAGGGTTGTATCAAGCTTACAAGTAAGACTGGGTTAACACCATGTTTTTTGTATACTCTAAGTGTATACATCGGGAAAGCACCCGATATATACGCTTACATTAACAAATAGTGGCATATGGAGGCATAGTTGTTGCTTCTGTCTGGCCACTAAAATCTATCAAAAAATGCAGGATAGAAAGACGTAGCAAGCTAAGTCTTTTCATCCTGCAACCTCCGGCTGTGTGACATATACGGCTGAGCAATGCTTCGGCTGAGTGAGGTATACAGCGTATTGCATCCCTCCTCGCAGGAGGTGGGAGGAACCGTTGATGTCACTGTCCATATTAGGACAGAGACATCACTTGGGGAACACCCCGTTCTTTGGCAGCAGCCAGTTGACAGCTGCTGCCGATGTACACTCCACCCCCCGCAATCAGGGGGAAGGGGGGTCCCCGAGCAAGGTATCGTACTGTATAGGCACACAATGTAATACGTTCGTGCCATACATTGTAAGAACATGTCGGAATCGTTCTGATGTGTCCTTGAAACGTAGTAAGTAATTGTAAGGGTGTGTTGGAAATGGCTAAGCAGGATTGGATCACAATGTAGGTAGTTTGGGTGGCCCATGGGTGGTTTGGGTGGACCACCCACAAAATTTTTTACTGAGAAGGACCTTCACCCATGAAATTCTCATTGATCTGTTCCTGATCTCAAGACACATGTACACACAAGCCATTTCAGGACAATAAAGCAGGAATTTGAACATAAGTATTTCGATAATGGGATAATACCATCAGCTATATACTTTATTTCAGATACTGTTGGCCAAGGAAGTGCAGTTACCGTTGTAAGGTTTTCCAAGCACATGATTATCATGAGACAACTTACTCATCAGGGTTAACCAAAAAGCCATCCCCTTGTATATCAGCAAAACATTGCCAATCGTACAATTATAACATGTCTTCAGAAATTCAGTAGCAATTAATTAATATGGAAAAAACTCTGTATATGTCATTTATGTTATACTAGAACTATTTTACTGTGATTCAAAACTGTAAAAGTTTATAATATAGTATTTCATTTTATTCTTTGCTGCCAGAAAATGAGTTTTAGTGATAATAGTGAAACTCCACTCAAATAGTGAGCTCCATTTATAATGAATGTAGAGGAGCATTTACACTTTGCTTAGTGATATATCATGTCTTGACTATGCCTTATTATAACATTGATGTAAGGCAATAATTTCATGCACATATTTTGCACCAGTATTTTTATGCTTAAAGGGGTTAGCCACATTTGTAAATAGGAATTGTAAATAGACATGAAATCACCCTCTTATATGGAATAACTTTTTTGGATGTGCACATTCTATCCAAAAGGATAAGGTACAAGTAATGACTTTAGATGTGATATCCCATAGGATCATTTAAATAATTAAAGAAAAATTACTAAACACCATACAATTTAAACATTTACTGTATATGGTTGAGTTTTTGGCATATTTCTTATACTGGCTGCAGTGATGAAGTGGGTCTGAATATTTACACTCCTGGCCTTGGTGCTTTGTCAAGCAATCCCTAATAAAATTAATGGGTATTTTGGTAAAAAAAAAAGTTACTAATAATGTTTCTAGATGGCTGTCAGATGGGGCTGCAGCACTAAGAGTCCAACCGATCACAAGGTCCTGAGACTGGGCTATCTCCATGAGTCGCTGGATGGAGAGGCAGTATACATACTGCATCACTGTAATACGCTAGTGGGGATCTAAGGAACTATCATGTGATTAGTGGTAG
Organism: Engystomops pustulosus; assembly: GCF_040894005.1. Taxonomy (NCBI): domain Eukaryota; kingdom Metazoa; phylum Chordata; class Amphibia; order Anura; family Leptodactylidae; genus Engystomops; species Engystomops pustulosus. The sequence goes on from NC_092414.1 coordinate 170,258,033, forward strand.
TCGCAGGGGTCAGACTCTGATCAATATTACTGTAAGGTAATGAAGGATACAAGTGAAGAGGTTAAGCCACTACATCTCAGTGCTTGGTAAATGACCTCCATTGTCTCTCACCTCTAAAGTCTAGACATTTAGTCAATGACTCGAAAAGTACTTTAAATTCCTTACTGAAAGAATAAATTAATTTTCGGCCAGATAATCCTACTCAATGTCATAAAATCCTTCTGCCGAGGAAAATTCTATCATCTTCCAGATGGCAATCGTGAAAGTTTTTGTGCAGTCAGGTACACCCTGTCATAACGCATTGCTGTAATGTTAGCCGCGCGCTGGCACCATTCCGCTAACAATGTGTCAGAGCTGAGATTATTCTACAGTCAGACGCTGTGCAGGCTTAGTCAGAGCTCTCCAGAGACTTTCCCTAATGTGCTTTCAGACCACCCCTGCCTGTGTGTGTGTTTGCTTAATAGGGTTACATTCTAATGGAGATAGCTAAAATTAGCCTCTGCCCGCCAAATATTAAAGGGCTCCCTGCCATCTATACATCACCTGCAGCTTGTACTTGGTGTATCCTTCATGATGTAACTTTGTAGTGTAGAGTTCAACAGTCCCAATGATCGCAACCACCAAGCGTGGTGCTGAATAGCTGAAAATAAACCTCATTATAATAACCATATACTATGAATATTTAAAGAAGACAAACCACTTTCAGATGAACATCCAAAGCTGCATACAAATGGATTAAGGATATGTTCCCCAGAGAATGGAATGTTCCAGATTGTTTGAGAATCTTCTCATCCCATGCTCCATCTGTCAGTACCCTGCTCACATATAAACTACGGGCGGTCCCCTACTTAAGAACACCTGACTTACAGGCGACCCCTAGTTACAATCGGACCTCTGGATGTTGGTAAATCACTGTACTTTAGCCCCAGGCTACAATGATCAGTTATTAAAGGTGTCTGCAATGAAGCTTTGTTGTTAATCCTGGTTATGACAATAACCAGGATTATGACAAGCCAACATTTTTAAAATCCAATTGTCACAGAGACTGAAAAAACTTTGTCTGGAGTTACAATTATAAAATATATAGCTCCGACTTACATACAAATTCGACTTAAGAACAAACCTACAGAACTTGTGCGTAACCCGGGGACTGCCTGTAAACATATGGGGGTCCGAACAACACATTTTCGTCAGGTTTCACTTTTTTTTTTTTCCGTTTTGCGCTGAATTGCCCCGAGTTTTTGGCGCACGCGATCGGATTGTGGCGCATCGGCGCTAGCTTGCATGCGACACAAGTCGGGGGGCGTGGACGACGGACAACCCGACTGATTCGGACAAACTGCATAATTTAAAAAGTAAATTGTGTCGCAAGATCAGCCCTTACATGCACCGGGAAGAAGAAGGTGAACTCCAGCGGACCTCAGTGGGGAAGCGACACATGCCGGAAATTGGACGCACAATCTTAGTGAATCGCGACAGACCTGAATCCTCGTCGGACAACGCACAGTGGGGATCGCAACGGGACAGGTAAGTAAATTGCCCCATGGTCTTGTGGTTAAAGTGCAATAGTGGAGTAGAATTTCAATGCTCCATGAGCTTAGCTATATGGTTTAGTATATTCTCTATAACCAAGTCTCATGTCATTCAAAGCTGGTGGGAAACACTGGGCAGTGAAACAGGAAGTTTCTGGGTCTGTGTACGGCCATATCATAAGTTCTTGTAGTTCACAGAACCGCTTCAGCCAATGAGAGGCCTCTTCAGACCACAAATACGTTATTTCCATTTTCCATGAGACTTCTCTTCCTTTGTGCCCTGGACGTAGGAGGCCACTCATTTTCTGAAGCTAGTCGAATAACTTCCAGCCATATACATGCTCGCAAAAACGGAAATACCAGAGCAACGAAGTGATCGGCAGCCACAGCAGAGTAAGTATGTGTTCATTTTTCCCCACCTCTGGTCCACACAGGGGTTTTCCAGATTTCTGGAAAACCCCTTTAGTGCGTGATTGTAAGAGTAGGTAATTAATACAAAATTGATGGGGTCCAACAGCTGTTTAGTTGGGTGACAGGTATTAGACCCTCAAAGGATGTGGTATTGATCCCCACTGATCTGTAATAATAAAAAAACCCTATTAAAATGCACTTTATAAATCCTCTTGCACACATACTGATAATCTGAACAGATATTTGTATTATAATCTCATCCACTTTGCTGTTACTGTAATATACTGCAGATTTGTAGCTTGGAAACTCTGTGCAGATATTCTGCAGTGATTATATCCCAACAACATATCCATAAAGGAATATGGGAAGTTGGTTAGAATATGTAACCTATTCTGATAATAAATCCAGTGTAGATAAAGGGTCTGTAACAGCCTATTAAAGTTGGACCTGTTGCCAAATTTTTCTTACCGGTTCCCATAGACCCCTAACTGACACACTTCTTTTAGCTAAAAATGGTTTCCCTCAGATCCCCATATAATCAACTTTATAATTTTGCCTGGTTTCCATGGACATCTATAGTGAATGAAGGGGGTTTATATAGGAGTAGGGGGCCTACTCAGGTTGAATCCTGTAGCTCCTCCCCATGCTTTCTCAGCATTCAGCAACAATGTCATGTGATCAGGGTGATATCATCTAAGCTCCTTTAGCCTTCCTCCTAACATTAGCAAACTGTACAACATGCATATGTGATGACATGAAGTCACAGCAGCCTCCATGGAGGATGGGGAGGGGTAGAAGTCCATGGAGGCATGCTGTGATTTTATTTATGTTCAGATATATGCACAGATGTATGTACAGTTTGCTAATGTTAGGAGGCTTAATGACCTTAAATGATGCCCCCCTTCCCCCCTGGTGACATGACAGGTCACATATTGCTGAATGCTGAAAAGGCATGGGAAGGAGCTGCGGGATTCAGCCCGAAAATACCCCCTTGATTTGATATAGATATCCCTGGATACCAGGCAAGATTATAAAGTTTATTATATGGATGGGGATCTGAGGGAAAAAAAATTGCTAAAAGAAGTGTGTCAGTTAGTTAATAGGGGAACCTGTCACTAGCAATATTTGTGAAAAATGTGGTGACAGGTTCCCTTTAAGGAATCTATACAAAACAATCTTGATCTGACCTTGAAAATTAGGAATTTTCGTCTCATGTCAATGTTATGTGTAATTGGAAGGAAAGGGGGGATGTCTAGTTCTGCTCTATTTCATGACCTTGCACTTCATATGTCATTAATGTACACTTGGCAGAATTCATTAACTTTGTTCTCACCTATGAAGCAAAGCTGAAAGTAATGAGAAACTGCTGTAGACCTGTATGTTCTTGTCAGACAGAGTGATGAAGGTTAAAGCCATGTTACTGAAGGCTGGAGCCTGTCATTCACAGGTATATAATGTTCACAGTAAAGTACTATAGTACATTGTGCAGACTGACCTGATGCCCTAGATGCCAGATAAACTAAGTTGCACCAACTTTTATATTGTAAAAGATTCATGACACCCTAAAGTTGCAAACCATATCATTTTATGGCAGGCCACATAATTATAACAGAAATGTAATCTAAAGACAAACTATATCAGTAGTCCTATGGATATGGCCTATTGAAAAATACTTTATTACATTTGTGGTTGGTGCCAGATGGTGTTGTCGCACCTATATTTTTAATATCAATTGCTTATCCTGTAGATACAGTGGGTATGGAAAGTATTTAAACCCTTTGAAATTTCCATCTTTGTTTCATTGCAGCCAATTGGTAAGAAAAAAAGTTCTTTTTTCGCTCATTACTGTACACTCTGCTCCCCATCTTGACAGCAAAGAAACAGAAATGTAGATATTTTTGCTAATGTAGTATTCAGGCTCAGTATTGAGCAGAAGCACCTTTTGAGCTAGTACAGCCATGATAATTGATGATGAATCTTGATAATGATGATGCAACAAGTTTTTCACACTTGGATTTGGGGATCCTCTGATATCCTTTCTTGCAGATTCTTTTCAGATCCCTCAGGTTGGATGGTGAATGTTGGTGGAAGCCATTTTCAAGTGTCTCCAGAGATGCTCAATTCGGTTTAGGTCAGGGCTCTGTCTGGGCCAGTCAAGAATGGTCACAGGCTCTGATTCTGCTTTGTTCTGAAGCTGTGTGATTAGGGTCACTGGGGCAGATTTACTTACCGGGTCCATTCGCGATCCAGCGGCGCGTTCTCTGCGGTGGATTCGGGTCTTCCGGCGATTCACTAAGGCAGTTCCTCCGACGTCCACCAGTGCCACTGCTGCACTGAATGCACTGGAGTTCACCAAGCCGGGCCGAGTGAAGGTAAGCGCATGTCCCGCGACACTTTTTTTTAAAAATGTGGCGTTTTTTCCAGAATCCATCAGGTTTGCGTTTGGCCTCGCCACCCGATTTCCGTCGCGTGCATGCCGGCACCGATGCGCCACAATCCGATCGCGTGCGCCAAAATCCCGGGGCAATTTAGGAAAAATCAGTGCAAATCGGAAATATTCAGGTAACACGTCGGGAAAACGCGAATCGGGCCCTTAGTAAATGACTCCCATTGTCTTGTTGGAAGGTGAACCTTCGGCCCTGTATGAGGTCCAGAGCACTCTGGAAGATATTTTCATGCAAGATATCTCTGTACTTGGTTGCATTCAATTTTCCTTCAATTGAATGCAACCAGTCGTCCTGTCCCTGCCCCCATAGCATGATGCTGCCATCACCATGTGTGGTTGGGATTGTATTTTCACTATTGGCACTTTAATATATTCTGCCACCTTATGCCAACTTTTCAGCACCTCTCAGTAGATGTGCAATTTTTACCAAACTCTTAGCTATGTATCAACATTATTATATCAACTATGATCTTTTTGGGCCATAAAAATAAAATGTTATTGGGAGTGGGACAAGGAATCTTATTAATGCTACTTTAAAGGGAATTGTGTTTTACCCTTTCTGCCTTTACCCATCTTTATTTTTCTTTCATTTCCATTTGAACAGAAATATAGGCAAAAAGTGCAATGTTTTTTCTGTAAATAAAATACATTAATTTTAATGTAAAAAAAGATATATTCATATTAGGGAAGTTTCAAGTTATGAGTCACCTGATACGCCTGTGGGCCAGTCACTGGCTAGAGCAGTCACATGTACAAGTATGGTGTATTATCACTGGCTACAGCAGTGTATTATCACTGGTTAGTTAATCCAGTCAACCCGGAAAAAGATCCATTTATATCCAGATTCCATCCAGGAGAAATGGGTTTATAACATAATAGGGCACATTTACTCACCTGTCCTCGTCGCGATCCCTAATCTGGAATGTCCAACGATCCTGCATGTGTCGTTTCCCCCGCTCAGGTCCGCCGGAGTTCACCTGCTTCTTACTGGACCATGTAAGTGCCTTGGTTGTGACACAATTTGAAAAATTAAATCCCACGATCAGTGAGTCAGTCGGATTGTCCAACGGCCCGTCCCACAATTTCAATTTTCTGCATGAAAGCCGGCACAATTGCGCCAAAATCCGATTGTGTGCTACACAATCCCCTTCTAAGTACCTGTCCGAGCTGTGCGAAACCCGAAAATTTCTAAAATCCAACAAAAGTGTGTTCCGTGGGACCCTTAGTAAATAAGCTCCAATGTTGTTGTTAACAATGTTAGATTTGATTTATTTTAATTTTCATGTTTATTTTCTTTTCATGGTGCATTACTTCTTATCTCCTTGACAGGATTGATAGTGTACCTTGGGATGATGCTCGGTGCATTTGTATGGGGAGGATTGGCAGACAAAATAGGGAGGAAGAAATGTCTCATCATATCACTGGCCATCAATGCTGCCTTTTCATTTATATCCTCCTTTGTTCAGGGCTATGGGTTCTTCCTCTTCTGCCGCCTTATTTCTGGATTTGGGTAAGTACAAAGGACACTTATTGGGGCATATTTAAAATGTGCCGTGTGCCAGTTTTCTGGCAGACTTTGCTTGTTCTTTAAGGTGCAAACTGCTGTATTTTAGAAGAGTCTGCACACGATCGTTTTGTGGCGCAGCTGCACTATTCTTCATGCAACACAAATTTCTTCACCAAAAGGGGCGCCACATTTATCACGCAAAGTCCAACAGAATTGTGTTGCATGCCCTATGTTAAAAGGTGCACCCAAAAAATGATGCACTCTGTCAGAGCAGTGCAGGGAGTGCCAGATTCATGAAGAATGGACGCCAGAAATCCTGAATCTGGCGCCCCCTGCACATAGTGCAACTTACCCTGTTCTTAGTAAATGTGCTCCACTGTATTGTGTTAATGGACAGAAAAAGCTATCTGCTCCTTTAGTGTCTGTTGTGCCTTGGATCCTATGTGTAAAGAATACTTACAGTCATATAACTTCTAGCTTCTTATTTATTAATTTAAATATATGAAAGTAATTTACTTTTAATTTTTTCCACTCATCCTTTAGCATTGGGGGATCCCTTCCCATTGTCTTTGCCTATTTCTCTGAATTCCTAGCCCGTGAGAAGAGAGGGGAACACTTGAGCTGGCTTTGTATGTTTTGGATGATTGGAGCGCTCTATGCATCAGTCATGGCTTGGAGCATCATTCCTCACTATGGTGAGATGTAACACAATTTATTCCCTTTGGGGTAAATGTTGATCGAACACCAGAGGCATTTTTATTTGATTGGGTCATACACTGCCTTTAGATGCAAACTTTCAAAATGCAGCTGTCCAAGTGTGTTAAGTGTGATTTCTGTGAGGGAATCCTGAGCTCGCTAGACATGTCCCATAGAGTATCTAATGGTGCATTACACAGGTAGTTCAAGGATAGCTGAGGTTGGCCTCAGAATGGGAGCCATTGCAAAAGAGATCATATAGGGGAGCCCCAATTGGGTGCCCTCGTCTAAGAAGTCCATATTTTCTAGAAACATATGGAAAGGAGTCCACATTTACACAAGTAAATGTTTCACATACCCTGGTATCCCAAAAATGGTGGAGGTTTGTTCTCACCGAGTGCACACATGCAGCTGGCTTTATTCCATAAATGATCCAAAAAGTGAAAAAGACGCGTTTCAGCTTTTCACAGCCTTACTCATGGTAGGGCCTACCATGAATAAGGCTGAGAAAAGCTGAAACGCGTAGGTCTGCTATACCTACTTATACACCATTGTACACTTTTAACGAATGAAGAATAAAGTCTACTGAATTTTATTGGATGTGCTAAGTCTTTTTCACTTTTTCAAGTCCTCATAGAGTTTACCTAAATGCAGTCCTGTGTCTGTTGTTTCTCAGCTGAGCCAAGTGTGACAATGAATGGGGTTGTGTGGCCCGCAGCCTTATTCTACATCCAGCAATAATCATGGGTGAAATGCGTAAAGACCCCTACATCGGCATGACACTAACTGTCATAGGAGTCCCATATTTAAGATTTTGTGGGCATTAGTCTTTAAGGAGATATAATAAAAAGCATTAGTCGTGGCAGTAAACCATTGGATCATACATGTATATACTGTACGAGCGATGTAAACAATGACTTACTTTTCAGGTTGGGGATTCAGTATGGGGACACACTACCATTTCCACAGCTGGAGGGTGTTCGTGGTTGTGTGTGTGCTTCCCTGCATTGCTTCTATCATTGCCCTGAAGTTTATGCCAGAAAGTCCTCGCTTCTTATTGGAGGTAAATATATTGCTCTGATCTCACTGCTTCATGTCATGGCCATTTTTTCATACTTTTAGTAACCTGTACAAAATGAGATATGGGTGCGTGTTTAGGACATGCTAAACATTATTAAAGTTTTCTGGACTGGGGGGCCTTTTTCATACTGATAACAAATTAAATGGGGCTGTAAAACCCCTTTAAAGGGAACCTGTCACTCTTTACCCATTACATTAGAAGCCCCCTATGATACAATACAGAATTTGTAGAATTTCATCTTTTCTATGAAATCTCACCTGTTTACCTTTAACAAATCTCCTCCAAAGTCATGTGCAAATGAGAGGAGAAGCTTCATAGGGCTTGTATTTTAATGTGGAAAAATCTGGTGACAGGTTCCCTTTAAGTGTGAAGAAATACAGTATATGTCAAAAAGACTATTATAATAATATTGGATGATCTACATTGTTACAAGCTGAGGACTCTTCACTTAGGAGATCATGTATGACCTCTTTGTGCAGTCTTTTCAGTTTCAGTTGTTACAGTGAAAACTGAGGTATGAAGGTTTAAAGGGATTTTCCTGGAATCTGGAAAACCTCTAGGGTGCTGGGGCAGGTAAAAGCAAAAAAACAAACCCCACTACAGCTCCCTGGTACCATATTGCTTAAGTACTTTGCCTAAGTTTCCCAACTGTATCCCGCCAGAAGATCTGAAGGGCATCACATGACTCGCTTCTCTTCCTCTGTTTTCCCTTGGTCCGATGAGGCCCGTCATTGGCTAAAGTGAGTTCCGTGACATCCTCCCCTTAGAACTTCTGGCTGGATGCAGGCCTGAAAACCTAAAGTACTGGTATGATACAGGAACAGGGATGGTTAAAGGAAACCTGTCACCAGGGACCTTATTTTCACTAAAGACAGATTGTAATTGTAAAAGCCCATGACACCTGCAGTGCAAAAATGCCTCTCTGCCTTTTCTAAGCATTTTCATTACCATATAATTGTGTGTTATAACTTACTCTTGCATACTGACAAAATCCTGGGGTAGTCACAGTTGATGGGCTTTGGTTTGGATGCACTTCAAAAAACAACATGTGACTTGTCCGAGCTGCAGACTGCCTTCATCTTTGTGCTCTTGTACAGCTTGTCCCTCCCCCACTGATGTCATCTCACCAGCATGTGATCTCTGAGAAGAAGCAGGAGGAGGAGCTGTACATGACCACAAAGGTGGGAGCTAAGCTCCGAGAAGTGAGTAACACAGAAAAGGCACATGTTGTTTTTTGAAATGCATCTAAACCAAAGTCCAGGGTGCAAGGTAAGTTATAACACACAATTATACTTTACTGGTGGCTTTGCCGTCTGCATTTAAATAGAAAATACTCATGATTGGTTCCAGCATTGATTGCAGGTGTTATTGGCGGGGGGGTTGAGTTGAACCCAACTTCTGACTGAAGTCCCGCTCTGGATACAGTAACTCGCAAACTTTGGATACAGGAACTACACTATACTATAAGTATACATTCTTTATTTTCCCCTCTACCATGTATTTATTGCTAGAACCCATTGATGTGGACAGGTTCGGATGACCATTTAATGTATGACTCTCCCCAGACTGTAGATGTCAGGAAAATGAAAGATTTGGCTGTTGGATTTCTGCCTAACAGCAACTTTCTCCCTCTTCCAGCTCAGTACACATGTCCAGCTCAGGGTTCATGTGTACGGGGGACCTGAGGTAGCATCTAAAATGTATGGCCAATGTTAGAGATTTCAAGGTAGTAGTGTTCCTTACAGAGTTTAGGGTAGAGAAATAATGATTAAAGTTGTTTCATAACAGTCTATAAACCATCGATATGTAGGGAAAGTCTCCAGGTACAAATAAGAAAACATTCCAGCTGCTTTATAAATAGGTGGGGAATTTTTGTAATTAGATTGGGTTTAGTCGGTGTTCTAGTAAAACTTCTCATTGCTGATAAATGATTTGGGTTTTCTTACAGACTGGAAAACATGATGAAGCTTGGATGATACTAAAGAAGGTTCACGACACTAACATGAGAGCCAAAGGGGAGCCAGAAAAAGTTTTTACAGTAAGGGACCATCCTGTGTGCAGTCATTTCTAGCATGTTTGTTGATGAGATGATGTTTTTTGTTCTCAATAACAATTTGATGTGACCATTTTAACAAAATTACTTTAGTGGGTCAACATCACTTAAAGGGAAAAGTACTCGGGTCCAGTGTTTAAAAGGGATAAGCATCAAACTTTATTAGTCATAGAGACAAAAGGGTTGTGTGCATTCTTTTGATTCAAATTTTAAACCAAATATGAGTAAAGAAATACATATTTTAACATCAATTTTCGGAACAAATCCCCTTACTGTGCTGGAATCATTGCTTCTCCCATGGAATGGCATATTTACCAGGATGGTGATCTTTGGGCAACCGGTGGAAGATCCACAGAACTAGTCATCTGAATGTTCTCTTTTATCACTTGAAGGGATTGCCCAGCCTTTTGCTACTGACTACCAGCCCTCAGGATAATATCAGATTGGTAGATGATAAAACATGATAACCCATGATCAGATGTTTCTAGCACTCCCTGAAGCAGATCTTCACAGAAATCGATATAACAGCAAGTTTCCATAATGTGGAAATATAACAGCATAAGTGAAAATGGGATGAGTTGATGAAGAAGGAAAGTGAAGGGTGAAATATAGTGTTACATTATAAATTCTATTAAAAATGAGGTATCATATAATGTATGAATGTTACTGTATTAGGCCTTATTCACATGGGCCGTTGTGTGGACGTGTAACCGGCCGCAAGTTTGCCTATGGCATAGCGTGCAATCGCCGCAAAAAATAGAGAAGGCTCTTTCTTTGACCATTAGAATTGCTGTACAGTGCAATATCCAATGGAGAAGGGAGAAGTGAACCGCATTTACTCCTCTTCCTCTCTAGCTCTACCGCCGGGCGAGCACATGTTCGTTTGAATGTACCCTTACATTTATAAGTGCTACTTGCCCTATTACTATACCTTTACAAAGCTTCTATTTCAAAGGTTATGGGCATAAAAGCATCACAAAACTTATTAATACTTGCTCCTGACTGCACTGTGAAGGCCTACCTGGGCCCCCAGAAGAAGCCAAGCCCGTCGGGAAAATGCACTCTGTCAGCTTTCCACCCCCAATATTGTGGTACATCCAGTACTTAATGACCATGATCATTGGGCACACTTCTTGGCACAGTAAGGTTTGGGAATGTCATGATTACCGAACAGTACATCTAGGAGGTATTCACAATACAGGATCTGCACTATTTTATACATATTGGGGCAGATTTACTTACCCGGTCCATTCGCGATCCAGCGGCGCGTTCTCTGCGGTGGATTCGGGTCCGGCCGGGATTCATTAAGGCAGTTCCTCCGACGTCCACCAGGTGGCGCTGCTGCGCTGAAGAGCATCGGAACGCACTCAAGTTCACCGGCCTATTCCTAGTGAAGGTAAGTGCAAGCTCCGCGACACTTTTCTTTTTTTAAATGCGGCGGTTTTTCCGAATCCGTCGGGTTTACGTTCGGCCACGCCCCCGATTTCCGTCGCGTGCATGCCACCGCCGATGCGCCACAATCCGATCGCGTGCGCCAAAATCCCGGGGCAATTCAGGGGAAATCGGCGCAAATCGGAAATATTCGGGTAACACGTCGGTAAAACGCGAATATGCTGTATGTCTGTATATGGTACTGTATGGATGTGTATATGTGATGTATGTACATGCTGTGTGTATGATATATATGCTGTAAGTATGTACATATGTTATAAGTGTTTATATGCTGTATAAGTCTTCCATCTTTTGTATGTTTGTATATGGTGCAGTATGTATGAATAGTTATACTGTATAGGGGAGGTCTATCACGTTGCCTAAGAGTAAGAATGTTCTTAGCTGCCCATGGCAACCAATTACAGCTACACTTTAAAATATTCATGAGCACTGGTAAAATGAAAGCTGAGCTATAATTGATTGCCATGAGCAACTAATCAGATTCTTACTCTTCGGCTGCATTCACACAGGCGTATGGGGGCCTGTATACGGCCGACGTATATATGCCGGCTTTACGTCCCCCATAGACGGCGATGGGCACACGGCACCCAACAGGAGTGGTACGGTGCAGCACAAGTACGCTGTTCCTCTATGGAGAGGGGCAGGCTGAGCAGCGCTCACCCCCTCCTCCTCTCCCCGGTGCCGACATGTGCCTGCTGTGCTACAGTACGGCGGGCACACGTCAATGTGAATGTAGCCTTAGGCAGCTTGATAAATCTCCCCCTATGTGTGTATATGGTGTGTATATATTGAATGTATAATAATATGATGTGTATATACTATATACTGTATGTGTGTATTATATGTGTAGATACTATGTAAATGTGTATAAGATTTGTATACTGTATGTATGTATAATACAGTATGTGTATATACTGTATGTGTATAAGATGTGTATGTACTGTATGTGCATAAGATGTGTATATGCTGTTTGTATTATATCTGTTAGTGCATAAATGTGTGTTTATAGGTGTAGAACTGTATGTGTGTGTATAAATATCTAAATGTGTGTGATTGTATAAACATGTGTGAGTGTACAAGTTTGAATATTTTTGGGGTAAGGGGGCCCATTCTGATATGTGCCCCACCACTCCTGTTTATGCCTCTGTACAGTAATAGTGCAAGCAGCACATGTAAATGTGATACAGTATCATTCATACATTACATGGTATCTCTTTTTATACATTTTTTAATAATTTTTTTTCACCCTCCACATTCCTTTTTCATCCAGTCCTCCCCTTCCCCATTTCCCATAATGTTAAAATTCCAAAATTTTCTATTTAAAGGAAATCTACCATGGGGAATCTACTTTGTGAGCAATTCTCCATGGTATATTCCCTGTCCCGGCAACAGCTGCATCCTGTTTTAAATAATCGAGGGATTCAAATAAAGTTTAATTTGTAAATTTGCACATTAATTTCTAATGCCATCCTTTTTCATTTCTTAAATTGTCTTTTTATGTCTTTTAAGGTTTCTCACATTAAGACTCCAAAACAAATTGATGAATTCATTGAAATTCAAAGTTCCACCGGGACGTGGTTTCAGCGCTGGTTTGTCAGGGTCATGACAATTGTCAAGCAGGTAATTTCAAGATAAAGGTTACTTTCTTCAATGATAAATTGAATGTATTAGAAATAATTATTGTAAAGTCCAATTTGTGCAACTTCCACCACAATAGTTATAGTAAACCACTATCTGGCCAAATGTCTATGAAATCGGGCTGGTTAGCAGCACTTTTTTTTATGTGAATGTGAAATGTGAAAAAAAATGTGAAAAAAAACCCTCAAAACCAGAACTGATCATTTTTTTCCCTCCATACATTCAAGAGTTAATAAATTCAATAAATTCAATAAGCTAAAGACACACTAAAGTGAAGTATTTTTAAAGTGGATCTAATATCACTGAAAATAAGCTCCCAAATGGCCAAATTGCCAAAAAAAAAGTATAGATAGTATTGCTGTTAAAAAGCGACAATGCAAATGTGCTCTGAATGGCGCAGCTTCACTTCGATGCCTTGGTGTGTGCCTATACAGCGGGTTACCAACACACATGGGGTATTGTTATACGCAGGAGGGATTGGGTATCGGACTTTGTAGATCATTTTGATATTTTTTCCAATGATAATGTGTACATTTTTGGAAAAACACATTCATTTAGCCAAACAAAAAAAATGTCAACATTACACCTGGTTTTGTTTTACCCCTGTGAAACAATGAAAGGGTTAGAAAACGTAATAAAATTTTTTTTTACATAAATTGAGTTTTGTAGTTTCTAAAATGGGTTAATTGATGGGGTTTCACTATTATTTAGGCCTCTCAAAGTGACTTGAAAGCTGAGCAGGTCCCTCAAAAGTATGATTCGGCATTTTATATGAAAATGTGAAAAATTGCACCTAAATTTGTAAGCCTTATAATATCCTACAAAAATTAGGAGAAACCTAAAAAACTGTGTCAGCATAAAGCAGATGCTTGGTAAATGTCAGTTATCAAGTTTGGTGTTTTGAATTTTTTTCATGAATAAATGCACAACATACCTCTCACATTTTGCAACTAACATGAAATACAATGGGGGGGATTTACTAATTGTGGCGCAAGCACGTCTGTCGGCATCGGAGATCAGTCTACGCAAAGCACAGCCCGATGTATTTAAGTGGGGCAAGGCTGTTAGTAATTAATGGGTAGACGAAACTGATCAGTCAGGCATCAATGAGATGTGCGCCAAAATCTTACATGGACTGCACCTTAATTTTGCTATCTGGCCAATTTTTTCCTGGTCTATCCTGCGCCAAAAATCGGGCCTAAAAATGCAGACAAAATACACATAAATGTGGAGGATAATGTGGAAACGTTAGGCCACGCCATCTTGCGCCAATAAAAGACGGAGGTGTTGGGATAGTCGGAAACATCTGTTCTTTCTGGTGCAAACTCATTATAAATGATCCGCAACAGTACAGCGCCAAAAAAACATTAAAATCCCGGCATTTTTTTGGCGCAGATGCAATAATACATGTGCCCCAATGGGGGGATTTACTAATTGTGCTGCAAAGATGACTGGTGGCATCGGAGATCAGTCTCCGTAAAGCACAGCCCGATGTATTAAAGTGGTGCACAGCTGTTAGTGATTACTGGGTAGACGGAACTGATCAGTCGTGCGCCGGAAAAATGCCGACAGTAATGAAGTGTGCGCCCAAATGTTACATGCACTACGCCTTAATTTTGCTCTCTGACCATTTTTTCCTGGTCTATTGTGCACGTAAATTTGCACCTAAAAATGCCCTCAAGATACACATAAATGTGGAGGATAATGTGGAAACGTTAGGCCATGTCCACTTGCGCCAAAAAAGCCTGAAGGTGTCGGGATAGTCGGAAACATCTGTTCTTTCTGGCACAAACTTTTTATAAATGATCCGCAACAATTCTGCACCCAAAAAAAGGTAAAATCCCAGCATTTTTTGGGCGCAGATATGATAATACATGTCCCCCAATGTGTCACAAGAAAACAATCTCAAAATCACTTGGATATGTTAAAACGTTGCAAAGTTATAACCACTTATAGTGACACAGGGCAGATTTGAAAATAATCGGCTGTGTCAGGAAGGCGCAAAATGGTCAAGTCATTAAGGGGTTAAAGACTAGAGGATTATGCCCCAGGATATCTGTTTTGCAGTTACACCTTAATGTATTTTGATTTTACAGTGTTTAGTGTGTAATTAACGGAAACTTACTCCCCTCTTTTTTTTGCTAATCTTTATTCAGGGTAATTTGCAAAATTTCTAAAGAGGCTACTGGGGCGTGGCTACACGCGCGGCTACTCCACACCCCAGTAGCCTCTTTGATCCTCCTACCCAGACATCTTCAGCACGCTGCATGCACCCGTTCGCAAAGCCAGAACTCTGGCTTCACGGACAAGTCCTGGGTAGGAAAATTTGAAGTGGTAACTGGGGCGTGGAGTAGCCGTGCGGCGTAGCCTCTTTAGAAAATTTGCATATTACCCTGATTACAGATTAGAAAAGATAGAGTTGAGTAAAGGATTAGCCCTAAAAAGGGCTATCCTTACATACATTAGATGCACCTAACACCGGATCTACCTTAATAGGTATATCCGTAGTGGTAGGTTTCCTTTAAAGTAAGATGTGTCTTATTGTCTAATGTTCAGTATGATCAGAAAAATCCCAAATTTAAATACTTTATTTTATGATTAAAATATCATATTCGTGGCATCAGGAGGCACATTAGCCTGTGGTTATGTCCCCGTATGTGGTAGTAATGTGAATTCAATTATAGACCTTTGTAGTCTCATAAATATCAAGGAGTAACCTCTGTCCTATACACTCTTTGGAACCTATGGATCTGTTCCTGGCCCATGTCCAGTACCTTGTCCCTCTCTCTTGCAGGTGTGGGATAACATGCTGTACTGCTTCGGTGGCCAGTACAGGAAGAACACTGTATTTCTGGCAGTGGTTTGGTTTACAATGTCCTTAAGGTAACGTTCTTCTGGTTTCAGTGTCACTGAACTCTTTTCTTACTCTTTCATTTGTTCATTGTGTGTTCATTATGTTTACTCTTCATCTCCTGCAGCTACTATGGTCTCACGGTCTGGTTCCCCGATACAATCCGCTACTTACAAGAAGAGGAGTATGCAAGCAGAGTCAAAAGATTTGAGGATGAACACGTCAAGAATTTTGTATTCAATTTCACGCTCGAAAATCAAATACACAAAGATGGGACTTATTACAATGACAAGTAAGTTACAAGATAAGGCTCCTACAGATTTTGGCATGTCACATACCTTTTATTAAGGTAAAACACACATTTATTGTAGAGATTGTGGTAGAAAAGTGTCCAGGCTTGTAGTGTTTCTTCTTTTATCAGGCAAAACGTTTTCCTTTACCTTCCACTAGAGGGTGCTCATAACTATTGAGTAGCTGTATAACTCTGTATACACAGTGCTCCCTCTACTGGTGATAGGTAGAGCTTTATCTTATGTAATAACAGACAAAACAATACATTTATACATTTTTTATAAGTACACAGGGTGGGGACTAAACCAAAAAGAGGGAATTTTATAAAGAACATTTAATACCCTACCGGTCGGGGCTGTTAGTTTAGTGGTATAAAAGCGGGTGACAGGTTCTCTTTAAGTGATAAGCATTAAAAAAATCATTTAGTAGAAATATTTTAATTGAATTAAGATGACAACATAACATAATATGACACAAAATAAAAATAAACAACACTTATTAGTTGGGCTAAACCCAAGTCCATTCAGATTTAGCCTTGGAAAATCAACTCCTTAGAAAAACATTGCAAAAAAGTTGGACAAAAAGAAGCGTCGGCAGATTGCTGGTCTTCTGTTTTTTTTTTCAGTTTAAAAGTTTTGTCAATACAAGTTTGTTAAAACTAGCACAGAGGGCAGTAGCTCCCAGCAACTTTGCTGAATTACTGTAGCTCAGCTATCATCAAAGCTATTATTGTGGAAGCAAAGGGCCTTGGGTTTTGCACTATTCCCTCAATAGTCAATTAGCCGTATCTACCAATACTAACATATCTCCAGACTGCTGACCTGCTTCTGTAGTGGTCACTACCCTGCAATCAAAAAAACCTCCCTGAACCTGTCTAGTGCGGATAACTATGCATGGTCTATCCTTAACTAACCTAACTCTCTCCTACACCCCCTGAAATCTGGTTTTGCACTTCACATATCACTGAAACTGCTCTTTTATAAAGGACATTTACCACCAGGATGATGGATTGTAAACCAAGTACATTGACATACTGGGGCAGATTTACTTACCCGGTCAATTCGCGATCCAGTGGCGCATTCTCTGCGGTGGATTCGGGTCTTCCGGTGAAGACCCAAATTTTGAAATGCGGCGGTTTCTCTGAATTTGTCGGGTTTTCGTTCGGCCACCCCCCCCCTCAATTTCAGTCGCATACATGCCGGCGCGGATGCGCCATAATCCGATCACGTGCGCCGAAATCCAGGGAAAATCGGGGCAAAACAGAAAAATTTGCGTAACCCGCCAGTAAAACGCGTTTCTGGCCCTTAGTAAATGACCCCCAATGTGTCCCTATATGACAGGATCTGCTCTTCTTTAAGCTTCCTATGCGCTTGTTTTTAAGAAGAAAAGGGCTTTAAAATTATGCAAATAAACCTGAGGGGCTCCAGGCTCCATTAACACCTATTGAGCCTGTAAGGCTCATTTGCATAATTATAAAAGCCTTTTTTTGTAAAAACCAGGGCATTAGATACTGAACTAAAAACAGATCCTGCCAGAGGGGGCACACACCAACATGCAAGTGTGCTTGGTTTACAATCCTTGATCCTAGTGGTAGATGTTCTTTAAAGAGAACCCGTCCTGAAAAATAACCCCCCTAAACTAAATATATTTTCATAAACTGCCATTAGAAAGCATTGCCTCTATCCCTTCATTGTCCCCCTACATGCCTGTAAACCTAAGCAATGATTGTCTCTCTGCTGTCTCTAGCATCATGTCCTCTCTCTTCCTGAAAGGCAATCTTTCTTAAACTGTACTGTTTTTGTCTTTCCATGCTTTTGTCTTTCCTACTAATCAACCTAGCCCTGACCGCTCTGTCTCCATCGGTGGTATCACAATAACCCTGATGCAGCAGACCCGCTGTCTTGGGGTTATGCTGGACCCTGACCTCTCCTTCGCACTGTACACTCAATCACCTACATGCTCTTGCCGCATACACCCTAAAAAATATTTTCAAATCATTTTCTAATAATGGAAATCTCTAAAACCCTAATTGTTACTCTGATCAACTCTCATCTCGACTACTGTAAATCCATACTAGTCGGTCTAAATTCTTACTAAAGGTTCTCCTCTATAATCTGTTTCTAAAAGTTTCTTATATGTACTCAGCACAACAAAATAACACACATTTTCTAATTCACTGTTATAGCATTTCACAGATATAAGTCCAACCTGTCTGACACAATTTCAGTTGCCCCCAGATCCGACCCTGTAACTTCAGACTTAGGATCGGGTGGCGGCCATCTTTTGTGTGAGATCATGCAGATGAGATTTCTGTGTCTTGTGCCTGTAGCCATGCCCCCTGCAGTCCTAGCACGGAGCTCAGAGACACTAAGTCACTACCTATTATGAGATTGTGAGATTGTGATAAGTGATCTGGGGGAAGGGGGAGGCAGGCACAGATCTATAGGCACAGAGTAAAATTTTAAAGTAAGGAGTTAAAATGATCTTTATTGTGTTAACATCACGAGGGGATCGAAATGTGAGAATTTTCCTTCATGGGATAACCCCTTTAATGCAGTAGCCAGATTTTTCTTTTCAGTCAAGATGCTATGTGGATGCCTCTAGTATGTGCCAGTCACTGCACTGGTTGCCCATATCCTTCCCAGTACAGTTTAAATGAATCCCCCTCAACCACAAAGCTCTGCACAGTGCTGCACCTCTCTGAACTGAGCCTCTCACTTATGTCTCCAGGACTTCTCTTGAGCTGCACCAAATCTCTGGAATTCCCTGTACTATTAGACTAATAACCAACTTCCCAACATGCTCTTTAAACTCTTCTCTTCAGCCAAGCCTATCATATTTCCTAACTGCATGTAACTTCCACTTTCCTTTTTTAACCAACCCTTTGCCTACAAAGCCCTGTGTACTCCTCACCTCTATGTTCTTCTGCAAACACCAGATACCAATATACAGACTACTCTGTAGTCCTTAGATTCTGAATGTAAGATGACAGCTGGTTCAGGCACAGCATTACATATCTGTATAATTTATTTATTCTGATTCCCTACAAGTAATGACTTAACCATTGTACACGTTGTTATTCCTCATGTGTCACCCCTTCTTCTCATAGACTGTAAGCTCTTGTGAGCACTCCTATTGTTTCATTTGATTATGTTAATACTATGTAATGTCTTATTCTGATTGTATATGTTTCTCATGATCTGTAAAGTGCTTGGAAATATGATGACGCTATATATAAAGATTTATTGTTATTATTTTTAGTGCATTGGATTTGGCACACTGTAACAGGACCCCTAAAGCTCAGAATCTTTTTTTTTTACTGTACATGTATAAGATGCACCTGGGGATTCCCTGTAATATAACATCTTTGTATCCATGTACCCTTCTCATATTAACCTCTTTCAAAGCAATAGAATTATTATTTATAGAATTCCCTCATTTGGGTTAATTATTCAGTAATAACATTGGCGCCTTTTCTTCACATCCTAAAAAACTGGATGATCCTCCTTCCAATATGTTTTGCTGGAACTATACTGCCACCTAGTGACACTAAGACAGAATTATCTCTAATGAAATAACATCAATATTATTTACGTACAAGAGGATTTGTCTTACTTAGTATTTTTTTTTTTTTACAGTAGAAGGCTATATTTTTCACTGATGTAATATCTTTTTGTTTCTAAGGTTCTATAAGATGAAGTTAAAATATGTCACATTTGAGGACTGTGTCTTTGATGAATGCTACTTTGAGGATGTTATTTCCACCGGAACCATCTTTAAAAACTGCACCATAAAATCTTCATATTTTCACAACACTGGTAAGATAAAATAACATAAAATAGTTTAAAGATAACTCTGACAAAGAGAGTATTAGGTCAGGGACACACAGGTAGACATTGCTTTGAGCTGCGTTTTAGCTGCAGTGGACAGAAGATGCCTTGTGACAGGGGCATAAGTACAGCGGTAGTAGCCATAGCAGCCGCTATGAGGCCTCCAGTGTCAGGGGGCCCTGTCATCTGACCCGAGACACTAAAGAGTGGAGGATGTGCACCGTTATATATACATTTTATATGTATATAACATATGTATGATGTATATATGCTGTATCTTTTATGTGTACATATGCTGTACATTTGTATATGGCACTGTATGTATGTGTAAATGATCTATATGTGTGCATATGAGTGTATAATTATGTGATTGTAACTTGCATGTGTGAGTATACAAATATGCATGTATTTTAAATGTTGAAGGGGGGCCCTGCATCTCCTAGTTACGCCAATGCCTTGTGACATGACTTGGTGCCATTCAGGATGAGTTGAATGGATTTATACAGCTTCCCTATTTACTGGGGCTGGTTGACTCACATGTATGGAATAATTTTTCTTATTCAGTAAACTGAAAGTCTACATTATATTCAGGTAGTATATGACCCTTAACAATGGTTTGATTTACTTTGTATTTAACATTGTATATTTTTGGATTTCATGGTATAATGGAATAGGTTCTCCCCATACTAGATTTGCACACATAATCAGCACTCCATTCACATCTATGGGACTTCCAGGATGGGGTTTGGCTTCCTTTAACTTTACTAAACATCCTTTTTATATAGTTATTGCCTCTATATCCAGTAAGGGCATCTATGTCCTCAAGACATTTGGACACTATAGCTATGATTATTTTTGTGGAAGGAGTTCTATTTTCATATATATTGTCATTGTCCTGGTTGGTCTACTCTAGTTTCACCTGGTCCTATATGGAGGATAATAGAGCTCTTATGTCAGTCATTCCCATCCTCTAACTTCTATCACTTGCAGCAGTGCTGTAAACTGAGAACTCCTGTCCTATTTGGATCACTGGTACAGCAGGATAATATTTTCTATTTCAATGGCATTTTATAGCTAAAGTATGAAAATAATATTAAGTAACATTCTAGATGATCTGAGGCGCTGAATACAGGGACTGTATGCTTACCTTATCTATATGTTCCCTATACAGATCTCCATGAGCACAGGTTCATCGACTGCACATTAATAAACAACACGTTCTCCAATCATAAAGAAGACTGTGATATTGACTTTGAAGAAGATAACGACTTCCTGATTTATCTGGTCAGTTTTCTTGGTAGCTTGTCCGTTTTACCTGGAAATATCATCTCAGCTCTTCTAATGGACAAAATTGGAAGGATAAGAATGATTGGTAAGTATCCAAGATGGAGCTTGTCTCTCTGTTACATGGAGCAAAGAGCAAGTGGTGTCCCGGCTGAGTAACAAGTGTAAATGTATATTTATAATCCCGTCCAGCAAAGTCACTGTAGTTCTAATCGCTGTTCAGAATAATCTGTGACATTGCTGTGCACATGGTTCTCAGACACTGACATCACTGACATAACTTCTATTACAGATGTGGTCATTATTTCTATTGAATTGCATTATCATAAACTGTGCAGATAAACTGTGATCATAATCATTATTGTGCATCATCCGGGCATTCTGATATCACTATGGCAATTGTTCCTGTACTATTACTTACCTTAGTGTTGGATCTATTAGTAGTCTAATCGTCGAATTAACCTCTGCTGTTAATCCTATAGAAATGAATTGAGCACAGATTAAAAATAAGTCTCATAAAAAGTCTCAAAATCACTCCAGTCTACTGCTAGTCTGAGACTTTTTATGCATTTTGAGACTTTTTTGGGACTTTTTGAAATAAAAAACCCCAGACAGAAATAAAGCATAAGAACATTTATTAAAAGACCAAAGCCGCTTTAATGAATATGATGGGCAGCAGACCTCCAAAAATAGAAATAGAACTGTCTCAAGAAGCTGGTCTAATGATAAATAACTCCCCAAAAATACATCTCAACTTTATTGTGAACTTATGCCAGGGTGTACTATCCAAGCTTCACTTCCAGGTATCAGGAATGGTGGACAAAGGTTCCGTTTTTGTTTTTTAAACTCTAGATAGCACCCGTAAATGGCAATTTAGGGCACTAAACCACAGGTCCATAAGCTGGGTGTGGTTAAGTGTCCTAAGTCTTCTTAAATGACTATTTATTCCTGCATGATATACCTTTCTTCACCTCCTCCCGATTACATTGTGGTACCCTCCTCCTCAGTACATTGTCGCCCCACTGCTCCTCCTTTCATTGTGGCCCCTCTTCTCCCTTTTACATTGTGCTGCCCCTTCCTCCAATGTGGCCCTTTTCTCCTAAAATATGCCCCCCCAAATACACTGTAGCCCATTCCCCTTCTAGTTGCTCTATAAATAATATTTTAAAAAAATCCACGGTTACTCACCTCTCCACGTTCTCCTACAGCAGTCCCACCTTCTCCATTGCTGCCGCTGTGTGCAGCACTAAAACTGGCAGGGGCCAATACATCATCACATTGCAGGGGCCAATACATCATCACATTGCAGGGGCCATGACATCATCACATTGCAGGGGCCATGACATCATCACATTGCAGGGGCCAATACATCATCACATTGCAGGGGCCATGACATCATCACATTGCGTCCGCTGGCCTCTGCTAGGTACGGCAGCAGCAGAGGCTCAATAATGATGCAGGGAGCTGACGTCTCTCTTCATCATCATTGTTTTCAACTATAAATTTGCAGCCTGGAACAAAACTGCCCTGCCTGGGAGTGTGGGATGGAGGCCGAAATACAGGACGATTGGGAGGTACTGTATGTTTGACTGGGTGCTACTGTTACAGAAGATAATGATGACTACCCTTTTAAAGGCACAGCACCACTCTCAATGTCTCACATGCAATAAAAACAAATTTTAAAATAAAAAAACTGTATACTGTATAAAATTTGCACTAAATGTGTCCTCCTAAATTTTTCCTGCCAAATTTGGTTTATCTCTACCTGAAAAGAAACCTGACATCTGAAAACACCACCCAAAAGTTGGTAATCCTATGTGGGTTGAGGCTTCAATCACATGATTTTACCAAGGCAAATCTTGGTTACCATTAGAGTTGAGCGAGTATACTCGCTTGATGCTCGCTCGAGTAGTAGCGTACTCGAAACGGCTCGTCGCTTGGACGAGTATTTCGCCTGCTCAAGAACGAGCTTTCACTTAAGGATAATTTAAGTGAAGAACACAGTGAAGAACACATTGCAGATGTTTCCATACATCTGCTAACTTATCAGAAGACATCCGTGCAGAAAGGTGTTCTTCAATAACAATATATGTGAAGAACACATTGCAGATGTTTAACACGGGTCATTCTCCTTTTTGAAGTTCCACGAATATTCCATTGAATAAAAAAACCGAAGAAACAGGACAGACTTCCATATTTCTCAATAAAATGGCACATTTTATTGGTCCCCTTGGTCCCCTTGAAAAATGCTTGAGTCTCCCATTGACTCCAATGGGGTTTGTTATTTGAAACGAGCACTCGAGCATCGGGAAAAGTTTGACTCGAGTAACGAGCACACAAGCATTTTAGTGCTCACTCATCTCTAGTTACCATGCAAAACCTGTGACTGAATCTCCTCACTAATATGATGTGTTTTTCTGTAATATCTAATACAATCACTTTAACAGTGGAGGAGTAAGAAGCAATATGTGATATGTATAACTTATTTGTGTTCTCTTACAGCTGGGTCCATGCTGATCTCTGCAGTGTGTTGTTTCTTCCTCTTCTTTGGTAACAGTGAATCTGCAATGATTGGCTGGCAGTGCCTATTCTGTGGCACCAGCATAGCGGCATGGAATGCCCTGGATGTTATCACTGTGGAGCTGTACCCTACAAATAAAAGGTGTGTTCAAGATAAAATTAGAGGAGTAACTTTTGCCATATGAGCCCAATTTGCTACATGCAAATCAGGATGCAGAGGTTCAATTGAACCCATTAAAGGAAATTTACCATAACAAAATCAAGCAGGGAGACTTACTCATAAATCCAGGCACGGTGACTGTGGTAATCATCTTACATTTGTTTTCCTTGGCCTCCTTCCTTCTAGAATCAACTTTTTAAATTATGCTAATGAGTCTGAGGGCTCTGTCGGGTGTTTCCTGAGCCCCTCAGTGCTGCAGTGTTCCAGGCTTTTAGAATGAGCAGAACATGTCTCCCCCTCTTTCTGTTATCTCCCTCCTCCCTCTTCCTGTGTAATCTAGCAGAAGGAAGTGCAGAAGGAGGGGAGACCTGCTCTGCTTATTGTAACAACCAGTGAAAAGATGGCCGCTGGTCCCATGTCCACATCACATGTCCTGCACCTATAATATAGTCACATATATAGGGTCAGCTCACTGATCTGTAGCATGCAGGTTGGCCGTGCTGTAGATCCCTCCTGGACTGGAGACAAACCACACTCGAATTTCAAACTTGTTGCGATCCAGCAAACAGGACACTCTGAACCCGATTTTTCAAAGATAAAACTTCATGCTTTTATTTCAGGACCATAGTCACAAATTTTACAGTTCCCACATATAACAGCTTAAAAAAAGGTGAATCAGCAACACGTTTCAAACACACTATGTGTCCTTCCTCATGGCTCAAGAGTGTTCTGTTTGCTGGATCGCAACAAGTTTGAAATTTGAGTGTCCTGCACCTGCCTGGGCAGGTCATGTGACCACCACTATGTTTGGCTGTAGTCGGTTGGTTGCAGTGCGTCCATTATGGCCAGTGTTTTGGTGATGGCAGTTACACATCATTACTATGGTAACAGAGCAAGAAAACCTGTTAGGCCCGTTCCACACTTGTAAGTGTGATGCGCTGAAGAGTGTATGCTGCCTGCATCTCCCGGCCCGAACGCTGCAAACCTGAACTGAAGTGACCTGCTGAGTTCAGTTCCGGTTTGCAGCATTCGGCCTGGGAGATCCAGGCAGCACTCACAAGTGTAGAATGGGCCTTAGATCATCACTGGGAGCAGAGCATACGAGGTAGGAGGAGTTACTGAGAACTAAAGGATCTTGGGACTTGTAGTTTCCAGTGGCGGCCATCTTGGTGATAACTCCTCATACTTTAGAGATGACTGTAAGAATATTGATTATCTCATGTAATATATCATAATTATTAATTAATCTCATACTGAGAATATAAACTGATGCTAATTAAAACCTTTCCTTTCTTAATAACAGGGCGACTGCTTTTGGGATCCTGAATGGCCTGTGCAAGTTGGCTGCCATTTTTGGAAACTCCATTTTTGCCTCTTTTGTTGGCATAACAAAAGTGGTTCCAATTCTCATCGCATCCACTGCCCTTGTTGGTGGAGGCCTTATATCTCTTCGGCTACCTGAGACCCGAGAACTTGTCCTCATGTGAAAACTTACTTAGGCATAAACTGCTGAGCCCCCCTCTCCCCTCCCCACATGAAGGATGCAAAGTGTTGGAAGATACTATATTGATGGTGGACCTCTCTAAGACTTGTGTTGACCTGATTCCAATGATTCACTGAGAACATTCTCCATCACAGTCTTTACAGCTCAAGCAACTTTCACAGTAAAATATTAGCCAACCTAGTTCTGTATTACGTATATTCTAAATTAAGGGGCATTGTATATAAGGATCTGGTAAGAACTTAAGAAGTCATCAACAGTGGGGCTAAAACTTGTAAGAAGTTACAGTACACTGAAGTTTCTTAAGGAATTCCAGAGTTTTCCAGCACATTGTTTATTCTGTGCCATGATGCAAGATCTGGATATAAACGTGTATAACCATATCCATAATGTATATGATTCTCACTATGGGAAATATATAAACATTGTGGCACCTTCACTACAATAGATTACACTAAGTTCTGCCAGTTGTAGCATCTTATATCTTACACACGACCTTTATAATACCAGTTAATTTTCTAGTAATGGATGGATCTAAGTCACACGTAGCCAATTCGTTCTAGAAATTTCTATGAATAACCAGTTCACCTAAATTAGACTTGCAGAAATCCCTGTGCATGCTGCAAAACAAAACCTTGCAGATGTCCTTGTATTTTAAGAAATAAGAATTGCCCCAAACGGCTGAAGATGTAGCTTGAATTTGCCTAAAATTTCTCATTAATCCAATTCAATATTTTTGTGACATTATAGCAAAATCCTTAAAATAATGCAATTTATGTCTACAGTGGTTTTAATAATAAATTTTATCATTTAACTGAAAAGCTAGTCATCTCATGAGACATGAGTCTAAACATCTACAGTCAAGTTCGGAACAGGCCTAAGGTAGTACACATCTTTATGCCATTTTTACCTGATTTAAAAAAAATTCATAATCGGTTGCCTTGGAGTTTTTTTTTAAATAATTTTTTTAATGTATTATTTAAAAAAAATTATGGTAACGCAGAACAGGAGTATAAAGGGAATCATACACATCTACCCTTCCATATCCTTATCTTTACTACAGATCTTGATATTTTAAAAAGAAAACATCTCAAGACAACTCGAATTAAGGTGGGCACATCTTTATGTAATTTTTACCAGATTTTTTTTTTTTTTTTTTTTAAAGTCATAATTGGTTGCCTGGGAGTTTTTTTTTTAAATCAGTTTTAAATGTGTCATTAAAAAAAAAATGAAGCTAATGGTGGTGTACAGGGAAGGGGAGCATATACTCTGTCCTTCCATATCATTCGCTTTGCTGCAGATATCTTGATATTTTAAAAAGAACTCTCAAGATAACTTGAGCTAGAGAAGGATAATGCGTAATATTTTTTACCTAGGTCCATTCCTACGTAAAAAAAAAAAAAAATTTAAATTTAAAGGTTAAATTATTTTTGATTGGAGTATGGCCATCATTAGATTTCATCTATGTAATGTTGGCACTAGATCTATAGCTAGTTAGTATCCTTGCCATACTGAACGAAATCATTGGGTCACCATACATGCAGATAATATCATGGAAAGGATATGATTTGTGTATGAAGGACACTGCAGATGATTGAATATCACTTATTAGTCTTACATGTACACACACACATACATACATACATACATACATATATATATATATATATATATATATATATATATATATATATATATATATAAAGATACAAAGAGGTGAGGCAGCACTCGGGAAAAGTTATGAACTCGGGTGCAATTCCCAGGACCTGAACCAAGGTCCATCAAACCATAGAACAGCAAAAAAAGGCAGCACTCTGAGATTTGTGGAAATCAGAAAAACATACTCATTTATTCACACATGTGTCAAGGCTACGTTTCGGCTCCTTGCATCTGGAGCCTTTCTCAAGCTTGAGTGCTGCCTTTTTTTGCTGTTCTATATATATATATATATTGTAAGGGATTAGCGGGGTAGTCGTCTCCTGGGGTAGACAGCCACTTTTGGAGACACCGCAACAACGCAGTCCATTTGATTTAATTGGCCGCAACCAGTTTTATTCCCCAGGTATATTCCCCAGGTACAGACAGCCCTGGTCTCCTCAAATTAGACCAGGTAATGAGGACAGCCAAAACCCGAACTGTCCGGGTGGAGTTTGGCGAGGCAGCTCCTCATTCTGCTCTGCACCTCTACAACAATAATAAAGAAAGCATTTTTTCATCATTCCGGTGAGTGCCGCATTTCCCTCTTTTGTTTTGCCTCGGGTGGTGTTTGGCACACCCTCACTTCCCCACTCCAGCAACACAGGTCCCTAGTAGGTCTCAGAAAAACCAATGCAGAGACGTCTGCAAAAGAGCGAACACATCCTGGTTGCTTTTTAGTAACAGGTAGAAGTGATATACCTTGGGCAAAAATACCACTTTTCCAGACACTCTGTCACTATATATATATATATATATATATATATATATATATATATATACTTTATAGATATTCATATAATTAGTTCAATATCATGTCACTTAATACCTTATTGAGGAGCTGCCACATGAATACATGATGTACCAGAGCAAAGAAAAATGTAAAAATCTACCGATAGCACAAAGAGATAAGCACAATATACTATTTTTTATCACTGCCAATTAATATCCGTTTTCTCACTGTCAAGGACCAAAAGTTAAAATTGATTTATTTCCTTTTTTCTTTACATGTGTATTTTACACAAACCTTTACCTACATTTTACACACCTTTATAGATCATTTTAAGGAATAAAAAACAAAATAAAAGAAAATAAATGTATTTATTTTTACAGAAATTAGATTAATACCATAACCCCAGATCTACACACAGTTTGGCACATCCCCTAGATGTTCTTGCTTGTTGGATTTCCGATTGCTGGTAATGTGTTGATACATTTTTGGCTATAGGGTTGGCTACATGCACAAAAATGTAAAAATAACATTTTATGGCCATTTTCTGAAAGCCAGTTATTTTTCTCTTCTTGATAAAACATACAACAGGACTATTACCATGACACAGGCTGAAACCGAGGGTGTGAAATGAGCAATACCACACTTTTTCTCTGGAGGGGACACAATTTTACGCTTTCATCTAGATGCTGTTATATTACAAGCACATCATTTAAATATCCTCAGTCTCGCTAAACCTTACATTAATTAATTAGAAGTAAAAGACTGAACAAATTCTAGTTACTGTGCCACCAGTGACCTGGTGTAGACATATCCAGACATTAGGCCCTGACTCATGAGGTCGCCGTGTGACTGAACGTCACAATGAATTTTATGTGAGTTACATATCTGACAGGGAAACTGGACCTTTGCTTAATATGGCACTGCAGGGGTCCCCTCTGAGAGACCGAACAAAGGTAGAAGGATTTCCCCCAATGAGCAATGCTCCAGTCAGCCATGGTGTTACAATTAGCTTGGATAATTAAACCCATGGCTGTCGATAGTACCAAAAGCATCAAGGTTTCCATCCATATTGAGCCCAGGTAGTTAAAAAAATCGATATGTTTTTTATTTATAACGAAGTCGTGATTCCTTTATGGCTCTACTTTTTATGATGGCAAGGATAGCAAAGCAAAAGGCTAAGATAGCATATTTACAACACTCCCGTACTGTGGAAATGGCAGGACACCTTCTGACCGACGGCTCCATGTATTAGGGAAAACGAGGAACCCTCGTTCTCCGGATTTCTGGGAGTCTCGTTCTCATGATTTTTGAGGGTCTTAGTTGTTGAGCACAGGTGGCTTAACGAGTTAATCCACTACTCTGTAGAAACGGAATAACTTGTATTTAGGGACAACCCATTTTTTATAGCTGCAGACAAAAGGAGGTGGAGAATTCCCATAATGAGAGTATATTGGCATTGGACTATAATGCCCATGTAACAAAATACAGTAAATTCCCAGCCAATGGAGTCATACAAACCAAAGGGCCTAATCTGGAAAGGGTTTGAGCATACACATACATTCTGCCAAATACATATAAAGAGATACGTATATATAGATTTCAAGCAAGGATATTGGAGCATGTAAGAAAAATATCTCATTGATTATTATTTATAATATACTATATTAATAGATCAATAGTTTTTATAGGTTTAGAGTCAATAAAAACTTTTTTTTTTCCTTGTAAATGATCGCCGAAATGATTTGCACACTTTTACTAAATTCTCTTTAAATATTAAATCTACAACAGAAGGGAAAAGTTTGAATACTATTTTTGACAACAACTGGAACCAGTGATAAGGGTTCACAGCTTTATCCATAGAAACTGTTTATACGACTTTATATTGGGAAACCAGAACAGTGCCCTGTCCTTACAGAAGAAGATAGCATAAAATGGCACATGGATTACCTCCTCAGTAAAGCGGGATACATTTCTTTGATCTATAAGTTTGAAGAATAGAATGAAAATAAAATGAATTCTGTCAGGTTAAAACGCTATATTGTCCATTTGATGACCATTCATAAACTGGAATATATTTCAGTTAAAAAATTAAACTTTCGGGAAATAAAATAGTGAAATCTACCCCTATATATAGATAACCCACATTAAGACTGATTCTCATATCCAAAATGCTATATAATCATGAACTCATTAGATCTTGGCTCAACTGTAAAAATTTTTTTCACTGCAGGTTGCTGCACCTGCAGTGAAGTAAGTTGAGCCTATCGCCTCAGGACGACAGCACCTCTAGGTACAACTAGCAATGAGTGCAGAAGCTGTTGATCCCTTGGGGCTTCAATAAAGTCTCAGCCTCTTTCACACATTTTGGAGTGCTGCCTCTTCACTGATATATAAATATATATATAGGGTGGGGTGGAATCAGGCACTTTTCTATAGTTTACCTCAGGCAGTAGATAAGCTAAATTCACCCTTGGTTGCAGTTGAAACTACTTATCAAAGGATAATGTCCTAATTTAAAGACATTTACATTCCTTTTAACAAATGATATCTTATAATGCATAAAGGGAAATAGTAAAATAGTTGAGTGAGCTGCTTGTTCTGTGACTCTGTGATTTCTCAAGTTTACAATCAGATTGATGAAAACATTGGATCTTTATTTATCAATATTACCTACAATACGATGTATGTTACTAGAGATGTATGTAACTCCATATGTTTCATGTCATATTGTAAATACAGCTCCATCTCATGCTGGACGGGCAGGCGGAGCATTGCAGCGCAGTAACTCGCCTGCCTGTGGCGCATGCACAGTTGAACATAGTTCTCCCTATATTTTGTTCTATTTTATTCAGATCCTACTACTTGGATGAGGACTGATGTATTTTTAGCTGTGTTTTATTTATTTATTGGTATCACTGATTTATTTATTTGTGAATTAGAGTATTCCATTTTTAATTGTTTAAATATTTGTTCTGTCATTGCAGCTTTTAATGTGGATTCATGTTCATGTATGGACTGTGCTCATTAAAATTGGAAATGATCCATGTTGTCTTGCTGGTTTTAATTGTATTTTGCCATTTACGTTGTGGTAAGCAGTACGGTAATAATAAGTCCAAGTCAATGCTTAACTTAAAGTATACTGACGGTTGCACCGTCCTAAAGCAGTAGGTAATGTTTACAAACACCCACTGTGGTGCAGACAGGGGAGAAATGTAGAGCTCACTATTCTTTATAGAGGGCATATGCTCAAGGCATTTACGACCTATGATTTTACCATAAAATGGGTTGTCCTAAGTATAAAAATTATCTCCTGTGCACAGGATAGAGAAGATCTTACTAATCTGTGAGGGTCTGACTGCTGGATCCCCCCACAATCACGTGAATGGGATCTGGAGATTATCCCATTCTTATTACTGGATGGAGCGGAAGGCCAAGCTTGTTCTTCAGCCCTCCATTCTAGTTAATGAGAGTGCTTTGCCCTCACAAAGTTGATGAATGGTATCGGTAGAGGGCACCCTCTACTTACAGACGACCCCTAGTTACAAATGGACCTTTGGATGTTGGTAAGTTACTGTACTTTAGTCCCAGACTACAATGATCAGCTATAACAGTTATCAATGGTGTCTACAATGAAGCTTTATTGTTATTACTGGTTCTTATGACAATCCAACATTTTTAAAATCCAATTGTCAGAGACACCAAAAAAAAATTGTCTGGGGTTACAATTATAAAATAGACAGTTCCGACCTACATACAAATTCAACTTAAGAACAAACCTACAGAACCGATCTTATACATAACCTAGGGACTGCCTGTACATATATAAAGTGCTTGGGATCTCCTGGGAAACGTATAGAAGTACAAGCTTATCTTGGCCTACTTAAAAGTATTACATATTAGTGTCATAGTATCTCCAGCACTTAAAAATAGCTCATTTAAATAAAGCCTAAGGCATTTTTGTCGAGTTGACAATATGATACCTGGTTTTATTGAGGATGGTGTATACAGTATATTAGTAACACTGCAATTAGTAATCTATAGTATAAAGTATTTTTTTCTAAAATGGAATATAAAATGTAAAATGTTCACACTATTTATTAAATAATCATTTCTGAAAAGTAAATGATATTGTAAGGACTGAAATACCAGATTAATTATTTTGACCATTTTTAATGAAATGACATTTTCTTGTGTCTGGCTGACACTGCTTTATACATGTCACTGTAGGTGTTAGATCTCTCTTTCCTATCCTGCTATAATTATGTTTCCATCTGACGATTTTCCCTAGAATAATAAATTAGCAATGACAACTAAGCTGCTCTCTGATATATATATGTGACACCTAAGCAGGTACAATTCTCCCAGATTCCGATCCTATGTGAAGGTGTAGACAAGGTGTCCCACATAATTAAATAATAATTTAAAGGGACTGTCTAGGAGTTTTCATACTGATGGCCCCTTCATTGATCAGCTGTTTCAGAAAGAATGGATGCAGATGGCTCTGTGCTCTGTTTAGTGGCCAGAAGTTCTAACTGCAGCTGCAACAGGAGCTTGAATAGTATGTACAGGGTGCCACTCATTAACTGGTTTCCCTGGAGGAATCATGGAAACTGCATCTGACATGTGGAGGCTCTTAACTAGTAGTAATGACTGGCATGGTATCAAGGGTGAATAAAGACTGCCATGGGCCCTGGGCTGTATGAATATTATAGCCCCTTCAAGTCTGGAATTCGCTACCTAAATGTTACCTGAATCAGCTTGTGATGGCTCTTGTGTACATGTGTATTGAGAGCAGGAACAGATGTATGAGGATTTCATGGACAAATGTACTTCTAAGTATAAAAATTGATGGATGGTTTGGGTGGCCAAAGGTCCCCTAGTATGCTTGGTCCCTGCGCTACATCCCAAACCCCCTATGTTAAAATCCACTACAGACTGGCACTCAAAATATGGGGGACTAGGGAATCCAAAAGCCTACAACGTGCCTAGTCACTAGTAATGGGAGAGACTGTCCTGTTAAAAAGCTGAGTCACATCCACAAAGTGACCTCAACCCCTTCCTGACGTGTGACTTAATAGTAGGTCACACGTCGGGTGCAGCAAACACTTACCAGTAACACCTAGCCTAGCACCAATCGCGGGGTGATAACCCATCCATAGCCACCGACAAAGCTGACGACAGCTTCAAAAAGATGCCTTGTTGAAGATCTTGTTGAAGACCATCCCTCCCCGTGACATCATCAGGGTGCTGCGATTGGTTGCCACGAAAGCCTCGGGTCTTCTGAAGACCCAAAGAAGTATCATTTTAATGCATTGATTACAATGTGCGATCAGCACATTGTAATGAATGAGGAGGAAAATCCCCATATACTGCCATACAGTAGTATGATGGTATATGGTAGGATTGATCAGACAACTTAGGGTTATAGTACCCTAAAGAATCTGAAAAATAGTAAAAATAAAAACAAAAAAACTGATTAAAAAACCTAAAAATTCATAATAAACAAATTAGGTATCGCCAAGTTCGAAGATGCTCAATCTATCATAATATAATAATGGATTTTCACTGTGCTTAACCCCGTAACAGAAAAGTGCCCAAAGTCAAAAATTGCCATTTTGAAAAATATAAAAAAATTCTATAAAAAGGTTCAAAAAGTCACTCAGTCCTAAAAATGGTAGCATTGAAAACATCATCAAAAGTCACACAAATTGACCAACAGCCACAGCTCTGTGCACCGAAGTATGAAAAACTTATTAACTCCAGAAGATGGCAAAATAATTTTATTTTTTTACAAGAGGTTTTAATTCTTGTAAATGTATGAAAAAATTCTAAAACCTGTACAAATTTGTTAACCCTGTGATCGTACAAAACCAAAGAATGAAGTAGACATGTCATTTGGGGAGTACACTGAAATCTGTAAAGTCCGACCCCACAAGAAAACAAGTTTTTTAACCAGTTTCAGCTGGTGTACAGCCTTCGTCTGGTTGTCATTCCAGGCAGCGACATGTACCAACATGGGTAAGCACTTTCCTTTAGACTATGATGTCTCCATAAAAGATTACTTGTATTGTATCTCTTCCATGTGCACTTACCATATCTTCTATGGCCTTTGATGCCAATATCTCGCTGTCTGCAATAGAACTTTCTCTTATGTCCAACCTGGGACAAGGTCGTTTTAATCAGTGTGTCATTTTCTGTTATTTTTGTGAAATACAGAATTTCCAATTTTTACACTTTTTGTCTATTTTATACTTCATCCTATAGGCTTCTTCATCCTTATCCTTTAGGGATCAACAATAGGTTTTCAGTATGCTTACTACCAGGACCGGTTTTAGACAAAGTGGGGCCTTGGGCAAAACTAAAAGTGGGGCCCCAACATAAAACTATTTTATGAACAGTCAGTAAGAGGCTCCTTTAGCCCTGCACAATAATAACACTTTGTAGTTACATGCAGTAGTAGGGTAAGGTAATCTGTAATGTGGAACTGTAGATAGATGATTGGGAGATTGATGATAGAAAATAAAGATGATGTGTAAGATGTTGGAAATTTCTAGATGCAGAACTATAAAGTAGATGATAGAAGATAGATATGAGAGATAAATACAGTAGAAGAGAGATAGAAGATTGAATGATCGATTGATGACCCTAATGCTGATAGATAGTGACAGAGATTTTTATCTAGGGCTTAAACAAAACTTATCATTTGCAAGGGGACTTTCTAATTTTCATGGCTTTCTAACTTTCATAGCTCCCGGGACAGGAGCACAAACTAAGACACACCAGTCTTTTAGAAGATGCAGAAGCTCTCTAGTTTATTCACACGCAGGTACATATATCAAACACAGAAAAATAAGCATAGGGGGCAAGGAGATAAGATGCTTAGATGCTATTGGCCATAATGAATTTACCAGGAAATTCCCCGAAAAGGTTAATAAATTGGGCACTGTTTTCTCTGAGGCAGAATGTTTATACTAATTGGCCTTGTGCTAGCTCTGTATAAGTCACAACATGGCCTTCAAGCAGAGAGGAGCGAGAACACAGTCATTTCTAAACACTCTCACACTGGATGAAGTCTCCAGTCATTTCAATGGCTGTATACAGGTCAATAGCACCTCCGGCTAAAACTAAAATGTCAGCTTGATCTCCAAAATGGCTTCTGTTTGGTTCGCTTTGTCCAAAATGCCACTGTAGAGGAACATATCACTAACAATAAATAGATAGATTAATACAAAAAGTAGAGTTCAAGCCTGTACAGCTTTATAGAACCTCTAAGGGGGGAGGTGCAAATCCTGCAAAGGTCCTGGCTTGGTCCTTACGTAGATAAAAATTGGAAGAAGTGAGCAGCACTCCAGAGGTAGAATTCAAAAGTTGGTGATCTTTATTGAGGCAAGTGGATTCTTGCCTCAATAAAGATCACCAACTTTTGAATTCTACCTCTGGAGTGCTGCTCGCTTCTTCCAATTTGTAGATGGATAGATAGATAGATAGATAGATAGATAGATAGATAAAAAGCTAGACAGATAAATGGTTGGATAGACAGATATATTGATAAATAGACAAATTATAGGAGTTTGATAACTAGACGAAAGATGATAGAAATTTAGAGGGAGGTGACCCCTCCTCCCACCATGCTCTATCTTTTTGCGGTGTACGGCGCAGATCGGTGCCACACATGGGCCACCCTTGCTATCTATGGGGACGTATATGCAGCCGCAAATTTGTGACCGCATGTACGTCCCCCCAGACGGCCGTGTAAAAGAGCCCTAAGGCTGAGATTTATCCCTGCATCTGAGGTCTCTGGGGAGCCACATATCACCAAATGTCAGCTGGTCATCTCCGTCTTTCGTGTGTGCTACAACATTAGTTTCCGGCTGTAGAAGACATGCACCAGTGGTCTGGACAAGCAGAAACTAGCGGTAAGTGGTTTATTGCTTTAATACATCCTCAAGCCTACTTTTTCTTATTCTAATCCCAGACAACCCTCTTAATAATTGATATTGTTTGTGTAATGAAAAGTTTGACAATTTTCCAATATATTTTCGGAATAAATTCCTCACTGTTTTCTACATCTCTGATTGCTGTCATTCTATAGGAAGCTTTCTTGACGTCACACAGTTCGTTATACCACACAGCTCTGATTACTCCCTGTGTCATAACGAGCCGTGCACTTGTGTGACATCACATGACCGGGCATCGGTGTTTATCCACAGGCAATAAACAATGAAGTTTCCTAGAAGACAGCAAACAGAGAGCTTGAAAACCAAAGGAAATTGATTTAGAAAGTACATTAGAAAATTGTATAACTTTTCATGAAACTAACAATATCAATTATTTGTTGAAAGTGAAAAACCCCTTTAAGACCATCTATATATTTATTATGGGAGCACTTACAGCAACATGAATATCACATGGGATATTTTGTAAAGGAAGGGGGCAAGTTATGCCACCTCTCTTCACCAGCCTCACTTTTTAGTTGTAGGCTTATGAACTTTATAAGGCAATGTAACATACACCGTAATATTTGGTAATTCATTTGTCACCTCATTGTTAAACTTCTTGATCATACAAAGGTCTGTATCCTGACTTCCTACTACTAAAACTGTGAAAATGTTGAAGTAAACATCAAATACCCCAATACAACCAGCAGAGGGCATGTAGAGCATGTACATGCAGCTTTAATAAAACCAAAATTCATACACTGGAATAAAAGCAGGAGCATCCATAATATCCAATTGTCCTATATGTGAAGGGGCATTAAAAAATGATGGCAAATGAACTAAAAAAAACAAGGAAACCTGATATTTTCTCATTTATAATTTTAGTAGGATAATGCATTTCTCAGTGTAGTTTCTGATGATTTATATAACAGCACTATTCTAGGTAGAAAATGGGATGCAAAACATTTATCTGTTTTATAACAGGACTATTTACACTCTCTGTGACCCATTTTCCATAGCAGTTCCATTACTGGCACAGAAAACGCCTCTGGACCTATAATAAACAACTTTAAACAATAGAAAGTATACAATAAAAATCACAATTGTCACATATTTCCATAAGCAGATTTTAATTTGCTACATTTAGCATCTACTTACAGTACAATGCACATTTCTTCAGTAACTACTGTAGCTTAGCACCAGCCCAATGCTGTCCAATGAAATCTGAGGACTGTTTGATGCCTGAGTTAAAGTGGTTGTCTTTTCCTATTACCTTTTCCCAAAATATAGTCACACCAGAAATTAACTGATTTATTTCAGTCCAACTTCTGCAATTATTAGCTAAGTGAACAAATGAATGCGTGACTGTCACGAGTGCTCCTGCGACCCAAGTCCCGGTCGCTCTCAGCTCCCCAGTACCCCCGCTGTCTGTCTTACCTTGCTGCGTTCTAGCGATGGCTCCAGCGGCCCGGCACACGCCGGCTTCCGGAGATTTAAAGAGCCAGCGTGCCGATAATTGGCGCTGGTCACCTGCCCTTTCTGTTAAATGTCCGGCCCCTTCCTGTGTCCCATGCCGGATCTTTGTGCTTCTATGCCTCAGAGAGCTGTGTTCCATGCCCTGTGCGGTAGTCTTGATTTCCCATTGTGGCCTCGGTTCTGTTCCTGACCTCACTTCTTCTCTTCCTGCCCTGACCTCCTGCTCTGCCTTTGACGTTGATCGTGTGCTTCCTGTCTTGACCTCTTGCCTATCCCCGACCACGGTTCTGCCTGACCACTCTGTACCTCACCTTGGCCTCCACAATGGACAAAGTCGTGCCTATGGAGCAACCTGGTGGTACCATGCTGCAGCAAGTTTAAATTGCTTTGCGGCAAGCTTTGGTGAAAACCAGGTGCCATCTAGACTCTGCTCCCGGCTTACGTCATCGTCTGCGGTGGTACAGCGGGTCCACTACTCCTGAATCCTGACAGTGACAATGTAATACATTGTCATGTTGCGGCCACCATGGTGATAATGCCCTATGTAGCAGGTTTTAAATAAGGTTAATACTAGGGTTCCCAAGTAGCAAGCCCCTCTATAAGGGTCTCTTATTTATGACAAGTGAAACAATTGTAATGTGTAATAGTTATATGACCTACAAATTGTTTGTTCACTTTTAAAATTTTTAAATGTCTTTATACATTTTCCGCTGATGCCTCTATCCATGAGATTAGAGCCACCGTTCTTCTGAAAAAGACTTTTTTTGATGTCCTCTGTTCCTGTCTTGAAGGCTGGAAGCTACAGTATACAAGCTACCCCACCCATCTCACTGTTTCTGCTAACCTGACTGAAGAGAATTCCTAAGGGAGAGGTGATAAACAAGGTTGATTTATATTTATATAGCCATCATCACTCTTAACCCCCACCTTCCTGAGAGAGTGATTTATGATATCGCAGAGCCAAGTCACACACATCCGCTGTCTCTCTCACCTCTTGCTTACCCCACCCTCAAGAATTATCTTCAGCCTCAGAAAGGTGAGCAGGGGTAAGTAAGGGAAGCTGTACATGTCTGAAGTTGAATATCAGCAAACATTCCTTTATACTCTAGGAGTAAGGGCAATGCTTTTAGAAGTATTTATTTTGGGTGTGTTAATTTGAGTTTCAGGTTCCCTTTAAGAAAGACTCTTTAAACTTCTATCTCTTTTGCATGGTTGGAACATAGTTGTTTGGCACCTAAATTAAAGAGATTGCCACATTGTATCCATACCACACCAGCAGTCTTCTGACTTAAAGGGTTCAGCTTTATTAACAGTTCAGCATTAGGGTCATCAATGTTGGTCAGATGGTGACTGCATAATGCATATTTACACCAAGTCCACCTACTGGATCTTTATCTGCTATGGCTCTCGACTGTAGCTTTTGACCCCTTTGTGACACTGGATGTAGTACTACTGCAAGGGCCACATCGTGATGTAGTACTATGTCCAGCTTCTGCCAGTGCCAGAAGCAGCGATTGTCGACTATATATTTCAGCCAACACTCGCCACTAACACCCACCATCCGAGATTCCTCGGATTGTGGGCGTAAAACCCTTACACGCCGTGGTCACTGGTCTTTTGCACTAGAGCGCTTACAAGGGGCGTCTGCTGCACTGATTGCAGCCCTGAAGTCTGTCAGTTCCCAAGGGCTGCGCAATCCTGTCCGGGAGCCAGGTCCAGCCTCCTAGGAGGACCCGGCTGTAATACACTGAGCATGCACAGTGTGTTACATAACATAGTGTAATACATCTGTGTTATGGGAATAAGAGCTTGAACAAGCGATCAGAGCAGGAATCGTGATGTCAGCCGCTCACTGACATCTTAGTGTGTGCCGAGCAGCTGACGTCTCAATCCCTGCGATGAACAGAGCCGGAACACGAAGCCGATGGTATAGAAGAGGCCCGCTGGGGGACGTCGGAAGATGAGTACAATGTTTGTTTTTTCTCATGACTCGAGTATAAGCCAAGGTGAAGTTTTTCAGCACATTTTGTTTTTTAAATTCCTCTTTTTTCCGAATCCGTTGAGTTGTCCAACGGCCACACCCCCTGATTTTGTGTGAAAGCCGATTGCGCCAAAATCCGATCGCGTGTCCCAAAATCCCGGTGGAATTCAGAATACGGAAAAATTCGGGAAACCCGACGAAAGTGTTGCTGCGGGGCCCTTAGTAAATGAGCCCCAATATGTTATTTTCATGGTACGGTTTACGGCCCCAAAAAGATACAAAAAGAAAATTTACAATTTTTTTTTACTACATACATTAAAGAAACTGCATGAAAGTTGTTTTACATACAATGAGGGGTGTAGTGTCACTTTTATTTAGGCCTCTTAAAAGTGACTTGAAATCTGAGCAGGTCCCTCAATAGCAGGATTTTGTGTCATTTATAAAAATGTAAAAAATCACACCAAAGTTCAAAGCCCAATAACAGCTTCCAAAACTGAGAGGATGCATAAAAAAACATGTCAACATGAACCAGACATTCGGTTAACCCCTACGGGACACAGCATCTTTTGGCCTAAAGGACGCAGCCCCATTTTTCAAATCTGGCCTGTGTCACTATAAGTGGTTATAGCGTGGGAACGCTGTGAGATATCCAGGGGATTTTGAGATTGTTTTCTCGTGACACATTGTACTTCAAATTAGTTTAAAAATTTGGATGAAATCTTTTGCGTTTAGTTATGAAAAAAAACAAAATTTGGCAAAAATTTTGAA
Organism: Engystomops pustulosus; assembly: GCF_040894005.1. Lineage (NCBI taxonomy): Eukaryota > Metazoa > Chordata > Amphibia > Anura > Leptodactylidae > Engystomops > Engystomops pustulosus. Next base: position 170,297,876 of record NC_092414.1, read on the forward strand.
AAATTCTTTATTTTCAACGTTCTAAATTCTCTACTTTTGATTCAGAAAGTCATAGCACCCAAATAAATTCATAACTTACATTTCCCAAATGTCTGCTTTATGTTGGCATGGTTTTTTAAGATTCCACATATTTTACTAGAATGTTATGAGGCTCAGAATTTGGGTGCCATTTTTCACATTTTTTGTAAAATCACCAAAACCCGTATTTAGATGGACCTGCTCAACTTCTAATTGACACTGAGAGGCCTAAATAATAGCGAGACTCGTAAATTACCCCATTGTGGAAACTACACCCCTCAACGTATGAAAAACCACTTTTAAGAAGTTTGTTAACCCTTTACGTATTTTATAGGGGTTAAAACAAAATGGAGGTGGAGTCTGCAAATTGTAATATTTTTTCACAATACACTCATTTTGGGTGGAAAATTTTACATTTGTAATGGATAAAATGAAAAAAGGCTCCACAAAGTTTGATACGCAATTTCTCCCGAGTACACCGATACCCTACATGTGGTGGTAACCTGCTGTATGGGCGCACGGCCGGGCATAGAAGGGAAGGAGGCGCCATTCAAATCAGATTTGCTATGTCACATTGTACAGGCTATAATTTTTTTCTTTTTTTATTGAGGACCTATAGGGGCTTATTTCTTTTGCCACATGAGATGCACTTTTCTAATACATAATTTTGGGGCATCTATAGCTAATTGGTGAGATTTAATTAACTCTTTGTTGGTGGAGGAAATGAAAATCATCAATTTTTAGGAAAATTTTTATGTGTTTTTTTTTTTGGCCGTTAACCATACCATGAAAATAGTATATTATTTTTATTCTTTGGGTCGCCACGTTTATGAAAATACTTCATTTATATATATTTTTTTATTTTTTCCCATTTTTACTGAATAAAAAGTAATTTGGCAAAATTGTTGTTAATTTTAGCATCACCGTCTTTCATATGCATAACTTTTTTATTTTTCACCTCAAAAATCTGTTTAAGGGCTTATTTTTTGCAAGAATGATAGCTCTTTTTAGTGGTCTTATTTTAGATTGCGTAACTTTTTAAAATCACTTTTTTAGAGCATTTTTAAAGGGCATTAATAAAAAATCATCTTTAGCAGAGAGAGTTTTTTTAGGTTGTTTTTTACGGGGTTCACTTTGCGGATCTAATAACGATTCTGTTTTATTATGCAGATTGTTACGGACGCAGGGATACCAAATATGTGGGGGTTTTGTGTATTTTATTCAATTGTACTGAATAAAAACTAATTTGGAGAAAATCTTGTTCATTTTAGCATCACCATCTTTTTATATGCATAACTTTTTTATTTTTTGGCAGATAAATCTGGTTAGGGGCTTATTTTTTTCGAGAACAGTTGTTCTTTTTAGTGGGCTTATTTTGGAGTGCATAACATTTTTTAAATCACTTTTTAGAGCATTTTTTATAGGGTATTAATTAAAAATTATCTTTTTTCGGAATGTTTTTTGTGTTTTTTTCCTCCGGCGTTTACCGTGCGGGTCCAGTAACAATTCTGTTTTATTATGCAGATTGTTACGGACGCGGCAATACCAAATATGCAGGGTTTTTTTGTGTTTTTATGTTTTTTATACTTTATTAAGTTTTTTTTATGGGAAAGTGACATTTTAGGGGCTTATATTTTTATGTATTAATTTTTTATTTATTATAATGTGTAGTGTTAACTGTTTTTGCATATTTTTACTTATACATACTTGAACTTAAACCAGTGATCAGACCAGTTCAATACACTGCTCTACAATACTATTTTATTGTAGAGCAGTGTAAACTGTCTGAGCAAGCTTGCGCATGCTCAGACAGTTTACAGCCAGACCCGGAAGGGGTCTGGCTGCCATGGAGACCGGGCAGCTCCGGGGCACATGCCAGTCCTCGGAGCTGCCCGGAAGAGGATCGGATCCCCCGGTAAGCGGCACGGGGGATCCGATCCACAGCGCTAACACCGTTACACGCCGCGGTCATGTTTGACCGCGGCGTGTAAGGGGTTAACACCCGCGATCGGAGCCGTCTCCGATCGCGGGTGTTAGCGCAGGCTGTCAGCTGTACTAGACAGCTGACAGCCGCTGCTTCTGGTACCGGCTCCGTTCATGAGCCGGTGCCAGAAGCAGGACGTTATAGAACGTCCCCGTGCGCTAAGCATCTAGCCCCGGGGACGTACTATAACGTCCAGGTGCGCCTAGGGGTTAATGTTAGTTATGAAGTTTTTTGCTGTTATGATTATGTATGCAAAAAGAAGAACATTTTGAATTTTGAAAATCAAGAATTTTTAAAATTTTCACCAAATATCCGGGTTTTTTTTTCAGAAATAAACGCAAAACATACCAGCAAACTTTTTTGAACTTCCATGAAGTACAAAGTGTCATGAGAAGAAAATTTCAAAATCACTTGGATATGTTAAAGTGTTCCAAAGTTATAACCACTTATAGTGACACAGGGCAGATTTGAAGAAATGGCCTGTATCAGACATGTGACGTATTAGTACGTCGCTCCCGTGACGTCATCGGGGAGCGGCGATCCTTTGCCATGGTAGCGTCGGGTCTCACGAAGACCCAAAGCTACTTCGACTTAACCCATGGATTACAATGTGCTATGAGCACATTGTAATGTATGAGGAGTAAAATCCCCATATACTGCCATACTGTAATATGGCAGTATATGATAGGATCGTACAGATACCCTAGGGTTAAAGTACCCTAGGGAGTCAGAAAAATAGTAAAAATAAAAAAAGTAAAAAAAAAAACATTTCAATTAAAAAACCTAAAAATTCAAATCACCCCCCTTTCCCTAGAACTGATATGATTATAAATAAACAGTAAAAATCATTAGGTATCGCCACGTCCGAAAATGCCCGATCTATCAAAATATGATAAAGGTTTTTCTCTGCGTTTAACCCCGTAACGGAAAATCGCGCCCAAAGTCGAAAATGGCACTTTTTTGCCATTTAAAATTTTTTTTTTAAATTCTATAAAAAGTGATCAAAAGGTTGCACAGTCCTAAAAATGATAACATTGTTAAAGTCATCAAAATCCACAGAAAACTACACCACCCACAGCTCCATACACCAAAGTATAAAAAAGTTATTAGCCCCAGAAGATGGCAAAATCCCCCAAAAATTTTTTGTACAGGAGGTTTTAATTTTTTTTAAATGTATGAAAACATTATAAAACCTATACAAATTTGGTATCCCCGTAATCGTATCGACTCAAAGAATAAAGTAGATATGTCATTTGGGGCGTACAGTGAGATACGTAAAATCCAAGCCCACAAGAATACGGCACAAATGTGTTTTTTTTACCAATTTCACTGCATTTGGAATTTTTTCCTGCTTCCCAGTACACGCCTTGGAATATTAAATACCACCATTTTGAAGTGTAATTCGTTACGCAGAAAATAAGCCATCACACAGCTCTGTACATGGAAAAATAAAAAAGTTACAGATTTTTGAATGTGAGGAGTGAAAAATGAAAACGCAAAAATGAAAAAGGGCTGCGGAGGGAAGGGGTTAATGAACAAAAACTCCCTCTTTCATAAAACAGGAAATTAAAAGTGTCCCTCCAGTTGAGATGGTTTGAGTAATTGATTAAGATCTCCTGATGAAGTCACCTTACAATTTATTAATGCTGGATGTCCCAGCTGAATGAAAAGTATTTTGTGTTGAATAAACTTTCAAAAATATAATGGATAGTTTTAGACCATCTCATACTGGATACAGTACGGCATAAAGGAGATATTTGATCACATTTCATAGGTTGTTTAACCAAGTTATTGCTTGGTTAATGGAGTCTTCTGGGTTAATAAGTTTTCAAAATCAAATAACTGTAAAGTAAGCTCCATTAACATTGCACGTCAACTAACAGAGAAGTGAGCTGTGCATCCGGTGTTAGTTCTTGTACCATCATCTTATGAGCGCAGCTAACTGGTGAGAGCACTTGACCTACGAAAAAACCTTTTAAGAAAACACCTGAAAGGTTACTGTGGAATGTTTGACTGGGGGTGATGCCCTTTAAACACTCCGGTTAACATGGATTACTACAGGGAAAAACAGTTGGGATCGCAAGTATCCTTGGTGCGCATGTGTTGAATACAGCTGAGCTATCATAGCGATCACATGGGCTCTGCTTCATGAGTCCGTGCGATCTCTAAGATGTACATCTGGATGCAGCAACAGATCATATTTCCTAACGTTCAATTACATCTAAAGGCATTAAGGGGTTAAAGCCGGTGCACCTTTTCTTATAAATATACCACACAAAAAAAAAAACTGATAACTATACTTTTTGTTGACCCGATGAAGCCTTGTGATTTTTTTTTCAGCATTGATTCTGCCTCAAATAAGCTGCATCCAATTTTGCCTTTTCTACTCTTTTATCTGAGCTATATTTATTCTACGTACTACACAAAGCTTAGCCGGGCTGGGATTGGCAGAGGAGGCAGGAAACCATCCATGTGCAAAATGTGTTTTGTTAAAATCAGCTGACAAGAAGGACTTGACGCCCAAATGACCTTGTTTTTGCAGACATGGCCACCTTGCATTTTTAGCACTGCAATTATTTGTATACTTGGACAAAAAAGACTTCTAAGTCCAAGCACAAATGCCAGGCCTCTTTTTTCACAGAAATTCATTTGCAAAACTATGATATTTCAAGTTTTATATCATATTCAAATGAAAAACAAACAGTATCCGGATAAAATAAAGAATGGTACAAGTAGAGAAGAAATAATCCCTTAAATTATTGAGCCGTTAGATGGTTGAGCATTACGTACACAGGTCTACAAGTCAATATGGGATATGTAATAAATACAAGACCTTAAAACTCAAAATTATAGTTGTTTTCCAGCACCATCCTGTGCCCAAAAAAATAAATGGTGTACAGACCTTGAAATAATTATAATTTCTTGCACACAGCCAGGAATTGCAATTATTTCCTCACTTACAGCATGGAGGGGCATGAAAAGGGCTGTGCCAGGTAGCAGAGACGCCCAGCCTTGGGTGTACCTGCCTCATGTCTGTGCACCAGGTGAAGCCCACGCCAGTTGTGTAAAGAATAGGGGAGCTAATCCTTTTCTTTTTAATGAAAATATGGGAACTTGTTTCTAAGCAGAGCAGAGTTTGTAAAGTACTTGAGTTCTCTACCATCTACCATCAAAATCAGGCATGATAAACTCATTGGGAGACATTTATCAGACGTGTCTGAGAGCAGAACTGTTTTATTTGCTCATGGCAACCAATCAGAGCTCACGTTTCATTTTCCCACAGCTGTTTATAAAATAAAAGCTAAGTTCTGATTGGTTGCCATGGGCAATCAGAACAATACTGCTTTCAGACACTTCTGATAACTCTCCCCCATAGATCCATGCAGTGTGATTGTGGTAATATTCTTACATGTGTTATCCATGGCTTCCTTATTTCTATAATCAACTTTTAAAATTATGCCAAAGAGCCAGAAGGGTTCTAGAGCCCTTAACCCTCTGTGCTGCAGATTCACAGGTTGTCACAATGTTCAGGGACATGTCATCCCAACCCCTACCTCTGCCTGTTTTAATCTCACACTTTGACAGGCGTGAAGTGCTCCTCTACAGTGTAACAGCCTGTGCAGCCCGAATACAGAGAGGCGCATTAGTATAATTTTAAAAGTTGATTTTAGAGGAACGGAGGCCATTGGTAACAAATATAAGAAGATTATCACAGTCACAGTGCCTGGATCTATAAGTAAGGTAGATTTGATGGTAGATTTCCTTTAATTGGCAGCCTTGTATATCTTTGTAACCTTACTTTAGTGTGTGGTGTCAGAAGCAGCATGGCTGTGAAAAATGCCTTTATCTTCAAGGAATGTAGCTGGACTTGATGTGTGAGGTCTTTTAACTGTATACAGCGCAGCCTCCTTAGTAATTGCTGTAATATTGGAGCAAAATCTGATACAGCAAGGGGCAATAGCTTATAGTAGTACATTGAAGAGATAACACACTAGTGCAGCAGAGTTCTCCAATCTCCAATCTCAAAATATAAATGATTTTGTTTACAGTCCTGCTGCACCCAACAACAAACACAAAGGTCTGGTTACACACATCTCCAGGGCCAATACTTAACATTGTTGAAAAAATATATGAAATTACAAATGATAATTAAATAGGGAATATTGGGACTTCTATGGTTGGATATGCAACAGTTAAGGTTGGCGGCTACTCAAGCAGTTACCCAGAGAAATAAAAATGGTGAGGTTAAAAAGACAAAATTAGGTGTCGATGAGGAATATAAATCAGCAGCAATAGCCCGGGGGTTAATGATAGCACTGGAAAAAAGATTGTTTGAGGCAGGAGCTAAATAGTGAGAGATTTTTTCTTTTACCTCATTAGCTACCAACATAAAATAACATCAGGGTAATTTAAAAAAGCTATTTCTTTTACTAATGGGAGAGAGAATTTTGGACGGAAATCATCTTTTTGTGCATAACCTCATTTGCTGTGCTATAAATTTACACAATTAGTGTTGGAATAAATAAAATTGGCAATTAATTCTTATTTTAACATTTTGACATGAAAAGGATATTATAGGACAAACTAAAAGACTCTTAAATTGTAAAGTAATATCATATCTTAGTGTGGCCTATTCATACAATATTTATCAGGGCTTCTACATCAGAAAACAATTGTTGCAATTATTTGCGATTATTGCGATTATTTCTCCCTTTACATCAGCTCCCTTTCAAAGGAGCCTCTTGATGTATTGGGGCGGCACAAGCGCCGGCGTATGATAAATATAGCACCCAATGTATACCTTTACTACAAGTGTGGCCTATTTATACAATGTATGTCAGAACTCCAAAAATGCTCTGAATGGGATCAGTTTTCAGTGCTTGTACACCAAACCCAGAGCTGCATGTGATCCACAGCCGCTTTTCAAGATTTTTCCTTAGGGTTATGGAGTGATGGACGGCTGAACCAGTCAGTGCTGGGGACAGTGTCCATTACTCCCTTTATATTCTGCCCAGTCCCTTCAGAGGGTGCTGGTTGTTATACTCTTGCTATCTAATGCTATTGCTTTTTTTTTGCTATTCTCAGACTTGTTTGTTTTTGGTTTGACGCTATTCTGTGTACTAATGTGAATACTGGTCTAGCTCTAATTGCTTATTAGCTGTCCGTTGCACCATCCAGCGGCTGCTAGTAAGTTTTTCCGTGTCTCCTTGCAGGGTAACTGGGGGTCAGTCAGTTAAGTTCCTGATAGTGGGTTCCCCCACTTCAGGACGGTTTTATCTGCTGTAGGCAGGACCATAGCCTGCAGGGATGTCGCAGGTTTAGTTTGCCCTCACTTACCCAGTCTGAGAGCTAGAGCCAAGTCTGCTTGTGGTTGCGCTGTTGCTGGACAGGTTCTTGACACTATTCCTTTACTACAAGTGTGGCCTATTTATACAATATATACCTTTAATATATGTGTGGCCTCTTCATACAATGGGGCACATGTATCAAACTTTTGGCTTGCCTTTTTCTTTAATTTTTGAGACTTTTCATGATACTTGTGCTCATTTGCAATTTTTTTTTGCAATATTTCAATGTTTGCCATTGTCTAGTTGTTTGCAGTGTTCCCCGAGTTATCTCCTGAATCCAGATGTGAAAGTTGCTGCTTTTGTTTGGCACAAATGTAAGGCCGCCCCTGACCGGGCATAGAAATCATTTTGGAACTGAGGAACTGATTGCTACTTTTGAAGACTATTTGTGAGTTTTGTTTTAAAAAGTCGCAAATTCACTAAAGAACAAACGCCACATGTATCAATAAGGAAAAACCACTAACACACATCTGACCAGCATAAAAGTCCCAAAAAACAGAAGGACAAAGCCGGACTTATGATACTTGTGCCCCATAGTATAACTTTACTACAAGTGTGGACTATTCATACAATGTAAAAAAATGGCAACTGCTTTTCCAAAAAATGGCACCTTAGCCAGCTCTGTATGTGAAAGGATGAAAAAGTTATGTGTGGGGATACAAGAATATTTTTTATAGGTATTAACATATAAGAAAACTAAATAAATTTACTATCTTTATGACTGTATTGACTGAAACAATGCCAGGTTTGTACAGAGATGTAAATAGACCATATACATGGAATTAAATCTAGATATATACATAATGTTTTACAAATTTGGCATATGTTCCAGGGGTTTTAATTCTCTTTCTATTCATGTACATTTATTACCTAAAGAAACTATGGATTTCACATAAATAAATAGCAAAGTACTATTTATATATACGGAATATGGCATATTCTTTCCTATAATCTTCTAGTGCTTCTATAATAAGTATATTGTCCTTCTCTGCATCAGCTTGTATGTATATTGAAGCAGTACATTGTTTTAATATTACCTAGTTTTGGCTAATTTCCAGAAAAAATAAATAAATTGTTAGCACTGAATCATTTTAAAAGCCTCAGCCCCGCACAATATTACAGTGGGAATGAGTGGGTCAAACAGCAGAGATTATTCCTGCCTGCTGGATGCTCAGCACTGATTCATTATAAAAAGCTAATCACCTCGGAGACACTGAGGGGGTAGGGGGCTATGCATGCTTTCTATATTAATGATGCTTCATAAAAGTGCTGTGAATATGAGCATACGCATTGTCCTAGGTGACTGACTATTTAATTGCTTTTTATATGGGGCTTTGTTCAGACCTGTATGGCTGACATAAAATTTTGATTAACAAATTTTTGTAATAACTCATAAAAGGTAAATTGTGTAGATATAATAAATGTAAAGTACTAAATACTCAGAATTAGATGTATATCTTGTGAACTTTCACTATACATTTACAATATCGTAAATGCTTGATGGAAATTGCTGACTTCTGATATACATTGCCCGGGAGGGAGTCAATATCAGTAGTGGATTACCATGTGGGCAATTTGGGTGGCAGTGGGGGTCCAAGGCTTCTAGGGTCAACCAGACCTTCCACCAAGCTTAAAGGGGTTATCTCACAGAGAAAGTTATACCACATCCACAAGATGTGGGCAATCACAAGATGTGATCGGTGGGCAATTTTAGCAATGGGAACCCCACAGATCACAAGGACAGGGTTCAGATGGGGTCCAATGTACCCCAGTAAGACCTCTCGTTGCTCCCCAATGTGACCGGAGCAGCCATACGCGCAGGGTCGGACTGCCCCGCTCATATTTATGGAACTGACAGAGATTGATCACTTTCAGAAAATAATTGATATTGTTTGTGTCATGAAAAGTTATACAATTTTTGAATATACTTTCTGTATCAGTTCCTCATAGGTTTCTGGACCTCTGCTTGCTGTCCTTCTCTATAAAGCTTCTATATTTACTTCCAGTGGATATAAGTCTGTCCCTGGCCATGTGATGTCCCCAGGATCTTGTATTAGATGTGGAAAGGTTTAAGTTTCAAGAGTAAGTATATTCTTGATATCGCTTTCTTGTATAACATTTTCACTGCTTGCTGCCCATTCCAGTTTGTCGTCAATGTGGACACCTAGATACTTGGTGATACTTGGCCTTAAATTAAAGTGACAAACACTGAGGGGTCGGAGAACTTTTGTAGGTGGGAGAGATGAGTGATGGGTAAAATCTGATGTATACAGGGTGAATATCGGAGCAGGTACAGAACCCTGGGGTGCTATGTTTAATCTCGGATTACCCATTCTCTGAGTTTTTTTCTTCCACCTGTCTATGACAATTTCTTTTATCTTTTCTACATTTAAGATAAGGTTATTGCTTTCACTCTATTGTTGATGACCTCCCTGTAGTTTTTATCTTCTTGAATGCAAGAAACGATCGCTGTCATCTGAGAACTTTTGTAGATGGGAGAGATGAGTGATGTGTAAAATTTGACATATATAGTGTAAATATGAACGGAGCAAGTACAGTACCCTGGGGTGCTATGTTTGATCTTGGATTACCCATGTGAACAAACATGGACCACATTACTAGTGACAGAGCAACCAAGCGCCCCCAGAACTGGTTTAGCAGGGCTTTTTTTGTGACCTGCTGTAATCTTGGCTTATTCTATCTGCTGATAGACTGGGAAATGAACTTACTGATGCCTTTACAGAAATTAAGGAAAACCATTTTCTTAGATCAACGGCTACAAACTAAAGTCTGTGTGTTAAGCGTGGGTGTCCAATGTACAACCCTAGAGTGATAGAAAAAGCTTATATTAGTGAAAAATCAAAAAAACACATGCACGTCCAGAATACACTATAGAGCCCCCTTTATATACTACTGCGAATCCAGTCTCTAGACATTTAAGCATATAACTGTCTGCATGTGATCAAATAACAAGAAAATGACAAGAAAATAAGAAAAATACAAAACAGTATCTCTCTAACATAACGCTGTCAGTCTTCCTCTGGCTTATGCGCCTTATGGTGGACTTTAATATCAGATAACATTTTACATGGATTGGCAACCTGTTCATTCATAGACCACGGGTTAGTTGATCTCATAATTTATCTCATAGCCGAGTAATTGTGGGACATTGCAAAGTACAAAGTTCTATATGTCACGGGTGGTCCCGCCACTCATATCGCGGGCTCACCCGTGCTCCCCGGGGCTCGCTGGCGCAGCGCTGGCGCAGCGCTGGCGCAGCTCACCTCTCCCCGGTCCTGTGTCTCCGTCTGGCTCCGTGCGCACGCAACCCCGTCTCCTAGGGCGCCTGCGCGGCACCTTCAGAATATTTAAAGGGCCAGCGCACCACTGATTGGTGCGCTGGCTGAACACTTCACCTTTAAAAGGCAAGTACCTCCCTTACTACCTGGCCAGATCTTTGTGCCTCACAGCCTTAGAGAAAGCTCTGTTGCGATTTGCCTGCGTTCCAGTGTTTCCTGCGTTCCAGTGTTTCCTGCGTTCCAGTGTTTCCTGCGTTCCTGTGTCTCCTGCGTGCCTGACTCCCTCCGTGTTCCTGTGTTGCCTGACTACCTTTGTGTTCCTGTGTACCAGCGTCCCTCCGTATTGCTGTCGTGAGTTCTGTGTTCCCGTACCCTTCTGCTTGGACCTCCTGTTGCTGACCCCGGTTTGGATTCTGACGTTGCATCTCTGCCGCCTGCCCTGACCCTGTGCCTGGACTGTGACCTCGAGCTTGACTGCTGTTTCTGTACCTCAACCTTGGCCGCCACTGCAGACAAGTCACGCCTGAGGAACGACCTGGTGGTACCACGCCGCAGCTTGTCTAACCCGCTTTGCGGCGGGCTCTGGTGAAAACCGGGTACCACTTAGACTCCGGTCCCAGGTAGTGGCTTGAGTCATCGTCTGCAGTGGTCCAGCGGATCCACATCCCCCAAGCCTGACAGTAAGATCCGGCCATGGATCCCGCCGAGGTTTCACCTCCCAGCAAGCCAGATCTTGCCACTATTGTGATCCACCAATCTCGGAAGATTGCTGCACAGCGTGATCAACTGGAGCAAGTCACCGCCATGCTGCAACAACTGCTAGCTAACCAGCAACAGGTTCCTGAGGCTGCTATTGTGACTACTTCTGCACTGACTGGTCTACCTGCTGTTGAACCAAGAATGTGGCTGTCCATGCCCACCAAGTATGATGGCGATTCCAAGATGTGCAGGAGCTTTATAACTCAGTGCTCTCTGCACATAGAACTTATGCCGAGCCAATTTATCACGGAGCGTGCCAAGGTGGCATTTATAATCAGCCTTCTCTCTGGGAAAGCCCTGGCCTGGGCTACTCCCCTTTGGGACCGGAACGACCCAGTCACGGCTTCCCTTGCGGCCTTTCTGTTTGAATTCTGGTCTGTATTTGAGGAACCGGCTCGGGCCTCCTCCGCTGAAACTGCCTTGCTGAATTTACGTCAGGGGAATTCCTCCATCGGAGAGTACGACGTCCAGTTCCGCACCTTGGCGTCAGAACTCTCCTGGAACGACGCGGCTTTGTCGGCAGCTTTTAAGGATGCACTGGCTGCTCGTGATCTGCCATCCTCTCTGAGTGACCTCATCTCTCTGGCCACCCGAATTGATGTGCAGTTCAGAGAGCGTGCTGAAGAGTCACGTTTTGAGCAACTTCCACTCCGTCCACGACGCCCCCCTCGCCTAGCTCCTACCTTCCAAAGACCATTCCAGCCTCCGGTCGCACTACCTGCAGAGGAGTCTATGGAAGTGGACAGAGCCAAATTGTCACCGCAGGAGCGTACCAGAAGACACCAAGGAAACCTCTGCCTCTACTGCGCTAGTCCTGAGCATTTCCTTGGGGTCTTGTCCCATCCGACCCCAACGTCCGGGAAATGCCAGCACCTAGGGTTCTTGGGAGAAGCGTCCCTAGGTGTGAGCAGTGCTTCTCCACGCTTGTTGATTCCGGTGCTTCTCAGCGTTGGTGCCGGCAACCAGACCCAAGTTTCTGCCTTCCTGGACTCCAGCTCCGCGGGGAACTTCATGGATGCCGCACTGGTTTCCCGGTATCACTTTCCAGTGGTCTTACTTGACAAGCCACTGGTTATTTCCTCAGTTAGCGGACAAGTCCTCTCTGATCCGGTGCAATATCGCACTAAGCCTCTAACTATGCAAGTCGGTTCTCTACACAAGGAGAAGTTGTCCTTCCTGATGCTACCTCGCTCTACTTCGTCTCTTCTGCTAGGTCTTCCATGGTTGCAGAGCCACGCACCAGTCCTTGATTGGAGGACGGGAGAAGTTCTTCGTTGGGGTCCGGACTGTCGGTCTCGTTGCTTAGAAGTTCCTCACCCTGTACCTGTCTTGCCAACTACCTTGGGCGACAAGCCTCTGAAGAACCTTCCAGCGTGCTACCAAGACTATGCCGACATTTTTTCTGAGAAGCAAGCGGAGGTCCTGCCTCCACACCGTTCCTATGACTGTCCCATCGACTTGCTACCGGGTACGTCTCCTCCTCGAAGACGAGTATACCCGTTATCAGTGCCTGAGACCGAAGCCATGTGTGCCTATATAAAGGAAAATTTGGAGAAAGGATTCATCCGGAAGTCTTCTTCCCCCGCTGGAGCTGGTTTCTTCTTTGTATCCGAGAAGGATGGTTCCCTCCGTCCGTGCATAGATTACCGCGGCCTCAATAAAGTCATGATAAAAAAACGCTATCCCTTGCCTCTCATCACCGAACTCTTTGACCGCCTACGGGGTGCCAAGGTTTTCACCAAGCTGGATCTGCAAGGGGCATACAACCTCATTCGTATTCGGGAAGGCGACGAGTGGAAGACAGCTTTCAATACCCGTGACGGCCATTTTGAGTATTTGGTGATGCCCTTTGGACTCTGCAATGCTCCAGCGGTTTTTCAAGAATTTGTTAACAATATTTTCAAAGACTTGCTCTACTGTTGTGTCATAGTCTACTTGGACGACATTTTGGTGTTTTCCCCAGATCTACAGTCTCATCAGACCCACGTCCGACAGGTTCTCCGACGCTTAAGGACCAACCGTTTATATGCCAAACTCGAGAAATGCCTATTTCACCAGAGTAGGCTTCCGTTTCTGGGATACATCATTTCTGATAAAGGACTTCAGATGGACCCTTCCAAGTTGGCAGCCGTACTTCAGTGGCCTCGTCCAGTCGGGTTACGTGCCATACAAATATTTCTGGGCTTCGCCAATTATTATTGACAATTCATTCCTCACTTCTCCTCCCTGGTGGCTCCCATCGTGGCATTGACTAAGGATGCCAACCCGAGACTATGGCCTCCGGCTGCTGAAGAGGCCTTCACTGGGTTGAAGTCTGCCTTTGCTTCTGCGCCAGTACTCACAAGGCCTGACACGGAGAGGTCTTTCCAATTAGAGGTTGACGCCTCATCCGTGGGTGCTGGGGCCGTCCTCACTCAGAAAGGGCCCAAGGGTCGTACCCTCTCCTGCGGCTTTTTCTCAAAGACTTTCACACCTGCCAAAAGAAATTATTCCATTGGTGATCGGGAACTCTTGGCCATAAAGTTAGCTTTGGAGGAATGGCGCTATCTACTGGAGGGAGCTCGTCATCCGGTTCATATTTATACCGACCACAAGAACCTCCTGTATCTCCAGACCGCTGTGCGTCTTAATCCTCGACAGGCTCGTTGGTCTCTCTTCTTCTCCCGATTTGATTATTTAATACATTTCTGTCCTGCAGAGAAGAACGTTAAGGCCGATGCCCTCTCTCGTGCTTCAGATGTGGTTGGAGAAGATCCCGTTCCTAGTCATATTGTTCCTCCGGAACGACTGGTTCAGGCTGCTCCAGTGGATCTCCGGCAGCTTCCACCAGGCAAGACGTATGTCCGACCTGCTCTTCGGAAGAGAATTTTAACTTGGGGACATTGCTCTCGTGTGGCTGGGCACCCTGGAGTGCAGCGTTCTATAGCCCTCATTTCCCGTTACTATTGGTGGCCAGACCTGGCCAAGGATGTGTGGGATTTTGTGGGTTCCTGCATTTCCTGTGCTCGTAATAAGCCATCTCGCCTTAAACCTGCTGGTCTCCTGATGCCGTTGCCGATACCCAGCCACCCGTGGACGCACATGGCCATGGACTTCATCACAGACCTTCCATTGTCCTCTGGGAATACTGTCATCTGGGTGGTAACTGACCAGTTCTCTAAAATGTCCCATTTTATTCCGTTGCCTGGACTGCCATCTGCTCCACGCCTAGCCAGCCTATTCTTCAGTCACATCTTTCGACTGCATGGATTGCCATTAGACATTGTTTCGGATCGAGGGGTTCATTTTGTCTCCCGCTTCTGGCGATCTCTGTGTAGCCAATAACAGGTGAAACTGGACTTTTCCTCTGCATACCATCCACAGTCTAGTGGACAAGTAGAGAGAGTCAACCAAACTCTAGGCTGCTATCTTCGCCATTTTGTCTCGGCGCGCCAGGACGACTGGTCCGCTTTATTGCCATGGGCGGAGTTCTCATACAATTCCTTGAACTCTGAGACTTCTGGTTCTTCTCCATTCTTCATCGTGTATGGACAGCATCCACGTCCTCCTCTTCCTCTACCTGTGCCCACTGATGTTCCTGCTGCTGATGTGTTGATACGAGATCTGAAGACCATCTGGGAGCAGACTCGCCTTTCTTTGCTGCAGGCCTCTGCTCGCATCAAACTTCAGGCCGACAAAAAACGCAGGCCTTCTCCATGTCTTTTCTCCTGGTGACAAGGTCTGGTTATCCGCTAGATACATCCGGTTGAAGATTCCTGGGTACAAGCTTCGTCCTCGATTCTTGGGTCCTTTCGTGGTTCTTTCCAGCATAAATCCAGTCTCCTACAAAGTGCGCCTTCCCTCCACCATGCGCATCCGAAACTCCTTCCATGTCTCCCTACTCAAGCCTGTCATCCTGAACCACTTCTCCCGGCAAGTACCTCCTCCTGCCCCGGTGGCTGACTCCTTGGACGTTTATGAGGTGAAGGAGATCCTCGACATGAAGATGGTGAGAGGGAAGCGGTTCTTCTTGGTTGACTGGAAGGGGTTCGGGCCAGAAGAGAGATCCTGGGAGCCTGAATACAACATCCTGTACCATGACCTCCTACAGAAGTTTCTACAGCCCAAGAGGAGGGGGAGGCCAAAGGGGGGGGGGGTACTGTCACGGGTGGTCCCACGACTCATATCGCGGGTCGCAGGCTCACCCGTGCTCCCCGGGGCTCGCTGGCGCAGCGCCGGCGCAGCTCACCTCTCCCAGTCCTGTGTCTCCGTCTGGCTCCGTGCGCACGTCCCCGTCTCCTAGGGCGCGCGTGCCGCACCTTCAGAAGATTTAAAGGGCTAGCGCACCGCTGATTGGTGCGCTGGCTGAACACTTCAGCTTTAAAAGGCAAGTAACTCCCTTACTACCTGGCCGGATCTTTGTGCCTCACAGCCTTAGAGAAAGCTCTGTTGCGATTTGCCTGCGTTCCAGTGTTTCCTGCGTTCCAGTGTTTCCTGCGTTCCAGTGTTTCCTGCGTTCCTGTGTCTCCTGCATGCCTGACTCCCTCCGTGTTCCTGTGTTGCCTGACTACCTTCGTGTTCCCGTGTACCAGCGTCCCTCCGTATTATGTCGTGAGTTCTGTGTTCCTGTACCCTTCTGCTTGGACCTCCTGTTGCTGACCCCGGTTTGGATTCTGACGTTGCATCTCTGCCGCCTGCCCTGACCCTGTGCCTAGACTGTGACCTCGAGCTTGACTGCTGTTTCTGTACCTCAACCTTGGCCGCCACTGCAGACAAGTAACGCCTGGTGGAGACGAGCAACGACCTGGTGGTACCACGCCGCAGCTTGTCTAACCCGCTTTGCGGCGGGTTCTGGTGAAAACCGGGTACCACTTAGACTCCGGTCCCAGGTAGTGGCTTGAGTCATCGTCTGCAGTGGTCCAGCGGATCCACATCCCGCAAGCCTGACACTATAGTGCAAAGTGGGAAAAACTAAAGATTTATAAAAAAAAAAATTTAAAATGTGGGAGATTAGGGCAAAGTTCTCCCAAAACTGTATTATAGTCAAATATATAGGGTCAGCTCACCGATCTGCAACATGCAGGTTGGTCCGTGCTGTAGATCCCCCCTAGACTGGAGACAAACCACACACAAATTTCAAACTTGTTGCGATCCAGAAAACAGGACACTCGAACACGATTTTTCAAAGATAAAACTTCATGCTTTTATTTCAGGACCATAGTCACAAATTTCCAGTTCCCACATATAACAGCTTAAAAAAACGTGAATCAGCAACGCCATGAGGATGGAAGCATAGTGCGTTTGAAACGCGTTATTGATTCACGTTTTTTTAAGCTATTATATGTAGGAACTGGAAATTTGTAACTTTGGTCCTGAAATAAAAGCATGAAGTTTTAACTTTGAAAAATCGGGTTCACAGTGTCCTGTTTGCTGGACCGCAACAAGTTTGAAATTCGAGTGTGATTTGTCTTCCAAAACTGTACTTCATAACTAATAGTGTCATCCAGATAACCCCACTGAAAATACTATTACTTCACAATCATTTGGCTAAATGATGCAAGATTTGACTATCACTTTGGGTGAGCATCAGGCTTACACTAGACATCGAGAACCATAATCGTCTCCATTTCCGCCCCTATAATTCAGTGCTGTAAAATGAACTCTTATGTTAACATTTGGATAAAAAGGGCCACTTACCAGGGAACATTTAAGACTAAATTGTCCCATTAAGATCGTTCCTTTTAGTGGAAATTGTAGCACTCTAGGTGCTATATGTCATGCAGAACTTTTTCATACGGATGTGAATTATTCATATCCTTTCTGAGGACTCTCAAATATATGATATAGCTATTCCCCCTGTATATAGTGAGTGGTTGATCTCTCTGCTCGAGAGCCGTGAACGTTATCATTGACACTGTCACTCATACAGAAGGCACAACAGCTGTAGTTACTCTGTCATGTGGGTGACATTTTACAAGAACTATGATAAATGTGCCTGGAATGTCAGCATTGGGAAGCTTGACTTATCCCTTTATGCCAGGTAGTGATAATAATTACTGCTTCTTGTGTAGGGCTCTCCAGTTATGAGTTATCATCTAATATATTCAGACTGTGAAAATGTCACTTCAGCCGCTGATTCCAGTCATATTCTACATTACTGAGGAAACAATTGGATACTGTGCTCAGTGGAATTCAATCCTTTTCCATTTCCAGGGAGAAATAAATCGAGGTATTCTGGGTTCAGTAAAGAAAGATTATTCATTTTAACATGAATAGTTGTACAATTTTTATATCCATTTTGTTACTGTTAAGATCTCTGCTTGCTGAAATTAAATGGGTATAGTCATACATCAAGCTGTCTTCAGCTTGAAAATATGGACGGCATAAAATACAGACTTTATTATTATTGGGAGGCAGATTCTGAGAACCTGGTCCCCACACAATATCCAGTGTAGGAAAATGGTGGACATATGGTTCCTATTTCACAGAATGTCTGAAGGAAATCTAGTAGTTCTTTTATGCACACATAGGAGCACAGTTCATTAAAGTCAGCTGAACTGTTTTATCAATAAGCCATGAATCTGTGTATACATCATATTACCAGGACGAGGGCTGCATCTGCCATGAGGTGGGATGTGGTTCCCGCCTCAGGCGGCATATCATGGCCTGCGTGGGGAGTGGCAAAAAGTCTGTACTACTTGATATCCAGTTACAATGCATTGAGGCAGAGTGATGCAGCACAGCTCCATCTGCGTATACCACTCTGCAGGACACAGGCCAGTGTGTGTAATAATGCATGTGCCCCTTCATAGACTAAGTGGCAGCTGGGAGAAAACGACGAGACAGAGTGGCGGGGGACTACTGGGGCTGGAGCTGTAAAATAAATATTATCCTTTTTATTTTTGGGGGGGTTGTGATGGCTGTATAAAATGTCTACAAAGGGTATGTGTATAATGTTACTGGGAAGGGGGCTGTGTATAATGCTACAGGGGATGGAGGGGCTGTGTATAATACTACAGAGGAGTGGGGCTATGTATAATACTACAGGGGAGCGGGGCTGTGTATAATGCTAGAGGGGAGGAGAGGATGTATATAATTCAACAAGGGAGGGGTGCTGTGTATAATGCAACTGAGGAGGGGGGCTGTGTATAATGCAACTGAGGAGGGAGGGTCTGTCTATTATGCTACAGGGGAGGAGGGGCTGTGTATAATGCAACAGGGGTGGCGGCTGTGTATAATGCTACAGGGGAGGGAGAGCTGTCTATAATGCAACTACGCAAGGGGACTGTGTATAATGCTACAGGGAAGGGGTGCTGTGTATAATGCAACAGTGGAGGGGCTGTGTATAATGCTACAGGGGAGGGCTGTGTATAATGCAACAGTGGAGGGGGGCTGTGTATCATGGGTGGTATGGCTCTATATATAATGCCTATGGGGGGTGAAATGGCTCTATATTCTGTCTATGGAGGCTGGCATGGCTCTATATACTGTCTACCAGGGATTTGTAGATAGGGGCTGGATTATAATTAAACTGGGTTGCCTTAAAGGCAGTACTGTATACCATTTTATTTATAAGGGTGCTGTAGTTCAGAGGGTATGGTATTTAATATTTTGTGGGTGCTGTATGTGCTATAATTAATTTGTGGGACTATGTAAAGGATGTTTTATGGGAATAGTGTGCTTAGTTTTGTTGTGAGGATGATATATATTTTTGAACACACTCCGTTATACTATAAGTTACTTTGGTTTTTTTAGGAGCATTGTGTGGTAGTGTGCTACATGGAGCTAAAACATTTGAATTCAGCAGTGATAATCCATGACTGGGAGAAAACACCTATAAGGTAGATACTAGATGTCACTAATGTCTGTGTCATTGACTGACTACTAGTGTGTGAGGTGGGGGAGGGCACCATTTCAATTTTTTTTCTCATGCAGCAAAAAAGCAAGAATCGGTCCTGACTAGGACATATTTGTATCCCCTAGACTCTCAACATCAGCAGCACAGTAAAAATATTGTGGTTTACCTATGATTGATAAACCACTGTAAAAGGGGTTTGCCAATTAAAGAGAGAGTTGTACTGGAGCACAAAGGTCTGGACTGCAAGCTTAGGAGTGCACAGCACAGACAAGTCAAGTGTTGTTTTTTGAAATGCATCCAAACCAAAGCCCAACCCCTGTGACTAAACAGAGGACTCTGTTATAACACACAATTATAGTGTAATGCAAATATAAGCACAAAGGCATATTTGCAATGCAGCTGTTATGGGCTTTTGTGAAAATAAGATTCCTGGTGACAGGTTCCTTTTAAGGTTAGCCAGTATCACTACTTTTTATTTTTGTATCCTGTCCACCCTGATTGTTTATATCTTTATGTATTGTTTATTCTTTCTGTGGGTATAAAACAGTTAGTACAGTTCTATATCATTTTTCTTATTTTGAGATTTTGTTCCATTCTCTCCTGTAGGCAGGTGGAACTAATCATGTCATTAAAATCAGTTTTCAGCTTTTGAGACATTTTCAAGGTATTTTCAAAGCTAAAATATCAAGAGATCCAGAAATGCTGTTTTTTTTCTTTTGTTGAGTTCTTTGCTTTTGATGCTTTTTTTTTTTTAGCAAATCACATTGTTAAACATATGTTTTAAGCCTATTAATGTATATAACCTTCGGTATACATGCAGTACTGTTGGGATATCTTGGGGCAGCAAGGGGCTAACAATGCTGTGGCAAGATTTCCAGCACAGGTTCGGGAGGGGGGAAACAACAATGGAGCAGGTGATTACAAGTTCTTTGGAGGGCATGTATTAGCCAGAGCCCCGGGACCTGGAACGACTCTGATGAGGCTTGTCCAAAGCTCTTGTGCTTCATTGGCATAGAGATAAAAGTTGATTTTAAAAATAATAGTAAAGTACCTAATAAACATATACCTATATTCACACAGCTGGTAACTACCTAGCAGCCTGAATTCTTGGAGTGAACCTGTCACCATATTTTTCAAAAATACAGCTAGTGACTGTTAACTAAATGCCACCCTTCTTTTACCTAAAACTGTTTCCCTTACACCCCCATAAAATCAACTTTATATTATGCTGTATTCCTCCCCATGCCATATACCCATTACCATTCAACACTTCTTGTCATGCAGCCAAGGGGAAGTTATCAAAGGTCCTTTACCCAGTAACATTTGCTTTACCCAGTAACATTAACTGCCACCCATGTATGTATCTAATGACCTGAAATCACAGCATGTCTTCATCCTCTACTCCAGTGATGGCGAACGTTTTAGAGACAGAGTGCCCAACCTACAACCAAAACCTACTTTTATGTTGCAAAGTACCAACATGACAATTTAAGCAGTAACCTATTGATCCCAGCTGTATCACAAGCTTAAATCGTATTGGCGCCCTGAGGACAGCAATACAATAGAAAGCAGATGGAGAAATTTGGATTATAACTTCCTTTCAGTGACCACTGAAGAGGAAGAATCAGGGGACCCAGAGCAGGAGCTCCAACAATAATCCATCTCTGTCCACACCTTCTTGCTTCTTGTGTAGTCCTGGCAGCCAAGGAGGTGTTGCTTTAAAATAGCACTGAGCAAAGCATGTCCATGGCTGTCTTGGACCGCAGGGGGAAGCCTTGAGTCACATCTAGCAAATTCTGTCCTGGGGTAAAGGCTTGGGTGCCCACAGAGAGGGCTCTGAGTGCCACCTCTTTCACCCGTGCCATAGGTTCGCCACCACTGCTCTACCCCATCCTCCATGGAGGCATGCTGTGATTTCATGTCATCAGATACATACATTGGGTAGATGTTAATGTTACTGGATAAAGCACTTTATATGACATCACCCTGGTAACATGACATGAAGTTCTCAATTATATAACAGGACTCTCTCACAATGTTCCAGCAAGGCACTTTAACAAAGCTTTTTTCTACCCCTAATAATAAATAAAAAGGGCAAACGGCCCCTAAGAACTAAGTTCCACAAAGCAGCATGCTCTAGCAGTGAGACCTGTCAATCAGGCACAAGGAAACAGGAGTTTACAAATTGATTTTTTTAACATTGCAGCCATGGAAAGAACCATTTAGGGATAAGGGCAATGCTTTTTAATCATAGTTTTTATTTATATTGGGTAGGTTAATTTAAATGGCAGGTTCCCTTTAAAAAAGTAAGAAGTCTGTGGTAGATTTTCTCTAGGGAGAGGTTGGAAATGGTAACAAGGAGTTATAATTTAGCATATTTCAATAACATGATTGGCACTTGGTTCTAAACTCTTCTTCTTTTATCTTTCTTTTATCCTGCTGACCCTTACCTCTGCAACCCTTAGTAAATAAGACCCAATAATTCTAAGCATGACCCACAGCTAAAATAACAAAGCAGAGGCTTCAGAACAACCAATTGAGCATGTCTGGAGAGACATGGAAATGGCATCCACCAATGTTCACTGTCCAACCTGAGGGAACTGGAGAGGATCTGCAACGAAGAAGCAGAGGATCCCCAAATCCATGAGTGAAAAACTTGTTGCATCATTCCCAGGAAGACTCCTGGCTGTACTAGATCAAAAGCTGCTTCTACTCATTACTGAGCAAAGGGTCTAAATACTTATGACCGTGTGATATTTCAGTTTTTCTTGTTTAATAAATTAGCAAAAATATCTACATTTCTGTTTTTTTTCCTGTCAAAATGGGGAGTAGAGTGTACACCTAGTGAGCAAGTCTTACCAATTGGCTGCAATAAAACAAAGAGAAAAAAAATGTAAGGGGTTGCATGTGCACAGTGTGACCCTGATCTCATCTGTGAAGAGAAAGGGGTGCTATTGTTGAAACAACAGCCATAAAGGAGAAATAGTCTTTTGTCACCACCTACAGAACCACTCCTTGATAGGGGTAGACTTGTTAATTGAATCTCATATCTACCTGTTTGTGCAAAAACAGCTGAAAAAAATATTTCACAATAAGTGTTGATTTATAACTGGACAGGTTGATTTCACAGGTTGACTTACATTGTACAGTTTAAGTGTTCCATTTCATTTTTGATTTATAAACGACTCCCCTTTATTTAATTAAAGCCCTCAATATATAGACCCCCCCCAATTAAATTATGTAAAATTTGAGATATTTATAAAGCACATTTAAATATATTTACCACATCTTTCTGATCTTAGGATATATGATCTTTTTAAGATAGCTCATGAAAGAATTTTTTCGTGGTTCTGTGATTCTGGCGCCTAGAAACCAGGAATCCGCTAACCGCCAGTTTAGCACAATGATAGACTTTAATGAAAATCTACCATTTGCTTTTGTGCATTATGAACCAAAAATACATTGAGAATGCTGTAGCTACACTGATGCAGGAAAATATATTTTTTAATCCCTGAGCTGAGTGGTTTTGCTGAAAAATCAATTATAAAATTATGATAATGAGGCTTCTGTGGCTGCCTTGGGGCACTTCTCCTCTTACTTTAATTATGCACTGCTCCAGAGAACGCTCTATTCACTGTGTTGTGCCTGACAGGCAGAAGTAATCAATTGCTGCACCATCCCCCAGCTGTTGTGTATGAGTCTTCCAGCTCAGGTTGATTAGTCTGTCCTGTTTGGACAAGTCAGGAAGCTCTGTGAATCACAGCAGCCAGTATGTACCCAGCTTTCCCAAGGTCCACAATTTTATATTTTTTTTCAGCAAAACCACATGATATGTTTTTGCTGAAAACAAACAAATGTTAGATTTCCTTTAATACAAAACCACCGCTGAAGTATTTAGCTGATGCATTTAAACAGCATCCAGAAATTTGCTTCTGTCCATGAGCAATCCCAGTATTAAAACTGTCATTCATCAGATATGATTGTTCATTTTACTAGTAAAATCCCAGATATGCCGTGCGGCTAGATGACACTTGAAGGTGAGTTGTAAATTCCAGAAGGCAGAGGAGAAAACTCATTTTTAGTCTTGAGGACATGACATCCTAAAGGAAGAAAAAAACTCTGTCAGATGTCAGAAGGTGTAAACACGAAGGCAAGTGATGGACTTTGCACACTTGAAAGAGCATGTGTACCCAAGACTGATGTGCCAGCAGGAAATCAAGGAGACTGTAGCGGCTTGAGCCTTGGATTTCAATGTGTTCAGCCTTGTGGATATAATAATGTTTAATGTTTAGTAGACATGATCGATTTTCTGCTGCAAGGATTAGTGGAAATTAGAATGGCAAGTACAAGCTGCAAAAATGGCTTGATATAGTTATACTATGGCTGTATTATAGAGCAGTGTTATTTTGGCCCTATGGGGTATTACACATGAGGCATATGGTACTATTATTCTATTCATCTTTTCACTTTCTTTATTGATTATTGAACTCTACCACATTGTGCTTAGGAGTGATTATAGATTTGATCTTACAGTTCAGGTATGTTTCTGCTTTATTCATCACCGGGGCACTGAAGGAGATTGTTGGCATTGTACTTATAGATAAATAGTTGTGAAGTCCCATCCTGCTTCATGCCAGTGTGACTTCCAGGTTCATGGAGTGGGTTGTGGCTCCCCATTCTATGAATTATCAGAGTTTTAAGCAGGCAGAACCCCTATGAACATACATGTATCCCCTATCCTTTTTATGGGGTATAATTGTAAAAATTGAACATACCTTTCATTTATTTCAGGTTCAGCACTTTAGAACATGAGTAAATTCAAAGTTAATCCAGGCCAATGAGTGTTGGGGGATATATAACGTGTTGGGGACCTTGTAACAGATTTTACATTGGGGTCTGTCACAGGTGGTCCTGCGAGCCATATCGCAGGTCGCGGTCTCACCAGTGCCCCGCTCTCCACGTCAGCGGCGCACGCGCAACTCACCGAACCCGGCTCCTGTTTCATCTTCTTTGGCCGTGCGCTGGCATTCCCGACTCCTAGGGCACATGCACTGGCTTCAAGTGGTTTAAAGGGCAGCACGCCACTAATTGGCGCTGGCCATTTTCAGGAAATCTATTTAACCCTGCCTCTTCCTGCAAACCCTGTCAGATCTTTGTGCCTACGCCTTAGAGAAAGCTCCCCAGCGATATTCCTGTGTTCCTGTGTCTCCTGCGTTCCTGTGTCTCCTGCGTTCCCGTGTGTTCCCATGTATTCTGCGATCCTGCTGCTGTGTCCAGCGTTCCTGTGTCTCCAGTGTTCCTGTGTGTTCCCGTGTATCCTGCGTTCCTGCTCCCATGTGTTTCTGCTCCTGAGTTACAGTGTCCTGCGTTTCTGTGTTCCTGCGTTCCTGTTTCCCGTGTGCCTGAATTCCTGTTCCCATCTACGTAGACCTCCCATTGTTGACCCCAGATTGGACTTGACATTGCATCTTTGCCGCCTTCCCTGACCCTGTGCCTGGACCAGACCACAAGACTGTCTTCCGCTAAGGCACCTCGGCCTCGGCAGCCACAGCGGGCTAGTCGCACCTGTGGAACGACCTGGTGGTACCCTGCCTCAGCAAGACCTTCCCGCTTTGAGGCGGACTCTAGTCCCAGGTGTCGGCTAGTACCACCTCCCGCAGTGATCTAGAGGGTCTAGTGTAGCTTTATATTGCACCTTTGAGTATAGTTACACATCAGAAAACAAAGAAGTCCACTATCAATTTAAAAATATATATCACTTTCCTTAGTCAAGATTCTCATTATGTTAAATCTTTTTAAAATTCTTTTTATTACATTTCATATGAACATGAAAATAGAAAATGCACTTTTTGCCTCAGGTGAGTCACTTTTAGAGGTTGCATGGGAAGTTTCACTTTGGATGCCCATATCTTGAGATCAATAGTACCTAGAATGATGTGTTTTGTATCATATTAAAGGTAAGAATAATGGGGAGATTTATCGGAGGTGTCTGAGAGCAAAACTGTTCTAGCTGCTCGTGGAAACCAATAAGAGCTCTGCTTTCATTTTTTAACTGCTGCAGGAAAATATAAGTTGAGCGCTGATTGGTTACCATGAGCATCTGGAACAGTTTTTCTCTCAGAATTTTCTGCTAGATCTCCCCCATTGTATTTCAAACCACTTCTGGGTTGTGGTCTGTGAGTTATAGAACCGGAGCGACAGGTAGTTAAAAACATAGTGGGACAGTGAGTTGCAGATAAATATCTAATTCCCGTTTTTTTTCTTTCACTGTCTCTATGTAAGGAGGTGGCAAGAGGGGGCAGAATGATAGACAGGACACTGAGCCATAAGCTGTGCCCAAGCACATAATATGCCATCTCCGGATAGAAGGATATTTTGGCACGGACGTTACACTCTGTCTCTGGTTCTTAAACCCATAGGTGCTGAGAATCCTGATGATGTCAAAGATGAGGGGTGCATAGCACTGGCATATAGCAAATGCGGTGCCAATATACAAAAAAGGATCAAAAAGCTATAATGGAAACTATAGACATGTGAGTGGTTAGCCCATGAAAGAAAGTTCTCAAATTTTAATACCCTAGTGATGTTTACACAATAAAGATAATTTTTAACTTTACTCAAATCAGTGATGGTCAGTGTAAGATGAGGGTGGAAACTCTCTAAACAGACACATTATGATCCCTCTGTGCTATGGGATGCTGTGTGCTGACAATGTGCTTAGGTTACCAATGTACATATGCCTACACTTATATTTAGCTTCTGAACATTCTACTAGTATCTGACACATAGAAAAAGAGAGGTGAGACAGATCAGAGATGAGAGAGGATGAGGTCCCTGTGATGGATATAAAACACCATGACACTCTCAGCTCTGCTAAATCACCTATGACACACACAGAGCCAGCTCTGCTACATGCCTCGCTCTTGTAGAGTAAACTCTGCACACTGCTGCTTGCTGGCAGGAAGTGCCTGTGTCTGAGCTGGTCTTATAATGCTGGGGGGAGGGGCAGGAGGGAGTTTGCAGACAAGAGAAGAATAGTCTCTTGTCGGCAACCATAGTCGGAAGATTTATGTTCTTTTTTTTAACCAAAAATGTTTATTAAGTACAAATGTAACACACATACATCTGTACATATAATTGTGTAGTTATTCACAGAATTTATCGGTGAATATGGGTTATTGGCTAATAACCCAACCCTTTCCCGAATCCACTTATTTCTTCACAAACGGCAGTGCAGTAGTCAATCCAACTTAATTTAAGAGTCTCTTCTACAATCACTGTGACTGTCATTTGGATTTTATCTGCTTGTCACGGGAAAATACAGACACCAAATTATACATCTGATTGAATTCTACCAGGAAGTAAGTTCTATTCTGGACCTAGGTAAGGCTTTGAATGTTGTATATCTGGACTTTGCCAAGGCATTTGATACAGTGCCCCATAAAAGGTTGGTACATAAAATGAGACTGCTTGGACTAGGGTAAAATTTGTGTATTTGGGTAAGCAATTGGCTTAGTGATAGAAAACAAAGGGTCATCCTGAATGGCACATTCTCAGATTGGGTTGACCTTACCAGTGGAGAGCCACAAGTGTCAGTATTGGAACACTAAGTTCCAATATATTTAGAAAATACTAAGCTCTGTAAAGTAATTTATACCAAGGCTTATAATATAATATTACAGAGGGATATGTGGAAGCTGGAGGATTGGGTGGAGAAATGGCTGATGAGTTTTAATGTAGATAAATGTAAGGTTATGCACTTTGGCCATGAAAACAAAAAGTTCTCAACGGTCAATTACTTTTTAGAACCTCAGCAGAAAAAGACTTGTGGTTATTGGTGGATGATAAACATAATTTTAGTGACCAAAGCCAGGCAGCTGCTAATAAAGCAAATATGGGATGTATCAAGAGAGGATTAGATTTTCATGATAAGGACATAGTTTTGCCCTTATACAAATCACTGATCAGACCACACATGGAATTTTGGGGCACATTTACTAAGGATCCGCGGACCGCATTTCCAATGGGTTTCCCGAAGATTTCCATTTTGCGCAGCATTTAACAGGGATTTTTGTTGCACACTATCGGATTGTGTCACAATCGCGCTGGCTTTCACACGACACAAATTGGGGGGCGGGCCATGGGACGATCTGATGGATTTGGACAAAACGCAGGATTTAACTTTAAAATTGTGCATATAATGCACTTACATGCACCGGGAAGAAAATGGGGAATTCCGGCTGACCTGATCAGGGAAGCGACACATGCAGGATATCGGGCACACGCTGTAAGTGAATCGCGGCAGCTGTGCATTCCCATTGGGGATCGCACCTCAAGGATCGCGGGACAGGTAAGTAAATGTGCCCCATTGTGTACAGTTTTGGGCACCAGTGTATAAAAAGGACATGGTAGAACTAGTACGGGTGTAGAAGAGAGCAACCAAGATTATTAGGTGAATGGGGAGATTAGAATATAATGGTAAATTGGGATTAGTTTAGACAAAACGCTGACTAAGGGGAGACCTCATCACAATGTACAAATACCTGAATGGGCAGTGCAAGGATCTCTCCAAAGATCTTTTTATACCTTGACATGTGACCAGGATATGGGCTCATCCTCTATGCCTAGAGGAGAGGCGATTCTACCATCCACATAGACAGGGATTCTTTACTGTAAGAGCAGTGAGACTATGGAACTCTCTGCCGCAGGAAGTTGCTATGGTGGACTCTATGTACATGAGAAAAAACACTATGGGGCAGATTTACTTACCCGGCCCATTCGCGATCCAGGGGCGCGTTCTCTGTGGTGGATTCGGTGATTCACTAAGGCAGTTCCTCCGACGTCCACCAGTTGTTGCTGCTGCACTGAAGAGCATCGGAACGCACTGGAGTTCACGATCCTATTCCAGGTGAAGGTAAGCGCATGTCCCGCGACACTTTTTTTTTTTTAAATGCGGCGGTTTCTCCGAATCCGTCGGGTTATCGTTCGGTCACACCCCCCCCATTTCCGTCGTGTGCATGCCGGCGCCGATGTGCCACAATCCGATCCCGTGCGCCAAAAACCCGGGGAAATACAGGGAAAATCGGTGCAAATCGGAAATATTTGGGTAACACTATGTTATTCTTAATATGACACCAAAAGCATGGTAATATTTACTATAGAGCCCAAAACATGGTTGTCTGAACCGATGCTCCCCATTACTGTTACCATTCATTTACCAGTGGTGCAGTCATTGGAGTACACAAGTTGCCATGACCATAACCATAACGACAGACAAAAATGAATCCAGGACTTATACAGGGCATGCATGTCGATACTGGAGGACCCCAATGGAGCTTCAATAGACCACCCTGCCCTTGAGTAAGCAGGTTCTCAGGTTATTTCCCAAAACATAATCTGTTATCACTACAAAAACACTAAAACTTTTTAGATCCCAATGAATTGATTTCTGTCAATTTTTATTGAATGTGAGGTACAGTATTCTGGGCATTTATAATTATTTTTGATTTTTTTGCATGCCCAAATTGATCCTTAGTATTACAATTCTCTCTATGCAAAGCCCTGCTTTTCATGTAAAGTATTGCCAAACTAGAGCTATTTGGAGCTTATCCTGATGTGCTTTCCGTGGTGGGTATAACACATTGGTCTATCCAGGCGATAAAGCCGATTGATTCGTTCCAGTATAAAACATGCAATTGTCCTTTTATAGTTTATCAGATTTGTATTATCTTATCCCCGTGCTCCGTCCTGTATTGCCACAGTGTTGCTGCAGTGTAATAGAATTGCATAGACTATATATTGCTAATCTCTCTCTGCTCTCATTCCAGAAACTCTTCTCAGTTAATGTAGTGGTAGCGCTTAACTTACTGCAGTAAAGAACCTAAAGGCAGAGGCATAGAGCCAGGAAACATAGAACTACAATAATTACACTTAATCCTGGTTGATTCCAAGTAGTTGAGCCTGAAACTACTCGAAACCTCTTTGATGATTAATTCATTTCTCTGAGACTTGGAATTCTTCATAGGACAGTGAAGAAGCATGATATTTCACAGGCAACAAATCAAGAAGTCAGCTTGTGAACAGTTTAATAGGACAGCGGGTTTTTCTGTTTGATGAATTGTACGACGTCTCTGCTAAAAATATAGGAAGGCAAAAATATAGAAATAAGACAGGGTTTGTATGAATATGTTAAAATGGGTTTCCCATCTAGACTACTAAACTAAACATCCACAGGATAGGTCATAACTAGATAGATTTTAGTCCTAATTCTGGGGCTCACACTCGTCTAGGAAAGGCCCTTTGACCCTTTTCCCATTGCCAGAGGAGTGTGCATAGTAGGCAGTCTCCATTCAATTCTATGGGAAGGCTGAGAGTCTTGGATTTTTTTTTTGCTGCTGCAATAGGGATGAATGGAGAGAGGCCATGCATGTATATTTTTGGTTCAGCTCGGCTACAGAGTTTATCGGTTCACAGGCCCCACAGTACACAGCGGCAATATGTATATCACCATTGGAGGGGGATGTGGGGCAGGTGTAGGGAGGCAGGGCTGGCACACACAATGCTTGGAGTGGGTAGAGCATTCAGCTGTCAGGAGGTGAGGCTGCCTGACTGCCAGGACGAGCAGCACTGCCTCATTGACTGCGTATTAAAAAAAATAAAAGAGTATTTTTCAAGAGTGCTGACACACACAAACATGACAGAAGGACCTCCGGGTCCTTTTTTTATGATCTCGGGCCCTGGGCTGCAAAGGCATCTTAGGCATTTAGTTATCTGATGGTGCATAAAAACTGTAAAATAACAAAACCTTTTAAAGAGAAACTATAAAAGCTAACATATTACATGTATTACATGTTGGATATAGCTAAATTACCAGAACCAAGCTTATTGAATAGATATGTTACCATAAACAAGATTACTACATAGATACATTACCAGAGTCAATTTTACTACAAAGAAACAGCAATGAAACCAAGGTTACCAGAACCAAGTATACTACTTGGATACTATATATGTTACCAGAATCAAGGTTACTAAATAGATATGTGACCAGAAATAAGCCTGCGACCAACCTACTGCCACTGTGAAATGGTTGTGCTAGGAGCCTAGATCACTCCATCTCATCAAACATATAAGCAAATGACGATCCAGTTCTCTTGTCTCTGGAAAAATGTAATACTTGTATTGGTACATCTTCGGACAAAACAGTTCGCAAATCAAAGCATTTCTGGTGCATGCAAGCGCCCTTATTCATGGCCAATATAGTATAAGATTGTCTCCAAGTAGATCTCCCTCATAGGAGAAATTTTCCCTCAGTAACTAATATAGTCACAGTGCCCACACAGCAGATATTCGTTACAGTGCCCCTACAGTAGCCAAGTCCTAGTAGCCCACACAGCAGCCAAGTCCTGATGACCCCCATAGTAGTACCAGTTCCACCTCAAAGTAGTCAAGTTCTAATACCCCCACAGTAGCCAAGTATCAGTTTCCTCAAACAGAAGCCAAGCCCCAGGGGCCACCACAGTAGCCAAGACTAGTGACCCCCCTTTGGAGGGAAGTTCCCCCAAATAGTAACCAAGTCCAAATTGCCAGGTTGTTTGGTACAACCCCAGCCCCCCCTTAAAAGTAACAGTGCCCCGATATATTAGAAAGAATAAATAAAATGCAATACTTACTTGTTCCTCTCTCTTCTCTTGGCATCTTATTTAGATGCAGGAGTTGGGGTGCATCATTATGCGTAGCTGGGTCAGCTCTGCATCACATGACCTTATAGATGCGTCATCACAGTTTGCTGAACCATGGGATAGCAGCAGGAGAGAGAGCTGGAAGCTCCTATGCTCTGCCAGCAAACTAAAAAAGTGATGGGATCCGGACCAGGTAAGGCCTCTTTTCGATCGGATCCCACACTTTGTACAATTAATCAGGGCAGGGGGATGGGGCAATACTTGGATTCCAAGGCCCATGTCCCTTCTTGTGACCAGGCCTATGACTGATGCCCCATAATTCCTACCGTGATGGTGGCCTTGACCACATGTGGGAGGTTAAAGGGGTATTCCAAGAAATAATGGTTTTGAAATGGGTCATTAAATATAAACTAATAAGTAATTGGTTGTTATTTAACATTTTGCTCCTCTTAGCAGAAAAATGTTGTGGTCATACACCATATTGAAGAATTAAAATGCTACTGGCCCTTTAATCAGTTCTGTGATTTTGTCACTGTGAAGGAGACACAAGACAGCAGATGGCCGCTGGTCACATGTCCACATCACATGTCCTGCACCTGCCTGCACCATCTTGTAGATAACTTAGAAAGCCAATAAAATTTTGTGAATCATAAAAATAAACTATTTAAGCTGCATTTTGTGATTACCGTAATTAAATTCAGTTTTGTTGTACTAATTTATTTATAGCATCAGAAGTTCTTCGTCCCGGAATACCCCTTTAAGTGTTCAAAATCACCATCATAGATTCTTTTTAAGCTTTGAAACAACTGTATATCATCCATAAACCCTAACAGACCAAATCTCATCACTCCATGGTGTTCGCTTTCAGCATGTTGTGTAGTCATTGCAAAAGAAAACATTCAAATAGACTCCTAATGGCGGTCTCACTAGGGCTGCTTTCACACAGTCATTTTTGGGACGTATATCTGGCCACAAGTTTGGCTATGTCACCCAGCGGCAGTACAGTGACCACACATGTGTGGCATCGTACTGCGCACAGGGAAAAGACAGAGAGCATGCATCGCTATAGAGAGGGGAGGGGTCAGCAGCGCTAACCCCTCCTTCTCCCCAGCCCATGGGTACATTCACACGGCCATCTGGGGGATATATATGCAGCCGTATATGCGTCCCCATAGACAGCAATGGCGACCCGGCGGCGGAATGGTGCCATACATGTGTGGCACCATTCCGCGCCGTACACAGGGGAAAGATAGAGCATGCGTGCAACCGTCACCTCCTTCTCTCCAGCGTACAGCAGTATGCTCGCCAAGCGGCGGCGGGGCGGGCATATGGCTATGTGAATGTACCCTTACATGAATATAAGCTTGACATGATAAATACTTACACATTGGTTTAGCTATGAATTTGAATAAAAATAGAATCCCATGTTTTTTTTAGAGCTTATGGATCTCTATTTTGGCTCTAAATAGGTTTCCATTTTTGTAATAATTGCACTTTTTATTGGAACGTTACAAAACATTACAGAAAGCCTATAAGACAAGCCATTATAATGCTTGTGTGTGCTGCCTTGCCTATTCATGCACATAATCATTTCCATAACTATACAGAAGTAAACACACTTCCACTACTGTAAAATATTCTCCATTCACCATCGAGGGCTGGATGAGGAGGGTGCTGTTTTCTTAAATAAGTTTTCTCAGGCGCCGTGAATCCGAGCAGCTTCTCTACAAAGGCAAAGCTGCGGGCTGCGTGCAGTAGATAAGGTTTTTTAAAGTGCTTCTAGATGGCAGCAGTTCGAAATATATAATCACAAAATGCTATTTGATTAAGTCTTCCATTTTGCTGTTGTTAAAATTCACAAGGAGTACCGCTCCAGGCCACCAAAGCTGTTTTGTGCGAGATAATCAATGTATATGGTATGTTAAGAAATATTAACTGGAGCAGCCATCAGGACTGTAGAATATTATTATTTACAACAGCCGTTACTTGCAATGTGATGGAATTGAACAGTCTCAAGGACAAGCATGCAAGATACTTCAAGACCCATGTTGACCTCTTTTATATGTACTTGCTGCTCAGCTCATTGATACTCATATAAGAGAGACATTTAACAGCCTGTAGTTTTCCGTAAAAATCTTTGAAAAACCTGCCGGCCACCACGTCCTTCTGCATCCCGTACACAACCAATTGGATTCTGGCAACTAGGATCAACATCTGGCGTGCACACCTACCTATATGGGAGCTACCCCTAATTTATTGGCTGGCTGGATGATGTTTCACACATGAATTTGCGTAGTATAAAATATTACACACTGAAGCAGCACTGATGAACATGAATAAAAGGGAGATAACTCATTTAGTTAGCACAGAATATGGCACTTCTCTCCATTCACTTACACTACAGACTGTAATCCAGTGCTGTATCTGTGCACTAGATGTAAGTGAGAAGTAGCATAATTTTACTGTCCCATCATATTGTCTTATGGTAACCATAGAGTTGTATGTTGAATCCGCTGAGCCCCAATCCAGGCCCCCAATTATAATGTATAGTTTATTATACTGGTCTCTTTTTATGAAAGTTAAATATGAAGCTTCCTAGTA
Source organism: Engystomops pustulosus (assembly GCF_040894005.1). Lineage (NCBI taxonomy): Eukaryota > Metazoa > Chordata > Amphibia > Anura > Leptodactylidae > Engystomops > Engystomops pustulosus. The sequence continues at coordinate 170,331,403 of NC_092414.1, forward strand.
AATGACAGCAAGCATAGATCTATTGCAAGGATATGATACAGAAAGTTTATAGGAAAATTTTATAACCTTTCATTATACAAACAATAGCATTAATGTTCTGAATTTAGTCAACCCCTTTACAGGGGAACTTGTCAGCAGCTTTTACACCATTAAAACAAGAAGACCATTGGGGTATAAAATATTCTTTCTAGCATTGCTTCAAAGTTGTACACCTTCAAAGTTATATGCAAATGAGCTGAGAACAATCACTTTTTCATGATGGAGGAGCAATGTCACATTAGACCTCATATGGTTGGCTCTATGGTAGTTATGGTGTAATTGTAAAAATCTAAATCTAATCTTTTAAAACACATGGGGGTTATTAAGACTGGCCTCTTTGTATATCCAGAGGTGTGCTTCGTCACTCTCTGCCAAGTTAGACCAGGTCTGATTCAAGAAAACTGGCAAATCAGTCATTTTAAAGGGAACCTATCAGGCTAGACCCCCAACCAAAGGTCCTAACTCTTTTTATGTAATGAGTTGCTCTGCATGATGGTATTGAAATGAGTCAGTAGTTCCTGTGAATTATAAAATGCTCCCCCCATTCTGCAATTTAATCCTGTGAATTGAGTCAGCTGATCTGTCCTGAGTCAGGCAGCAACACATATTTCCTATTTTGTCCTCTATTAAAGGGGTTTGACACTTTTCAATAAATCTGTTCCATCAGACGTGTCTCTGCATGTACCTGTACCTTTGCCTCCTGTGAGAGCTTCAGCCTTTCCCTGTTATCCACAGAATGTGTGTTTACATGCCTGTGCAGAGTCTGCACACAGCAATGAAGGAAGCATAAAGGATGATGAATGAATTAGTGAGCATTCAGGGATTATTATTAGGGCAGTAAAGACACATAGGCAATTTATGTTAAAGAGTGGCCAAACATAGAGCCAAAATAGAGGTGTATGAAGTGATGCTCATTCTCCTGCCTCTAAAAGCAAATGTTTCTACCTTATATGCTTATGACTTGCAAATGATTTTTTTGCAGGTAAATGGGCAAATTTGAAATTCATATATGAAAATCTACAAGGGAGTTACATACACTAACTCGGTGGGAGGCTTCTAGTTTTGTGGTATAAAACTTGGTGAGTTCAGAGTTCAAAAGCAAGATAGAAAAATATTCTATTATCTAGAAATCAAATTAGACTATGAAAAGTATCTGTGAGCTACAGCATCCATATATAATCAACCACACAATCCTATTACTGGTCAAAGTAATACATACATGCCTTTGTTTTGAAGGGGAAAGTTGTTATTCTCCATAGAGAAAATGAAGACCATGATTGTGTGGACCTTATGGCTCAGCAGGAGACGGAGGGATTTTCTCATGTCAAAGATTTGCTCTGGCAGAACCCTGGCCATGTTCTCTTTGTGGATGAATCCAGGTATCAAGATGAAGGTAAATTTTAGTGGGCCCCTCCGATGCAGCCGGATCAAGAGGCTGTATCTGTGGTGTGGCTGTGCAGCCTTTATTTCTACAAGTCCTATATCAGATTATACAAAGACACAGATTTTTCAGAGTCAGTTATATTGCTTATGCTTATGAAACCTTGATACTTTTGGAACAGACCACATCCACTGTACTGTGTGAGGATTTATGGTATATTTAGTACAACTTTAGTTTGTCAATTTGTAATTATGCCTTTGGTCTTAAAAAGTCGACAGGTAAATCCCAATTACATTAAAGGAATATTCCCACAAAGATAAGTTTCTTAAAAGTACTCAGGATAACAAAATAACACATTTTCTAATTCACTGTTATTAACAAAAATGCAGCATTTAACAGATATAAGTCCAAACTGTCTCTATCAGTCCTGGTGTACATAATTTCACCTGCCCCTAGACACGACCCTATTACTTTGACTTTGGGTCGGCAGACATCTTGTGTATCTGTCTGACTCTGCACTGAGCTGCTCTATCTTTCTAGCAAACAACACATAACATTGTGAAGAGAGTAAAGCTACAAACTACAGAAGATAATGGGGCTCATTTATTAAGGGCTCAGCGGCCGCACTTTCGTCAGGTTTCCCGAATTTTTCAGTTTTGCAGCGAATTCCGCTGGGATTTTGGTGCAATCGCGGCGGCTTTCACGTGACAGAAATCATGGGGCGTGGCCATCGGACAACACGACAGATTCGGAAAATCCACGGAGTTTAAAAAACGAAATGTGTCACAAGATCAAGAACTTACATGCACTGGGAAGAAGCAGGTGACCCTACTGGATATCGGCAGAGCCCGAATCTTTGTCGGACAACGCACCGAGGGATCGCGACAGGACCGGGTAAGTAAATGTGCCCCAATATCTTTATATCAGGGGAGAGTGAGGGAGGTATAAAGCAGGACTATGCTGAATGCTGGAAGAGGGATAGAACACAGAGAAGAGTAGAAGGGAGGGGGCATATGAGCAGGACACACACCCTCTGATTTCAGAGAATATATGATGATTTATGAGGAGTAGGATATGGAAGAGACAGGAGTGAATGTGTTTTACATCAGACAGGAAGGGAGTGATGAAAAGGATAACATTGGAGAGGAAGAGGAGGAGATGGAAGAGACAGGAATGAAGGTGGTTTACATCAGGCAGAAGAGGGAAGGTTATTTTCATCAGGCAGGATGAGAGCGATGAAGAGGTTGGAAACATTGGAGAGGAAGAGTAGGAGCAGGAGGTGGAGGAAACAGGAGTGGAGGTAATTTACAGCAGCCAGGAAGAGAGTGATGAAGAAAAAGAGATAGAGAAGACTAAGGTGAAGGTGATATACATCAGGGAGGAGGAGCTGGCTGCCTGTATAATACTGGGAGCTGGCTGGCTATATACTAATTGGGGCTGGCTACAAACTACTGGGGGCTGGCTATATACTATTGGGGATGTCTATATACTAAAGGGGGCAGGCTATATACTAAAGGGGTCTGGCTATATACTACTGGAGGTTGGCTATATACTACAGGGGGCTGGCTATATAGTACAGGGGGCTGGCTATGTACTACTAGGGGCTGGCTGTCTATATACTACTGGGGGCTGACTAGCTATATACTACTGGCTGCTGTCTGGCTATATACTACTGGGGGCTGGCTATATACTACAGGCAGCTGGATGGCTATACACTACTGGGGGTTGGCTGGCGATATATAATACTGGGGGCTGGCTATATACTACTGGGGGTTGGCTGTATACTGGGAGGCTGTGACCAATGCATTTCCTGCCCTTGGCTTATACCCGGGTCGTCTTATACTCAAGTATATATGGTACATATTATGCTGCACATTGTACAGCATAATATGCATATAACAGTGCACATATGTCACAGTACATAGCTGAGCTGGCAGCTCAGTTGAGAAATGTCATGGGAGTGGAGAAGATATGAGGACTAGGAATCTCTCTTCTCTACTCCCTGCCGTCTACTTCTCTCTTGTAGTTAGCAGCTAATAGACCCCAGGATAACATTACTGCCTGACAGTGAATATATGCATATACTGTATGTCTGTGTGTGTGGATGTGTATATGTGATGTGTATATGATGTATATATGACTTGTGTATATTGTCAAGGCTTATATGCTGTATAGAGGGAATATGATGTATGGTGCATATGTGTTTGTATGGTGTGTATATACTGTATGTGTTTGTATATGGTGTGTATATGTTGTATGTGTGTATTTGGTTTATATATGCTCTATGGCAGTGGTGGCGAACCTATGGCACGGGTGCCAGAGGTGGCACTCAGAGCCCTCTCTCTGGGCACTCAGCATAGAGTACATAAGACTGGGCCCATGGCCTGCCCCTGCAGTCCCAGGCCACACAGGACATTGTGCATTCAGTACTATTGTAAAGCAACCCACTCTTGGCTGCCTGGGACTGCAGGAGGAGTGAGAAGATGTGGACAGCACTGGATTATAATTTGAGCTCCTGCCATGGGCCCCGCAATTCTTCCTGTGCAGGGGAATCTGGAGGTTAGCTACAATAATAATATGAATTTTTCCTTCTTTCTACTGTATTGATGTCCTCAGAACGCCAATGTGATTGAAAGCTATGACAAAGCAGTATGCGATAAGTTATTGCTACAATTGCCATGTTGGCACATAAATTAGTGTGTTTTTGTTGTAGTTTGGGCACTCGCTCTCTAAAAGGTTCGCCATCACTGCTCTATGGTGTGTATACAATGAATGAATGTGTATATGACATAAGTGTGTATATGGTGTTTTTATACTGTATATGTAAGTATATGATGTCTATTTACAATATATATATATATTATATACTTACTAAGTCATATTATTATGACTCTTGTTCCTGATATACAGATAAGAAGCTCTCCCCATCGCCACAGCTATTTCCGCGCTATATATTATTTCTGTAAAATACCTAAAGGGTTAACAGGCTTCCTACCTGCTTTTTTGAATAGTCTGAGGGGTGAAGTTAATAGAACTTGGTGATATGTGGGGGATTTCTTTTAACACTACATTAAAAACCCTATAGAAATGGTCTCTAAATAATTGATTCTAAAATTTTCTTGAAAATATGAGAGAATGCTGTTCGATTTGTGATCTTTCTTGCGTCATAAAAATAAAACAAAAGGACCCCCATAAAATGACGCCAACACATAGCTGAGATATGGTAAATGTTAGTAACTAATTTGGGTAGTCAGACTATCATTTTGAAAAACAGAACATTTAGAAGTTTGAAAATAGCAAATTTTTTCAAAATGTTTACTGAATTACCCTTATTTCATAAATAAATGTTAAATATATCAACCAAAATGTGCCACTATTTTGAAGTACAAAATGTAACATAAAAATAAACTCAAAAACACTTGGGTAAGTTAAAGCCTTCCAAAGTTATAACCGGATAAAGTGACACATGCTGGCGTTGACAAAAAGGCCTTGGTCATCAAGGTGCAAATAAGCGTGGTCACCAAGGGGTTAATACACAAGTTAAATAACAGTGGGTCCAACACAGAACTCTGGGACATACCACTTATAACTGGTGACCATTTGGAGTAGATTCCGTTGACCAAGACTCTTTGGATACGACCCCTCAGCCAGTTTTCAATCCAATTGCAAATGACTGCTGCTAATAAAGTGGCTGAGGATCAATATGATCTTGTTATGATTTTTACAGTATTAAACACTGTAGCCAATAGATGGCAGCATCAGCTACATATTCTCCCTCCTGTCTGTGGGACTAGGGTGACATGCAGGTGGTCAGGTATACAGTGGGTGCAGTCTATTAAACATCAATGAATGAGATATTAGCTTACAGTGTAATATCAGATGCAGCGATATCCTCCATTTATTGTAATGTGGTCATTGAAACACTTCTGTCATACCTGTATTTTATATGTTATTAAAGTCATATCTCAAATAATATAATTTCTTCCCTGACACTTCTCCATTGTTTCTTGTGGAATTCAGGAAGATTGTCTCTCCATTGGGAATCTATTGGCATTAAATTTATTAAGAGTGGTTATCTGAGAGGTGAGGGTCACGATGATGGGAGCAGCACCTGTCAGGCATGTACAGCATATATATATACCATAAATTATTAAAGAGGTGCCTTACTTCACCTAAGACATCACTCATCCAGTCGCTATGGCTCCATTCATAATCTACCGGAGTGAAGAACAGAATGATTCATTTGGATATATAGTATAATATGATAGTATTAATAAGAAAAGGGAGTATTTCATCCCCCCAGAGCATTATCAACCCCAATATGAAGCTGCTGTTCACACACCATGAAGAACAAAATCCTGTGGCAGCCTATTCACTTTTCCCACTACACCAAAGGTGCTGAGAGTAGTTATGCACTTAGCATAAGTGAGTAAGGTAAGAGCACTCCTATATTATATACTGGTCTGCTTTTATTTTCCATGGTAAACTCTTGCCCTTTGAACACTTGTATGCATTTTTTTTCAGTTTCAAGGGAACCTGTTATCAGGATAAAACATTTTCACCTAATACTAATTAACCAGCTTATAACTAATCTGAATTTATAATGAACATTATTGGTTCCAATTACAATTGAAAGTATATAATGTAGACTAGGCTTTCTGCCAGCGAACTGGATCGAGTCATGGGGATGTCTTTTACAAGGGAGCAGTACTGTGTCATCATCATCATCATTATCTCCTCTTTGCTCTGCTAGCTCTTTCCCTCCCCCTCCCTCTCCCCTCCCTCATGCAGCCATTAGCTGATCCCCTGCTCCAAGTAAATCTCAGTTCACATCTGCATGAGAGAGAGGAAAGGCGGAAGGGAGAGAGCTAGCAGAGAGGAGATATTGATGATGATGCGACTTGTAAAAGATTTGATCCAGTTTGCTGGCAGGGAGCCAGGTGTACTTTTAAAAGTGAGAGGAATCGGTAATGTTAATTATAAAAGAAGATTGGCAATCAGTATTAAAAAGTCTACAGGGACCTGTCATTAGGTGGAAATGTGTGATCCTGTTACTTTTAACCTGACATAGTGTATCATTCAATACTTAAGCCTACAAACAGCATACAAGTTTAGATGGAAAATTCAACCACTATTAAGCGTATATTTTGCCGACCATTGTCAGTGCATTGTGATACCTCTGACTTCCATCAGTTTCATGTTACCTGTACCTTAAACCATATCAAATACTGATAAACAATCTTTTTTTTGGAAATTCTGAAACAGGTCATAAAACAAAACATAAATAGAAGTGTCCCCAGGGTTAACTATCCTCCATCTCCTCGTTGCCCACCTCAGCGTGATTGACAGGTCTCTTACTATTTGTGTATAAGGAAAAGCCGAGTCCAGCATGAAAAACCCCAGAGGGGAGTTGCTAAAGGGACGTTTCTTCTTGTCTGCAGCTCTTTGTATGTTTCCTTTTATATTTTGCTGTCTTGCAGTTTAACACATAGCTTCATGGGTATGTCATGCGAGTAATAGCTCTAGCAGGGTAAAACTGCTGACAAGTTCCTTTTAAGACAAATTGTAAATCTGTGAAAATCCATATGTATCATTTTGAGATATCACCGGTAATTCCCACACCTATAGAACTGCAACATTGACTAAATCTGCTACAGCTATTGTCACCATGGATAATTGTAACTGTATAATAATGAATGAATGTAATTATGCATTGGTGCTATAAGGCAAAATCCAGCTGTATTGATGTATGTAATTGTGTATTGGTGCTATATGGCAACATACAGCTGTATTAATGTATGTAATTATGCATTGGTGCTATAGGGCAAAATGCAGCTGTATTAGTGTATGTAATTATGCATTGATGCTATATGGCAACATAATGCTGTATTAATGTATGTAATTATGCATAGGTGCTATATGGCAACATAATGCTGTATTAATGTATGTAATTATGCACAGGTGCTATATGGCAAAATCCATCTGTATTAATGTATGTAATCATGCATTGGTGCTGTATGGAACAGACTGACCGTATTAATGGTTTACCCACCAAAATGTACCCCGTTCCCCCCCTTCCAAAAACTAACATACAACACAATTTTGGGATAAAAAACTGGGGGTTGGCCACAGCTTTATTATTTACAATAACAAAATAAGTGACCTGTGGGGGGAACCCGGACCCTTTCCCTAAACTTCACCTTGCATGCCTGGCCCCGCCTCCGCGGGGGCATGTCCTAGTTGTTCCGTCAGGTGATTTAACTACCAGCCGAGAGGGTCAAGATTCAACCACAGGCCAAGCTGTGACTACCAACAACAACATGAACAATGCAATAACAAACAGCAAAGAATAAAATATTAACAAGCCAATAATATACAGTACTAACATAGGGAGGGTGGGTGGGATCTCTTGAGCGCGGAGCAGTCAAAAGAGGATGGGCTAGCTCCGCGCTCAAGAATAAATATCCTGGACCAACAGGCAACGCTGAGGATGGGACCGTAGGCGGTACCCTAGCTTCATCCACCCCATGCGGCGGAGAAGAGTGTTGCCGTCTCCGCGACCGCCTTTCTCTGGAGCAGGTGTAACCACTGCTGGACAAGGATGAAGAGCGCCTGGAATAGGTCTGGCCCCAGCTGGTTCTACCAGAATGCCTGCTGTCTCTGTCACGAGACCTAGACTGCTTACGGCTCGCCCAAGTTGAGCGGGAAAAGGAGCGGGTAGATCGAGATCGGTGTCTACACCGTCCCTCAGGGATATGCGGCCGAGGCCCAGCCCCCGAGCGGTACCCGCGCTGCGGAAATTCCACACAGCTACAGGCCACGCTGGAGTGGCTAAGACCCCTGTCGCGGCGGTCCCGCGAAACGCCAGCAGCCAAAACAGCGCGCCAGCGGTCCGCGGGTTCATCACTATCGTGGACACAGGGGGGTGTGTGGTGCTTGGTGCATAACGGTGGCTATGTGACATGTGTGGGTTGGGAGGGGGGGCTGTGTCAGTGTGTGGTGCTTGTACTGTACTACTGCTGGCACCCAGCCCAAACCACCTAGCTAAACGGCCAGGCTGTTTGGGCGGAGGGCCAGCAGGGGGAGCAGCTGTAACCTGCACTGTGCCTGCAGGCACAGCCAGGTTGTCCGGGTGAGGAGACGCAGGAGCAGGCAAGCCCTGCATCTCCTCCCCGCGCGGGAACACTGTTACCGCCACCGTCGGCCTGCTGCAGCTGACGCGCGGCTGTTAGCCTTAGCAGAGCGCAACACGCACTCTGCTGGCCGCGGAGCCGAGGCAGGGTTCCGAGACAAAGCCCGCGCTCGGCTCAGAGTTTTGATGGGGGAGGGACTAAGCCTGCACGGCGCATGACCGCGCCGTGCAGGCCGGGCATCAAAGGGAACGGGCACCGGAGTAGCGGACACGGGGTGAGGGGGAGCCAGCTGGGACAGCAAAGGTGTCAGCCAGCTGGAGCCCTCTCTCCTCAGCTTCTCCTCCAGCAGGGCCATAAGTGCGGGGTCTGCCATAATACTTGCAGGTCCAGGATCTCTTGAGCGTGGAGCAGTCAAAAGAGGATGGGCTAGCTCCGCGCTCAAGAATAAATATCCTGGACCGCTGCCCCCAAGTGGCCAGCGGAACTCGCTGGCCACCAACGGGAGACCAGCAGAAAAAGAAGGGGGAGGGGGAAGCAGGAGGGACCGTGCCCCTTAAAGGAGAAGAGCACGGCCAGTCCTGCGCTTATACAGCCTGCGGGCTGAGCAATACAGCGGTATTAATGTATGTAATTATGTATTGGTGCTATATGGCAACATACAGCTGTATTAATGTATGTAATTATGCATTGGTGCTATATGGCAAAATCCATCTGTAATAATGTATGTAATTATGCATTGGTGCTATATGGCAACATACAGGTGTATTAATGTATGTAATCATGTATTGGTGCTATATGGCAACATACAGCTGTATTAATGTATGCAATTATGCATTGGTGCAATATAGAAAATGCAGCTGTATTAATGTATGTAATTATGCATTGGTGCTTTATGGATAAAATCACCTTTATTAATGTATGTAATTATGCATAGGGGCTATATGGCAACATACAGCTGTGTAGTGTAGTGTCAGCTCAGTGATCATTCTCTGCAGGGTGCTCTCCCATAATGCAGTGCTTCCAAAAAGGGAATCCAGCAATCTTCTACATATGTACTTGGTTTTAGATAAGACACGTTATCAATAATAGCCATTTTATTTCACTCCTCTGCCTTCTGATGATAGAGCAGGAGAACTTCAGTACCAGAAGGCTGGATAAGAGATGTTAGGAGAGATTCACATCATGTGACTGTCACAATATTGGAGAATAGGATTGCATCGCTCTCACTACACTATGAGCACTGCGCGTCTCTTTACTTTTAAGTATATTTAATGTAGCGAATAGGAACAAAAATCTGTTTCTGTTTCTGTTTCAAAGCTCGATGAAATGGCTTAGTAAGTCTTCTGCACTGTTCCAAATACTGAACGGCACAGATGGTGCTGAAACCTGGCAGAATTGTGTCTTTGCTGACCATTACTTTGTTGAGTACTGGTCCAAGCTAGAAGTGTTTATGTCATCTGCTTCTCCCTGGAACGGCTTAGTGTTACGTTTTGTAAAGTTGACAACATGAATAGGTATTTGTGCGCTTTTATTTACAAAGCTTCTGATGTCCTTTATAACACAATCAGTGAAGAGCGCAGAAAAAAAGGGAGAAAATGTGCTAATGACTCCATCTGGTTAGACATCAATTAGTAAGAAGTGGAGGATTATACATACAAATACATGTTACAGATGTTCCGAAATCAGCTCCTTAGCTCTGTACGGAAAAACATAGCTGTTTTCTTAGTATCTGCTACAATCCTGGCCAAAGGATGACTATGAATATGCCTACAAGCGCTTAATGGGAATGGTGATGCCAGGCATCATTAACAGGGAAGGTTCAGGCAATGGCTGATGATCAGGAGAAGAACACAAGCCAAGTCCTGAAGTAGCAGTGTGGATATTGACTCATAAGAGCTACTTTATGTGAGATGTAAGAGCCCAGACTGCCCCTGGCTAAGTGCGGATTAGGTGTACATGGCACAGGTTTCATAGGGAAGGATGAAGTGATTCTGTTTATATCATTCAATGCATGAAGTCACCATTGAATTCAAGATGGATTTCATGTTCCCACTTCTCAATATGTGCTCTCTGGGTTCTTTAGGGTTTATCCATTACAATTGTAGACTATGTCAACACTATAGACTTTCAGTCGCTTTAATATTCCATTTATTATAGTTACCGTATATACTCGAGTATAAGCCGACCCGAGTATAGGCCGAGGCCCCTAATTTTACCACCCAAACCTGGGAAAACCTATTGACTCGAGTATAAGCCAAAGGGTGGAAAATGCATTGGTCTCAGCCTCCCAGTGTATAGCCATCCAGCCCCCAGTAGTATACAGCCTGCCAGCCCCCCTGAAGTATACAGCCTGCCAGCCCCCCTGAAGTATACAGCCTGCCAGCCCTCCTGAAGTATACAGCCTGCCAGCCCCCCTGAAGTATACAGCCTGCCAGCCCCCTTGAATTATACAGCCTGCCAGTCCTCTTAAAATATACAGCCTGCCAGTCCCCTTAAAATATACAGCCTGCCAGCCTCCTTAAAATATACAGCCTGCCAGCCCCCTTAAAGTATGCAGCCTGCCAGCCCCCTTAAAGTATGCAGCCTGCCAGCCCCCTTAAGTATGCAGCCTGCCAGCCCCCTTAAGTATGCAGCCTGCCAGTCCCCTTAAGTATACAGCCTGCCAGCCCCCTTAAGTATGCAGCCTGCCAGCCCCCTTAAGTATGCAGCCTGCCAGCCCCCTTAAGTATGCAGCCTGCCAGCCCCCTTAAAGTATGCAGCCTGCCAGCCCCCTTAAAGTATGCAGCCTGCCAGCCCCCTTAAAGTATGCAGCCTGCCAGCCCCCTTAAAGTATGCAGCCTGCCAGCCCTTAATATACTGAAAGGGAAATAAAAAAAAAAAACCTTCTATACTCACCTACAGGCGGCTCCCAGATGCTCCGTTCCCCGCGGCTGGTCTCCGGTCTTCTCTGTGTTGTATCAGCTGGCAGATACGCGTCCACGCGTGACGGTGTCGCCGCTGATGACGTCATCGGCTGCGACACCATTGCATGATATTATGCGCCAGCCGGCAGATCCCGTGGACGCGTATCTGCCGGCTGATACAACACAGAGAAGAGAGAAGACCGAAGACCAGTCGCGGGGAAGACAGAAGAGGAGCCGCCGAACCATCGGTAGCCACGCGGACCATCGGGCCTCCGGAGGGTGAGTATGGAAGTTTTTTTGTGTTTTATTGACTCGTGTATAAGCCGAGGGGAGGATTTTCAGCACATTTTTTGTGTGCTGAAAATCTCTGCTTAAACACAAGTATATACGGTACATCTTGAATATCCTTGTAGCCATGTCCGGTTAGTCTTCATGGAGCAAAATATTACATACATACAACGGGGTACAACGGAGCCCTGTTCTCTTGATCTGTGTGGGTCCGCCCTCTGGGATACCAACAATCACAAAGTTTTCCCCTAATCTGTGGATAGGGGAATACTTCAAGTAACTGAATAACCTTTTTTAACAAATCTAACCCTTTTAACCCAGTCAAGACCAGTTTTGGTTTTGCATTTTTTTGGTTTTACAATAAAAGCAATATGCTTTTTATTTTTCTGTTTCTAGAACTATATTTGTTATTTGTGGGACAAATTGTACTTTCTAGTTTTTGGCACTGTACAGTACACTGGGAAGCTGGAAAAAAAGTTCCAAATGTAGTGGATTTGGCAAATAAAAGATTGTACTAAATCACGATGGACATTTTACAACTTGTACTGTGTGTTCCAGATGACAACTCTCCTTTATTCATTAGGTCACTATGGTCACGGAGACATCAAATTTATATAGTTTGGATTAGGGATAATAGTTTATATATTTTGATGGATTACACATTTTGCTATGCAGAGGATTATTATTTTATATGTTTAGTCATTTGTATATGTGTTCTTGGCAAAAGGAGGCAATTAGATTTTTTAAATATTTTTTTAAAATAACGTATACATCCTATAACTCTGATAGGTTGCCATGAGCTACCAAAACACTTTGGATCTCAGACACTTCTAATAAATCTTCCTCCTTGGCTGTATGTCACCCTCCAGAACTTTATCGGTTGCTTACCCCCTCAAAGATAGAACGTAGAATTATTTTCAATGTATTTTATGCTGAAATTTCAAAGGGGACTGTTACTACCGTATTTGATTTGAGGATTTGTATATTTTCAGTGTTGAGATTATTCTTTTAATGTATTGTATTGTATAAATTCATGAATAAATGGAAAATTTTCCTTTGCTTTTTCTTGTGCATTTCACTGTCTTACTCCATAAACATTACAAGCAGTTACAGGCAAACCTCAGGGATTTCATTGGGCAGGTTAAACATTTCTGCTTGCTTTATACGGCCCAGCTATTTTCTGCCTTTGCATTCATCCATCTTCTTTAATATACATTGAAACACTTTTATTTGATGGTTTTCGGTACAGACAACAAATAGCTGAACAATTGGCTTAAATGTTGCAGTTTTAAAGTGAAACTTTTTAGAGAAGAGAATGTGACATTTCCATTGTGTATCACAGGTAAGGCAACTTATTTCATGCTTCAAGAAACAGAGAAGAGAGGCTTCTATAGATTTTTCTATTAAATTCTTAAAATCGCACAACAGCTGATTAGTTTCTCCCATAATCCCCATGGCACTAAATGCAGGCATTTCATTAAAGGAAAATGTTGCTTTAAAGCAAAGGAAAAGCCATTGTTAAAAAATGTGTAATTTGTATAGTTTATTTAAATTATACGATTATGCGATTATATGATTGTATTTTTTTTTTTAGAAAAAATGGTTGCATTTTCGGGATACAGGATCTTTACATAACATTTGTTTGGTATTGTGGTTGAAGCTTATAGTATAAATATTCATGCCAAATCATGGACAAAAAAAAAACTATTGAATAAATCTTCAGTCTACGCCTTCTCTTTGGTTTTCTGGATAGATTTTGGTTAAAGAACACAGATTAAAACTGCACCAAGTTGACCATCGAATTAAACACTTACCATAGCTTAAATGCAACTTAGAAAAGCATCCTAAGACTTTCTTGTTAGGATAGGTAATCCATTAATTCATAAGGGTCCAAGGTAGCAGATGGTTTCTTTGATGCAATTTGTAGTCCAGTTGTGGTTTTTAGTGCAAATTATATAAGCATTGAAAAACTGTTCACCTTTGCAAGATATTTGTGTAGGACCCACAGTTGGACTTGTACAGATAAAGTCACATGAATTTGTACAATTGGCTAAGGATGTAAACTACTATGGAGGAGTCTTAAGATACAATAATCTCCTGAACTCTGAATTTAAGAACATAGTGTAGCTGTTTTCTAGGTATCTTCTACAATCCTGGCTGAGGGATGACTATGAAAATACCTACGAGCGCTTCATAGGCTTGGTGATGCCAGGCATCATTAACATGAAAAGGTCAGGCAATGGCAGATAATCAGGAGAAGAACACAAGCCAATTCATGTTGCCTGAGGTTGACACTGCTCTGTAGGAGTCTGAGTCTTTAGGCTCCAGAAAGATGGAGAGACTGCTATAAGCCATGCTCTTTACAGCAATCTTTTTCATTATCAAATTACTAAATCATTAAACATTATCTATCTACTGTTTTACAGTATTATCTACCTGATAGGAGATGGTAAATATTGAGTATACATGTTTCCAGTATAAAAAGATATTTAATAGATAGGGAAGGCGCCCAATCTATGTATCAGTTATAACTGATCCACAGTTAAAAATTAGGATCCAGCTCATATACAGTATTTGGCAAAGAAACTGGCAGGTTATAAAAATACGCCCTATCCTCTTTACTATTGACTGCCCCAGTATATGAAACTGCATCCCCTTGTAACATTAACATGATTAGAACAAACAATGAACTCTCACGACAGAAATGATAAGAACAACTAAAAACATAGATCCCATATATAGTAACATCTGCCACCAATGTAAGGAGCTGGCCACCAGATCTGCTATTCTGTAGAGTTGACTTAGACACACAGTACAAACCAGGTAGCCTCATCCATGCCATCTGTTTTTACAGATCCCATCCTAAAAATCAATGGCACCAGGGAGGGCATTGTTGTAGTTTTTATTTTAAATTCACTTTTTCTTCTGTGAACCTATTGAAATTGTGTATTGACCTATTGTTTAATATCAGTAAATATATGTCTAACAATCTGAAACGGAAAACTCCATGACCAGTCTCCATGATTGAGGGTAATCTTATCTGAAACATGGATGTTTTAAATAAGTATACACTTTTAAGAACAGTGCTGAAGACTCTTTGGACTTTGATGATGATCCATCTTCACAATAATTGAAGACACAGAGATTTTTGCTTTTTAAGGTTTAGCCCTGGGCTATCTACTGGATAGGTCAGCTGTTTGTATATTTTTACTGTGTAAATCCTTTTGAGAAAAAATAATACAGTTCTGTAATAAAAAAAATACATGAAGTTTTTCTTTCCAGGATGGTTTCTGTCAATGTATTCTCTTCAACCTCACGAGAGTGACCAACACAATCTGATGATGCTCAATTTGCATTTTCCTGTTTAGTCTCGTATAGACACTTTATACACTTGAAGTATAGACATTTTAAAGAAATCGAATGTGTTCTTAACTCACTATTTCTCATAGTTGTGCTGCTTTAGGTTCTTGCCTTCTAGATTGTTATTGTTCTTGACAGAAACACAAGTTGCACACATTTCTCCTCCGATAGCCTCAATCACAATTCTTCTGTCCTCGAGAGGCAGCTTTTCCTGTTTTTTTTGTTTTATGTTTAGTGATTTTCTTTCCTTTTATCACAAACAAAACTGCAATTTCAAGCTACTGTAGGAAACAGACTAAAAGCATAACCTAATGTTTTATATATATATTTATATCAGATTTCCCTTTAGTATTCACATAGGAAAGAGGTAGATAAGGAGAAGATTATAAAGTTTAGAGTGACAACAAGTTAAACTGTATAGGGGCTAACTTGCTGATCTATGGATGTCGCAGTGATCAGACAGACGTTATCCAATCCTCCTGATTGGCGCTGGCATTCCGGCTCTGCTATATATTCCGGCAGCTCACAGCATCCCCTGCCGGATCTTCAAGTCATTTTGCTGAAGAGAAAGACGTGTTTCCTGAGCGTTTTCAGATGCCGCCGTATTCCTGTGCGTTTCCAGACGCCTCCGTGTTTCCCGTCTTCCTGTGGCGGTCCTGTGTTCCTGAGGCAGTCCTGTGTTCCTGTGGCAGTCCTGTCTTCCTGTGGCGGCCCTGTATTCCTGTGGTGGTCTTGTATCCCGGTGGCCATCCCGAGGTCCTGCCATCCAGAGGTCCTGCCATCCAAAGGTCCTGCCATCCCGAGGTTCTGCCTTCCCGATTTCCTGCCTTCCCGTGGTCCTGCCTTCCCTTTGTCCCTACCTTGGCTGCCACTGCAGGCCTAGTCACACCTTTGAAGCAACCTGGTGGCTCCCCGCCGCAGCAAGACCATCCTGATTTGCACTGGGCTCTGGCGAAGACCAGGGGTATACTTAGACTCCGCTCCCGGGTTGCGGCTAGTATCGTTAACCCCAGCGGTAGTCCAGGGAGTCCACAGACTTTAGCCTCAGAGACTCTTTCCATACCCCAGTGCATGACAGTAAGATCCGGTCATGGACTCCACCAAGGTCATGTATCCTGCTAAAGCCCTGAAGTGTGCCAAGGACCTACTCCAGCTACTGGCTGACCTTCCAAGTACTATCGCCCAGCAGTCTGAAGAGATTGCTGCCCAAAAAGAACTCCTGGACAAATTCGCTGCCACCCTTCAACAGATGATTGCTTCCCAGCAGCAGGCTCCCGCGACTCCTCCTGTTGCTCCAGTCACCCCGCTATGTTTTCCGGCATTAGAATCTGGACCCAAATTTTTTATGCCTAACAAATTTGACGGCAACCCCAATTTTTGCAGGAGTTTTGTTGCCCAGTGCTCATTGCACATCCATTCCTGTCCATGACTAGGCCCCCCGCGTGCCCCCGCTCTCTAGGGTGCGCACGGCAGTACTCTGCAATTTAAAGGCCCAGCGTCCTCCTGATTGGCGATGGCATTCCGGCTCTGCTATATATTTCGGCAGCTCCCAGCATCTCCTGCCGGATCTTCAAGTCATTTTGCTGCAGAGAAAGCCCTCCGTATTTCCTGAGCGTTTCCAGACGCCTCCATATTCCTGTGTGTTTCCAGATGCCTCCGTGTTCCTATGGCGGTCCTGTGTTGCAGTGGTGGTCCTGTGTTCCTGTGGCGGTCCTGTGTTCCTGTGGTGGTCCTGTGTTCCTGTGGTTTTTCTTATATCCCAAAGGCCATCCCGAGGTCCTGCCATCCTGAGGTCCTGCCTTCCCTGTGTCCCTACCTTGGCTGCCACCACGAGCCTAGTCTCACCCGTGGAGCGACCTGGTGGCTCCCCGCCACAACAGGACCATCCCACTTTGCGGCGGGTTCTGGTGAAGACTAGGCTAGTATTGTTATCCTCCACTGTGGTCCAGGGAGTCCACAGACTTTAGCCTCAGAGAAACTATGCCAGGGCATGACAGGAATTCATGCCAATAAACTAAAATGATTTGTGCCACAATAACCAAAGTGTTGTCAGACAATTTTACACTTGACATGGCCTTGTGAAAAAATGGAGAATGGGGCATGATCTAAGGGTTATGGTCTAAGTCATACCAAAGATTATGCACTAAAATGAAGGCATATTTTTGTGGCACAAATGAAACAAACAAATTGAAGTGTAAATTTACTAGACAGTCTTGAACAACACCAGAACTATCAACCAGCATCAAACACTTTAATAAATGTTGTGTTGTTTAAGACAGCCTGGTCTAGTGTTGGTGAACCTATAGCACGGGTGCCAGAGGTGGCACTCACCTCTCTGTGGGCACCCAGGCCATTACCCCAAGCAGAAGAGTACATCAGACAGGATTGAAGGCCTCCTCCTGTAGTCCCAGGACACCTAGGATGTGTCATGTTCAGCATTATTTTGAAACAATACATCCTTGGCTGCCTGGGACTACGGGAGTAGCACGGAGGTGTGTACAATGCTGGACTATAATTGGTGCACTTGCTCCAGGCCCTGCGATTCTTCCTGTTCAGGAGACCCTGCAGGGAAGCTGCAATAGTAATCCAAATTTCTCCTCCTTATTTCTACTGTATTGGTGTCCTCAGGATGATACGATTGAAAAGGAGCAATAAGTTATTGCTTATGTTAGCACTTTGCGTTAAATAATTGGGTTTTTGTTGTAGTTTGGGCACCCGGTCTGTAAAAGGTTCACCATCACTGGCCTAGTCTAACCTCCAATTTGTTGCCTTTCTACATTATGCTCTTTGTCTAACTTTTAGAAACTTGTAGACATATGTGAAGTTTGGTACTTTTGGGGGGTTGGAATCAAGTTTCATTGTTCTGTGGAGTCTACATAAAATGGAACCAGCAAAAATAGAATTTGAACATGGGAACACACACATATATATATATATATATATATATATATATATATATGTACACTCATAATAAGCCCTCATCTATATGAGCATATATTTGGCCATGTGTACCACTTGACTTATACAACACATAACACACAGACATAACCATTTCTATAGGCTCATGTACAATATTGAGGTTCCCCCAACCTCATGTAAGAGCCGAGTTACTGCCTAAGTTTGTGGGTCGGAAAAGTCTTTTCTATCTCTTTGTGTGTGGACTTCACGCGTCGTTGACAAATGGGCCACAAATTCAGATCCAGTGATTGTGGCTCATGAAATGCACATATTCTTATGCAGGGAGCTGAAAAGTTGTTCTGTTGAATATTCATATAAGTTTGTCACTTTGAAGTTTTCAGATGTGTTCTTGATCCTACTCATTGGAAGCGTTCTTTATCCTGTTATAATTCTCTCGCCTTTGATTGTGTCTGTAAACAAACAACTTCTGCTTTGCTGCAAAGCTAATCCCTAAAGGCAAAAGAATACAAAGGGAGCACAGTATGTTCACTATGCCAACGTAACATCGGGCAGCCATGAAATTCTGATACTCAATGATGTGACTGCAGAATGACAGCATAATGTGAGCTCTTATGTCCTGACCTGCATTGTTAATGAGCTTCAACGGGACCTGAGTGATAAATCAATTATGAATCATAAATGCAATTACACAGGGTAATTGTAAAGATACTGAGACACTGAATCATTGATGAGGAGTGCAAATGGTTTGCACTATGTTTGTATTGACATGGAAGGAGAAATATGTTGTCTTTACCTATTAAGTGTTGGAGCCAAGAGTTATTCAGCACCTCAAGTATGATATAGGGTGACACAGCTTGATGGATTGTGAAAGAAGTGTGTGGTTTGTATCTGCGGTTATATGGCTAAAAGCCTTGGAAAAAACATCAACATTTATACAAAATGTGGGCCAGTGATTCAATTACAGAGAAACCTAGAGTTTGGTTTTGGTAGACTGCCAGAGATGTGTTCATAATCCTCCACAATGTTGAGAATGTCTACACACGGACTAGAAATGAAACAGATTTCATATACAGAAACTCTGCTGTGGGCTACACTACCTTGTTTTTTATAGAGATTTTAGAAATTCTGGTAACGCATCTGTCAGGCAAAAACATACTGTATACGTTTGCAACTTGATGCACTTGTCTTGGACCAGGAGAAGGACAATAACTGAAACAAATGCTTGGCAGAATCTTAGGAAGAAAAACAAATTTTTATAGAAGTGATATTTATGTTAAAAAACTTTTTCCAGATTATATTGTTATGCCGAATATCAAATGACCCTCTGCCACCCCAAATCTATGCAGGACACTTCTTCATACACTGATACATGGTTCTCCTGCATGCTACACAGAGAGCAGCATCAAATTGTTGCCGAGTGAGCAGGCAGAAGCTGCCCTTGAGAACTGTGATGAACCATCCTGTATCTTTTGTGTAAATAAAGGAAATAAGAAATAGTAATCAGCGGATTCTGCTGTGACAGGCTAACCTAAGGAGGATAGCAAAAAAACTGATGGGCATAGGTAATGATAGTGATGTTTTCCTATATGACAGGATTGGTTGGTTTGTGAAAATAATAAAATATTGTAGAGGATTTCTTTAATCATCTCAGTGCTACTGATTTAAATATGACAGAATTAGGTTGTAAAATAGAAAAACCTCCGGTTAAACCTTGTGCTAGAATATATTTATTTCTGCCGATTTCTAGTTGAAGCTGATAAGATTTGGTTGAGTAAGCTTGGTATGGTGGTTTACCTTGGTCAATAGAC
Organism: Engystomops pustulosus; assembly: GCF_040894005.1. Lineage (NCBI taxonomy): Eukaryota > Metazoa > Chordata > Amphibia > Anura > Leptodactylidae > Engystomops > Engystomops pustulosus. The sequence continues at coordinate 170,351,234 of NC_092414.1, forward strand.
TTGTTTCTGTGCATACAATAACATAATTTGCACCAACCGGCTTTTGCAATTGTAATACTACAATCTAAGGCACTGAAAATACACCCAATATTAATTAATCAGATTTTTTAGTCAGCCCCCAATCGGCTGCAGGAAGGTAGTTCTCGCTGACATGGCACTACTTTAGTACTTAAGTACCTCCATTTGGCAACAAGCTCCAAGCTGTGCCACAGGTGCTACAACTGTTGTCATAATCATCTCTAATTGACCATTATAAATACATTTTTTGATGTGGTCTTGGGTCAGAGTGGGACGCGCACCAGGAAGGCTTCCGGCCACGTAGTGTCAGCTGAATTCTTTAGTGTGATAATAAGGAGCAAAAATCCAATTGAGATTAAAGAAATACAAAAGGAACTAAATTGGGTAATAGGAGTGCAATATAAAAGGAAATATAAAGAGAAATGAGGAAGTGTGGAGAATCCTCCAGGAGATTTACGGTATGAATAAAGAATCTAGTGTCCTAGAGAACAGTTATGATCTAGTGAACTGTCTGAATGGCCAATTTACACACCTACACTGTGTCCTTAATTGGCAGAACTCTTACTTCCTGACCTTAGTCACAAGCCTCTCACCCAGCCAAACCAGTTCCCTACATTGTACTAAGGAGACCTAATCAGGTCAGAACGGCACTCTCTAAAGTTGGGAGTCTGTTCCTTTTGGTTTTAATCCCACATCATGGCCTCTTGTAGGTCATGCTTGATGTCATGGAAGCTGCCATACAAGGTAGTTAAAAGAGGTGGGGTTTTCCTAATCCCATTCTGGAAAACTTTGTATATTTTCCCTGAATGACCACTTTAATCTGTTTAGCAATGCATCTGGTGGCTCTAGTAAATCTTGGAATCATGGGCTATGGATTGGTTTGGACGGTGGAATTGTATGGCAGGCCCTTATGCTGAATTGTGTGGAGGTGGAAAGTGAGCTAAAGTTTAAATAGCAGAAATCCATTTTTAAGGGTCTGTGCATCTGAGTTATGTTCTGTATTGACTGACTTTTTTAACCATAGTCTTAAGGAATCTTATATTCATAATTTATGGAAAATCTCTCATATAGTCCCTGTCCCTAAGAAGTCAGCGGTGAGTAGGTTGGACGATAATTGTCTGAGTGTGCTGACGTCTCAAGTCATTAAGACCTTTGATCGTTTGCTTCTTACTCACTTGCGTAACATTCCATCGTAGTATTTAGATAAGTTGCAACTTGTGTACCAGAAGAGTATTGGAGTGTAGGATGCTATCATCTATCTCGGGCTTATTCGTATTTAGAAGCCTCTGGTGCTATTGTTAGATTTATGTTTTTTCAATTTTTCAAGTGTAGCCATCAATTTTATGCATTAAGCTGTTCATGATGGGTGTTGAATACAATTTCATAAGATGGATGAGGGTGCGTCCTAAATAAGTCCATATGGAAAGCTCGGTATTGGAAACTGTGGTCTGTAGTGTGGATGTACTGTTCTGTGGTGGGAATCGTTGCTGGTGATGATGGTTCTGAGTATTGCAGAGTTATAGATGATTTTGTACAGTGGAGTAATAAGGATGGTTTGGGCTTAAATGTTAAAAAAAACCTCAAAGATATTGTGGCGAACTTCAGCAGAAATGCCCTGGTTGTTAGCCCTATAATAATAAATATAAGTGAAGTGGAGAGGTTGGAGATCTATAAATATCTCGAGGTCGATCTTGACAGTCTTGATTGGAAATTTTACTCTGGAAAACTGTATAAATGAGGTCTGTCTCCTTTATTTTTCTTACATAAGCTGAGGTCGTTTTATACTACTTCATATGTTTTATGATAGTGTTAGTGAGTGCAATGTTTTATTGTTCTGTTTTTTTTGGTTTAGGAATGTGCACTAGGGACATTAACAAATTGGACAAGTTTATTAGAAATGCCGGTGGTGTAGTTGATACTAGTCTTGAAAGTATCTCAAATGTGCCTGAGACAAGGGTTGTGTTGAAATTAAAGGTAATCTTTAATAACCCAGACTTCAAATATTAGGAAAAGCTAATTGTAATGTCCGTGGCTGAACATCGCTCTATCCGCAGTTGGCGGAATAGAGGCGTTTATTTGTGTGTGAACTGTGGCTTAATTCTTGTGTTTGGATTAACTGAGCCACACCCTGCTCCTTGCATTTCTGTCCTGCCCAGCAAGGGTTACTAGCCTCATGGACAGTTCCCCCAGTGTGCTGCTGGAGGCGTGTCCTGTTACGACCTTGTATACCTGCCCATTCCCATCATACCTTGCTGGTTATTTTGAGTCTGACCTGTGTATTCTAGCTTGATCTTGACCTGACCTGACCTGACCTGACCTGACCTGACCTGTGTATATCCCGCCTGTACCTGTATCCATCAGGCTTGCTGGTTATTTTGAGTCTAACCAGAGTATACTTGCTTGATCTTGATCTTTACCTGACCTGTGTTTATACCCATTTGTTCTTGACCTGTCTCTGCTTGTCTGCCTGTATCTGTTCCTGACCTTTATATTATCTGCTTGATCTTGACCTGACCTGTATATTATCTGCTTGATCTTGACCTGACCTGTATATTATCTGCTTGATCTTGACCTGACCTGTGTATATCCTGCCTGTACCTGTATCTGGATCTGATCTGTGATTATCTGCCTGAAGACCTGTCTATGTCTGTTGTTTTGTCCCTGTCTCAGTCCTGTGTTTGTATTCTGTGCACCAGTGTGAACACTGGTCTATGCCTGCATTCCTGTTACCTGTTCAGTCTTGTGTTCGTTTCTGTGTGCTAGTGTGAACACTGGTCTATACCTGTATTTACGTTACCTGTCTGCTCCACCATCCAGCAGCTGCCAGACGAAGTAAGTGTCCCCTTTCCTGTTGTAGGGTCACTCAGGGACTGTCAGTTAGGTTCCTGATAGTGGGTTTGCCCTTATCAGGGCGGTTTATCTGCTTTAGGCAGGGCCTTAGCCCGCAGGGATGTCACAGGGTGAGTTCACCATCACTTACATAATATGACAGCTAGCGCCAAGCCTGGTTGTGGTTGCGTGTTTGCTGGACGGGTGATGACATAATAACCAGCCTTACCTACACTATGGAGGCCATGGAAGATGTTGTTGGTCAGGTACAGAGTCTGGCTCACATGGTGCAGGATCTGTCTGAACATGTGCAGCAGCAGGAACAGCGCCTCCCTTTGATTTCTGGTCAGCCTGTGTATGAGCCTAAGGTACAGCTTTCTGATCTCTTCGCTGGAGACATTTCTCCCTTCAGGGAGAGTTGCAAGCTGTATTTCCACCTTAGGTCCCAGTCTTCTGGTAATGATGCCCAGAGGGCAGGCATCATCATGTCACTCCTTCGGGGAAGCCCACCTCCCAACCTCTATGGGAATGGTGAGGGTCTAGTGGCCCCTCATAAAAGGGGTTGTACTGTAATGTCCGTGCCTGAACATCGCTCTATCCGCAGTTGGCGGAATAGAGGAGTTTATTTGTGTGTGAACTGTGGCTTAATTCTTGTGTTTGGATTAACTTACGTAGTCTGACAGCTAGCGCCAAGCCTGGTTGTGGTTGCGCGTTTGCTGGACAGGTGCTGACACTAATTTAGTGTAAGATATCTTCAGAACACAATTTGTACAGAGCGCTATTGCAGGTCTTTTATTTATTTTTGCACTTTATAATAAGGAACTGGCGGGTTGTTGAATACCATTGAAAAGTGTCTTGTAGATTATCAGGCTTCTTATGTTTGTTGTTTTTATTGCATGTCTTTTATGTATGTTTTTTAAATGTTTTATTTTGTGTACATGACTTGATCAATAAAGTTTTATCTAATCTAACACTCCAGCAACCAATGCCGGCCGCATTGAGTAGTATTACAACCTCTAGCAAGGGCTACAATGGGGGCACACACATGCTAATGCCATAGCTCCCCAGGGGTCATGGGGTCGGGGCCCCTGGGCATTTGCGCACTTTGCCATAGCTAAATGTCGTCCCTGACTGTCATACTTTACTTTCATGTGAAAAGGCATGCATTTCCTTGAGGAAACAGTTGCAAGATCAGCAACTAAATCCTTATGATCAACTTCATCCAGAGGAACCTGTAGCGTAGGAGAGGATTGTCATAAATGCATTAACAGAATAAAACTATCTACATGAAATATTATTCTTTGATTTTTTGATTCTGAGTTCCAAAATAAGAATAGGTCCTTGAATTGTCCTTTTCGGTCAATTTAAGATAAAAATGTATTTAGAAATTTCTTGGTGTCAACCAATATAGTCACCATTACTGTTCCCTTATGGGTTTTCACTCAACTGCTCTGAAATCCTCAATCTGCCCAATTATGCAGCAATGCAGAAAAGAAAGTGTCCATTTTGGGAATTTTGGAGAGCTGAAAGAATGTTAAAAAACCTGACAGGAGAGCATAAATCCTTAGTCATGAATGTGTAAGCCTGCTGTGTTGCTATGCAGGCATTAAATGTGCTTTGTAATGATGGCTGAAACAGAAAGAGATATCTGGCAGCATCTAAATATAGCAAGGAGATACTGTTTTCATACAGCCAAAAACTATTTACTAAGATTAAAAAAAAACTATAAGTCCCCTTTTTACTACTATCCATCTTGGAGATGTGGGCGCTACGGTATATATATAGTACATGTACACTGAAATGAAAAGATAGGTACTGAGGGCGTGGTTTAGCCGCCGAGCTGCATGGCCGCATGAGAGTGTAGCTCCGTGCCCAAAGCTCCACCATAGCCACATCACCGCAGCGACCACCTGCCATTTAACAAAAAATTAAGCACCGGGGCTCCGGAGAAACAATATGCAGGCAGCCGGCAGGAAAAGAACGGCGAGAGACGCCGACAGGACTCCGAAGCAGTCCGGACCCGCGGCGCAGGGGAAAAAAAATGGCGCCGACGCGTCTCCTCAGCAGTCCTCACCACCGCTCCTGCTGCCACAGCGCGGCAGCCAGAAGAACAGGGGAGCAACTATGAAAATTCCTCAGCAGGAGGAAGATACAAGGGACAGAAGCAGAAACGGCCAGGTGAGAAAACCCCTCACCCCTGCGCCAACTCCTAGCGCTAGCAGTACAACCCAGAGAGACCCCAAAATGGCGCCAACCCACACTACACGTGGGAACACATCAAATAGCCCCACAACGCTGGAGCAGCTAGAAATTAGCCCAACTCACTCACCTTCTCCACAATCAGCTTCTAGCACCTCTAACTCAGCCTACAACTCTCCCACAATCAGCCCTGCCAAGCAGAAGCAGAAGCTGCAGGAGGAAGAGCTCACTGACATACAGGAGGGGGACCCTGATATGCCTGATATCACATCAGATTCTCAGGATGCATTCGCCAGATTTCAAGCTTTCGATAAAGCTGTATCTGAATCCCTTCTTAAAGATATGCTCATGGCCCTGCGCAACTCTATGCATAAAGACCTGACACAGCTAATTACACCACTGCAAACAACAGTTAATGATCTAGGGGACAGAGTCTCCGAAACTGAAAAAAGAATGACAACTTTTACTACAGCACACAACGCATTAGTAGATGCACACACAGAAACGGAGGAGAAAATCACAATGATGCAGGCAAAACTGATAGATTACGAAGATCGTAGTAGACGCAATAACGTCAAACTCAGAGGAATACCTGAAAACGTGCTCGGGCAAGACCTCAAAAGCTTCGTGCAGAAACTAACCAACACACTTCTACCAGACCTGGCAGAATACGAACTTTGCCTAGACAGAGTCCACCGTGTGCCAAAACCACCGAATTTACCAGAAACAGTACCCAGAGACACGCTGGCCAGGTTCACATTCTTCCATGTGAAAGAGGCTTTACTCTCACAATCAAGGAAACTGCAAACACTACCACAACCATTTGACAACATCAAGCTTTACACAGACCTCTCTGCAGCGACGCTACAGGCTAGGAGAGAGTTCCAACCCATCACAACTACCCTGAGAAACCACGGAATACCCTACAGATGGGGCTTCCCCACAAAACTACTTGTTAAAAGATACAACTCCATCATTCCAATAAATTCAATAGAAGCAGGAAAAGAAATCCTGAAAACTTGGAACATTACAACAGACCCTGTAATGAACACCTCAACAAGAAAATCCCCTCAACGCCTGGAAAAAGACTGGAACGACCGCTGAAGAGTCCTGGGACTATAATCTAATCAACACGTCGCGACAGCTAAGTATCAGCTTTGTTGGACACTTAGTTTACCTCTATGCACATGTTGGTTAAGACCCCTCCAAAGTCGCGGGTTAACATAACCACCGTGATCCTTACATAGTAACACTATGAGTAAAAAAAAACGAATGTTTAAATGTATAAATGTTAATATGATTATGTCACCCTATTCCCTCCTAACCCAACCCCATCCCACGTATATGGTGAGCTGTGACACTCGAGGGAAACACAACAACAACACACCAGCAATACGACAGTCAGAAGCTATCATACCAATAATAAAATAAATGGGTATTAAAATTATGTCATTAAACGTGAAAGGCATGAACAGCCCATACAAGAGAGCATCAATATGGCGTGAGGCCAAACGGAAAAGTATAGACATATGCTGCTTACAAGAAACCCATATATCAAACAAAAACCCTCCAAAAATTGACCATAATCAATATCCCAACATTATCTACTCAACATATAAGAATAAAAAAAGAGGAGTATTAATGGCATTCAAGTCACACCTCCAAATCAATATAGAACTACAAGTAATTGATCCCAACAGTAGATACATCATAGTAATTGTGCTCATCAATAATATCAGGTACACCATAGTTAATCTATATGCACCAAACAAAAGACAAAACCGCTTCATGACGAAACTAATGGAAAAAATTAGGAAGCTGCAGCAAGGTTCCTTAATAATATGCGGCGATTTCAACGCTACGGTACAACATGACCTAGACTCCACCTCAACACCAAAACAAAAACCATACGAGCTTCACTCCTTTCTCTGGAAAAACGGACTCCATGACATCTGGAGAATCCAACACACCACCGAAAGGGATTATTCATTCTTCTCACAAAGACACAACATGTAACATTGGAACGTCATAACAGTAGGGCACACACCAACTGACCACATATCTGACATTTAGGAACCCAGCCAGCTACCATTGGACCGTAAGTCCACACATTCCAAATAAACATTCATATTAACCCCAAGAACCAATAAACATCTTTCCCTAGCGAAAAGATACAGCAACATATCAAATTGAGTAACATTTTATGATTATACTGTCAAAATCCATCTAACCAGGTACACTTACATGCATATGTTGCCTAGGAAACACACACGCACAGGAGGGCGGACTGGGGGTGTGTAGGTCGGGTCACGTGGGGCAGACGCAAGAAGGAGGTGGAGGATTGCGTCTGTCTCGCGAGACCTCGGCCGGCGCATGCGCAGTCGGCCCGCCACGCCGAGTTACGGCATCACATACAATGGAACCACGCCAGCCAAGAACACAGGTGAGACCATTTTAATATCCTCACAGTTGAGGATAAATACAGCATCAACACCCAAAAACATTCACCCCTGAGGAAGCCAAACAGTGGCGGAACGCGTGGGGAGCTGAGCCCCTATCCCTCTCTACTGGACATGGTGATATCTGACCCTAAATTTATCTGAGATATATGTATATTGCCTATACATGCTGATGCATCTGCATTAGGGAGCACAACATCCCCTAAAGACCCAACACATGGGACATAACATCTATACTCCAACGACCTCACACAGCATATATAGGTCACCACTTCCAATAGATACACACAGGGATAGTAAGGGCACCGCATGAACTATAGAGACACACACAAATAGTTCATGCTTGGAATATTGCACATGTTTGTTGTGCGGTTTTAAATGTTTTTAAATGTTTGTTTAATGTGAGATTACAAATAAAGCAATATTTATATATTTTTTGATACTCAACAACCTTGTATTGGTTTATATAGCCTACCACATACAATTCCCCTCTTTTTCTTTTTGAATAACATAGATTAATTTTGGGAATTGGGGCCACAAAAGTCCAAGTGTTCCTATCAAGATTACTTAAGGGGATCTCCGGTATCCTACCCATGTGATCCCATTTCTAGACGCAGTACATACACCTGCATAAGTAATTAGAATCTCACAATCTGAGAGTGATCTCACCATGGCGTTTGATCTAAATGCTAGGGAAACTATATGGAATAGTCAAGTAGCATCTGTATTTTCCAGTGACAATGATAACAGCACAGATTCACAATTTAAACACATTACAAAAGAACTAACTGATTTACAAAAAACATACATTAGGGTTTGGTGGAACATAAAAAGCTTGGAGGAATATATAAAACAAGGCATCATGCCTAGAGGTCTACGCATACAAATCTTCCCGTCCTGGGAGGTAGAAGAGTCATTTAGAACTACTTGGGAGCAAGGTCTTACACAATGCTCCATCATTTTGATCCAAATGCTTTTGACACATGATCGGACTTTACTAAGTCAAATCAAGGAGAAAATACAAAAAGCAGAAACACAACTACTGCAGTACAATTTACAAAATCAAGTTACACCGTTCCAGAATAAACTTAAAGAAATCCTAGAAAAGTATGAAAAAGAAATCAAAGAGGGAAAAAGAAACAAATTTAACAGAGACAGAGATGATTATCAATCAAAGAAAGAATATAAATGGACACATAAAGGAAATAGGCGAGGCACACGGAAAATTGTTACCAATAGACAAAATCTCAGTAAACAGAATACAGCAGAAGAACATACAGAATCAGCATTAAGTGATTTTTTATCCACGGATGTCAGCGATGCGGATACAGGCCCAGACAGGGTAAACACCCGCAAAAGAGGCCCCAAACACAGAGACGCATCACCAGGACAAAAGTCGAGAAAAAGATACCACCGACATTAAATGAACAAGTGAGTATGATGGAGAATGATCAAAAATTCCAAATTGTAAATCTATCCTCACACGTACTGACAGAAGCTGAAACTAATGTATTGCGGAAAGGATTAACATTTTCTCCCATGCAGAAACTGGACAAGTTCACATTCATTAAGGATGTTTACTTGTTTTGTAGACAACTAACATTTAAAATTCTATACCGACAGCCTACCCTCTTGGACAATCTGGATGAGACGGAGAGACAGGTTTTCACTGATCTGTTGGAACTGCTGGAGGAGAATGAGGAAACACAACCAACACAAGGTAACATCTTCCCAAGCCGCCTACCATCCCAATCTACACCATCCTTGGCTATCTGTCCAGCAGTTAATGTATTCTTTCAAACAGTTCTACAAGATATACATAAGATAAACCCCAATCCGGTACGAGGAAACAACATCTCCAAAAAAGAACAAACAGCCATTACATCATTAGCAAAAAATGACAAATTTATCATCAGAAATTCCGACAAAGGAGGTAACATAGTGTTGTGGGCAGTAGAAGACTATATCAAAGAGGCAAATAAACAACTGAATAACCAACATTTTTATTCTAGATTACCAGCAGACCCCACAGAAGTGTTTAAACGAAAACTGGACCGTCTAATTACAGAGGCATTATCACAAAACATCATAACCAAAAAAGAAGCCAATTACCTGACAGTGGAGACACCAATAATCCCCACATTTTATTTGGTCCCCAAAATACACAAATCTTCACAGCAACCTCCAGGTAGACCAATAGTGGCGGGGATTGGTGGGCTCTGTGAAAGAGCCTGTATTTATCTGGATTTTTTTCTGCAGCCTCAAGTAGTAAAATTGGATTCCTACATTCGTGACTCCATGCACCTCATAGAACAACTGGAAAATGTGAAAGTGGATCAAGATACGCTTATTGTGGTCATGGATGTAGAATCGCTATATACAAATATAGCACATCAACTGGGAATGCAAGCGGTTACATATTTCCTACAGAACCAGTCGACCTTGGAAAGTAAGCAAATTTCCTTCATTTTAGAATTACTATTCTTTGTGTTAAACCACAACTATTTTGTCTTCAACAAAGATTTTTACAGACAGGTGTCGGGGACGGCAATGGGCGCGCGGTGTGCCCCCTCCTACGCAAACCTCTTTTTGGGATGGTGGGAGGGGACGCACGTGCGCCCGTTGTCGGCCTTTCAAACCAAAGTCAAGAAATGGTACAGATTTATCGATGACATTGTATTTTTGTGGCAGGGGACCAAAGAAGAATGCACAACATTTATAGAAGAACTGAATTCAAACAACATTAATGTGAAACTAGTCCCGAACATCTCGGACACAATGGTGGATTTCTTGGATCTGAAGCTCATCAAAAAAGGCAATCAAATTATAACATCATTGCATCGAAAGGATACAGCCACAAACAATATATTGCATTTTGAGAGCTTCCACCCCAGGCATTTAAAAACAGGCATACCTTACAGCCAATTTCTAAGACTGAAAAGAAACTGTCATAATCCTCAAGACTTTAAACAACATGCCAAAGAATTAACGGATAGACTAAAAGCCAGAGGCTACCCGAAACGAATTATTTCCAACGCTTACATGCGAGTTAAAGAAATAAACAGAGAACAGCTACTCGTGGTGAAAAACAAAAAGACAACAGGACAAAACCAAGTAAGACTCATTACAACATATAATAATCAGTGGCAAGAGCTATACGAAGTTCCAGGTAAAAACTGGGGGATACTCCAAAGTGAACCAAGATTAAAAGATTTCATTACTGACAAACCATCCTTGACAGCAAGGAGAGCGAGAAATCTTAAGGACAAACTTACAAGAAGCCATTTTGTCAAACCCACAACAACAACCACAGGAGGACATAGATTAAAAGGAACATTTGCATGTGGGGAATGTAACATTTGCCAATATATGGCCAACACAGATATATTCATCAACTCCATAAATAACAGAGAATACAAAGCAAAAGACTACATTAACTGTAAAACAAAAAACGTCATTTATGCCATAAAATGCCCTTGTTCAAAAATTTACGTGGGACAAACATCTCAACCACTGAAGAAACGTATACAGCAACATTTCTCCACCATTAACACGGCAAGGAGACAGTTCAAAAATGAAAAGCACCTGACCTCAGTAGCTTTGCATTTTTTAAAATATCACAACAGTTCCTACAAAAACGCAAAAATTTATGGATTGGAAAAAATCACCACAAACATCAGAGGGGGTAAAGTCACGCCCATGTTACTGCAAAAGGAATCCAGATGGATCTACGATCTTAAAACGATGACACCGGAAGGAATAAATGAGGAATGGTTATTTACAGGTTTCTATAAACAGGTATGAAGGAACAACATAACAGTACAAAAAAAGAAAAAAGGAAAAAGGACAAAAACAATATAAATATGTTATATTCTCTTCATAACACAACACAGCAATAAGGTTACATGTAACAAAAAATCCCCGGTTCTAAGATGCATGTATTTAGAATCACAGATTAACACAATATATAGTCACCAGGTATGCCAAGATAGGCATTAAAATCACACATAGCTGCACATTAGGTCTTTAAGACCAATCACGTCAAGTCAGAACTAGTACACGGGTTGTCACTTACCTTTGAAGTTGTTTTTTTGGTGATTTTTTTCTTTATTCCTTTTTTCACACAGGCACAATTCACAATTCCCAAAATTAAGAAACACTACGAGAGAAAAGTAAGAATTGGACACATGGAAAAAGCACAGATCACAAGACTCCAAGCAATATACAAGCAGATACTCACAAAAAAAGAAAAAACGGGTCGATGAGACATCAGTCACAACGAATGAGGGGAGCACAAGAGATTCTAATTTCACAAGATTGGCACCATGCAAGTATAACCTACAGAAGGGACTTTATTGTAAAGAGATTTTATGATTATGAGGACAAAATTTAACTATTTAAAGAAATAATGTACTGTTTTTTCCAATACTATGTATCCCATATGCTACTGTACAATTATATGAATATACACACTAACCATAGAATCAATGTACAGAATATTTGCATAACATTGGAACGTCATAACAGTAGGGCACACACCAACTGACCACATATCTGACATTTAGGAACCCAGCCAGCTACCATTGGACCGTAAGTCCACACATTCCAAATAAACATTCATATTAACCCCAAGAACCAATAAACATCTTTCCCTAGCGAAAAGATACAGCAACATATCAAATTGAGTAACATTTTATGATTATACTGTCAAAATCCATCTAACCAGGTACACTTACATGCATATGTTGCCTAGGAAACACACACGCACAGGAGGGCGGACTGGGGGTGTGTAGGTCGGGTCACGTGGGGCAGACGCAAGAAGGAGGTGGAGGATTGCGTCTGTCTCGCGAGACCTCGGCCGGCGCATGCGCAGTCGGCCCGCCACGCCGAGTTACGGCATCACATACAATGGAACCACGCCAGCCAAGAACACAGGTGAGACCATTTTAATATCCTCACAGTTGAGGTTAAATACAGCATCAACACCCAAAAACATTCACCCCTGAGGAAGCCAAACAGTGGCGGAACGCGTGGGGAGCTGAGCCCCTATCCCTCTCTACTGGACATGGTGATATCTGACCCTAAATTTATCTGAGATATATGTATATTGCCTATACATGCTGATGCATCTGCATTAGGGAGCACAACATCCCCTAAAGACCCAACACATGGGACATAACATCTATACTCCAACGACCTCACACAGCATATATAGGTCACCACTTCCAATAGATACACACAGGGATAGTAAGGGCACCGCATGAACTATAGAGACACACACAAATAGTTCATGCTTGGAATATTGCACATGTTTGTTGTGCGGTTTTAAATGTTTTTAAATGTTTGTTTAATGTGAGATTACAAATAAAGCAATATTTATATATTTTTTGATACTCAACAACCTTGTATTGGTTTATATAGCCTACCACATACAATTCCCCTCTTTTTCTTTTTGAATAACACCGAAAGGGATTATTCATTCTTCTCACAAAGACACAACATGTACTCCAGAATTGATATCTTTACTATAGATCGTTCGTTAATTGACAGGATAGAAAAAACATCAATAGGAAACATTGAATGGTCAGATCACGCCCCCATCTATATGACGATATCTGATGCAAATATGGAAAGCTGATATGAGCATCATTTTTAAGGATAGGGACAAAGGCTCAATAGAAACTGCACTCCTAGAGTGCCTAAAAAATAATTTCTCCCCAGAAATAAATATCTTCACAGCCTGGATGGGACACAAGGTATTCATAAAAGGGGAACTAATGAAATTAGGTGCGAAAATTAAAAAACAAAGAGAGAAAGACATCTCTGAAGCCACTAAGACACTTCACCACCTTGAAACACAAAATAAAAAGAAACAATCATATGCACTTAAATTAGAGCTCAATAAAGCAAGGGACAACCTTCGTAATCTATTATTATATAGATACGAGAAAGCCACTAGATTCACAAAAACTAAATACTATTCCCAAGACCAGAAAATTGGATCATTACTAGCTAAGAAACTCAAAGATAAGCACAAAAAAATCAAAATAACACAACTTAAACACCCCTTTACACATAGAGAACTACGAGACCCCAGAGAAATCGCTAACGCCTTCAAAGACTATTACCACAAACTATATAACCTCAAACAGGACACAACGACATTCCAACCTACTGAAGAGGATATAGCCAACTTTCTACACAAAGTCAACCTACCACAGATCACCTCAGAACAACTGCATCACCTTAACCTACCCCTCACACAAGAAGAGATCAAAAAAACTATCCTCAAACTCCCCTCACATAAAGCCCCTGGACCAGACGGACTGACAGGAGAATATTACAAACAGTTTTCACACATCTTAACTCCATACCTACTGAAAATTTTTAACATAGCGGCCAACACAGAAACTTTCCCCCAAGACATGTTGACTGCACTCATAGTCACCATCCCGAAACCGGACAAACCAACTGACTCCACACTCAACTACAGACCAATATCACTACTAAACGTAGACGTCAAAATCTACGCTAAAATTATTGCGAACAGACTAAAACATATACTACTGGACCTAATCAAAAATGATCAAGTAGGATTTGTACCAGACAGACAAGCACCAGACAACACTAGGAGACTATTAAACATACTACAGCATTGCGAAATCCACAACATACCGACGACCTTCCTTACGATAGACGCAAACAAACTTTGCCCCCCTTAATACCAAGATTAAAGCACTATATATAAAATACTCAAGACATCAACTCACATGGTTTGGCCGAATAGCATCCTTTAAAATGATAATTCTACCCAAATTCCTATATCTGTTCAGAACGGTTCCAATAAATTTACCATGCACTTTCTTTAAACACAATAACAAGAATCTCCAAAATTTCATCTGGCAGCAGAAAAAACCGAGAATCTCACTATCCACCATGACCAAACATAAAATAGCAGGAGGTCTAGGATTACCAGACATAAAAGATTACTACAAGGCAGCGATCCTTGACCAACTCAAACACTGGTGGCTAGACTCAACCGATAAAGTGTGGGTAACAATTGAGAAACACTATAACAACAATACACCATTAATAAATAGAATGATAGCTAACATATGGAACACGGACCCACCTCACTCAAAACTACAAGCAATGAGAACATCAGATACAACATGGAGGAATATGATTAAAAACGAAACCAACTCCAAAGAAAATATCCTACACCGCATCCCATTAAGCTTCCTAGAAAAGCAAAACAAAACTCTACAACTAGAAACATGGAGACAAAAAGGATTAGAAACTTTAGAAGACATTCTGAACCCAAACGGCCTGATAGACGCCAGACACCTCATGTCCACTAAAGGCCTCCCAAGCAGCGAAACCCAGCAAATCGCAAAGATTAAAAACCTTTTCAACTCACTAAACCATATAACACCTAAGATTGAGCCGGAACTACTAAAATTCCTAGACAAACAACACCCCGGGAAAAAAGGAATATCATTCTTTTATAACAGAATAGGGAAAAGAAGAGACTTCACAAAAACAAAAAGCGTAATAAAATGGGAAGAAGACCTACAACAGAAATTCTCAATACAAAAGTGGGAAGCGGCTCTAAAAACAACACACCAAATATTCCGCTGCACATCGCACATAGAAGCGATAGTAAAGACACACCTGAGATGGTATTTCACACCCACCAGATTAAACCTCATCTACCCCAGCGTGTCACCTATGTGTTGGCAAGGATGCGGCAACAGAGGAAACCTCATACACATCTTATGGAACTGCCCAAAAATAATGAGCCTATGGAAAGCAACAAGCACCGTAATAAAAGAAATAACAAAAAAAGACAGAGAGATAAAGCCAGAACAAGCCTTATTACTTATCAATGTAGAAGACCTGCCACAAGAACAAAAAACCATCACTGTACACCTCCTGATGTCAACCAAATTAATAATAACCAGATACTGGAAAAACAAAGACAGCCCACACATCAACGAAGTGATCAGCCAGATGAACACAACCTGCGCATATGAAAGAATCTTAGCATATCAAAACACAACTTTTAAAAAATTTTCCACCAGATGGAACCTCTGGACTGAAAGCAAATATTATCACCCATAACTCAACTTGACTGAGGAAGAAAATATCAACGAACATAGAAGAAAAAGGATAGACTCACAGCTCACCACCACCCCCTACCCCCATACTCACCTTCCCTCCGACCCACTCCTGAATGTTAAGTCATTACCTAAAATGTTATTCTTGTTTTTTGTTATTCTGTTAAAAACAAATCTGCATAGACCATAAATCGCTCTCAACTAGATAAATATGATGACATATGTGTAATTACAGATTAGGATTTTAACTTGCAACATATGCAACAGGAAGAAAACACAAGAGACCTATGTATAAAAGCATGCTTTATTAAAGAGTCAATAATGCATCTTCCACCCAGGAAAAGAATAGAAATAGGTCAATACTGACAATGTAATTGCACTAAATATGCAACAGAATGTACTGCATGTTGTTATGTAATAAAACTTAATAAAAAGTATTTGGAAAAAAAAAAAGAAAAGATAGGTACTTGCTCATGTAATCCCCACTTGGTAGCCTTTTCATTGACCAAACCAAAGGTTTACCAAAATTATGTAAAATATTTATAAAATTTCAACTTGAAATAAATTCACCAGCACCATACATACATACAAAATATATATATTTACCAAATCTGTAGCATAAGATCTGCAGGCCATGCAGGTTTTTACTCTGCGAAGGTCTTTGTTGCTTCTTGGAACTTGATGGATGTTTCACATGTTTTTTGAGTGATGGATGGCCGATTCAGTGGTCAGGGGAGCATTCAGGAACTATATATATACACCTACTTCTGACTCCTGTCATGGCTGGTTATACTGGTTTCTTGTCATGCTACTTACTCTGCTGTGCTTATTTTTATGTATACCAACCCTTGCTGTGTTATTGATTATTCTTTGCTTCACGATTCTGTACTTTGCTACCATCTTGGCATAGACCCAATTTACCTGACTATCTTGCTGTCTGTCTCTTTTTTGTTTGTCATTCCACGCACATAAATCAGTAGGGACCATCGTCCAGTTTCCAACTGTGGTTTGATGCATGGGCTGGAAAGTTGGCAGGGACAGAGGTTCTGGATAAGCTTGGGGCCTGCACTTTTTCCATGAATTCATATATTCATTTCACTAAAGATTAAGATGGTGTGTCTTTAATTCCAGAATTATACCCCATTTTCTGATCCTCAATGGCTGCATATTCTGACACAATGATGTCTATTGTCTTTGTGACAATGAGGTACATATTAGAGTGTGATATGAACAACTAAAAAAGCTTTATTATTTGTTTGAAGTGTAAATTAGCTCAGGTTTAGTGACGTCAAGAATACAATGTTGTCAGAACATGTAAAAGCATGCTAATGAGTTTTCCATTTTAATTAAAGCTTCATTTGCATACATATCACAGACTGTTCTACTTATTTTGAGTAATATTGTCATGTAAATGGTATCCATGTGAGTCATCAGCATGAAAGTAACATTTATATCACACAACAATTAATCCTCTAATATTTGTAATATTTCTTGAAATAAAAGTAATTGAAATGGAAAAGAATCCAGTATTACTGAATTTCATGTCCAAAGGAGAAGCACAGTGCTTAAAGGGATATTCCCATTAAGACAAGATTCTTAAATATACCAGGATAACAAAATAACACATTTCCTAATTCAATGTTATAAACAAAAATACAGCATTTCAGACATATAATTGCAACCTATCTCTATCAGTCCTGGTGTTTGCGTTGTGGTTGTCCTTGAATACGACCATAAACTCCTGACTATGGTAGGGCAGATTCCTCTCATATGAATAGCTTCTAATGTACTGCAGGGGGAGGGGCGGGAGGAAGAGAGCACTCCACAATTCCTGTCCAGCAGCAGCATGCAGAGACCAGCTCTACAAACTCTACAGACAAGATAAGGTCTTGATCTGAGGGGAGGGCGTGACATAGCAGTGCTGACTGTGAAGTGAAGTAGGGGAGCTGAGAGTGTCATTGTGTCTTACATCCATCTCATGGTTCTGATCTGTCTCATCTCTCTTTTTCTATGTGTCAAATATGAGTAGAAGGGTCAGAAGCTAAATAAAAGTGTAGATAAACCCAGTACCCTGATAATCTAAGCACACTGTTAGCTCACAGGATCTCATAGCATAGAAGAATTGGGAAGTGCCTGATCAACTAGTACCCGCCCATACTGCTGATCTTTACATTGACAATCACTGAGTGATAGGACCAAAAAACAGCAATAAAACTGTTTAAAATTGCAGGGGTTAAAATTATCTTTATGCTCTAAACATCACTAGCAGGGAGAATGCTCAGTTATTGATAATTGTTAATAAAATGAATCATATTTTCTTTTTAGTCTAATATAAAAATATAAGTAAAATATAAAAGAAATACATAACGTTATGGATTTGTGAAACCAAATAAAACTGACTTTGTGGCCAAGTTTATAGACTAGGAAGGGTTCAGCAGAAATTTCTGAATGAATGTCCAGTGGCATTCCTTATTGCAGGGGGATGCTAGCCTCAAGTGACTTCTGAAAAATAAAAAAACTGGTGATAGAGTCAACTTTGCAACATACTTTATTAACCCCTTCCCAACGTGCCCCTTAATAGTACAGCACACGTTGGGTGTGGGTGCATGGAGAGGGCTCACAGGCTGTGCCCTCTCCATAGCCGGTAAGTCTTTGCTGCATATTGCACTTTTTTGCCATTTTGAAAAATATTAATAATTCAATAAAAAGTGATCAAAAGGTTGTATGGTCCTAAAAATGGTAGCATTGAAAATGTCATTAAAAGTCACACAAAATGACACCACCCACCATTCCATGCACCGAAGTATGAAAAAGTAATTTTTTAGTTTTTTTTGTACAGGAGGTTTTAATTTTTGTAAATGTATGAAACATTATAAAACCTATACAAATTTGTTATCCCCGTGATCGCACCGACCCAAAGAATAAAGTAGACATGTTATTTGGGGTCACCGTGAAAGCCATAAAATCCAAGTCCACAAGAACACAGCACAAATGCGTTTTTTCCCCATTTTCACTGCATTTGGAATTTTTTTCCCGCTTCCCAGTACACGGCGTAAAATATTAAATACCATCCCTATGAAGTGCAATTTGATACGATGAAAATAATTAATCACAGAGCTCTTTAAGTGTAAAAGTAAAAAGTAATAGATTTTTGAAGGTGGGGAGTGAAAAAGGGAAATGAAAAAACAAAAAAGGGCCTGGTCGTTAAGGGGTTAAGGAAAAAAGTTTCTCAGTTTCATATTTTGTTCCCTTTTTCTCCTGCAGGAATTCTGAAAGCATTCCCAAGTCTATGCTTGACAGTTACTGTAGATAAGGACAGGAGGTTAAAAGATTCTCTATTTTCGTACTTAGAAAATAGTTCACTTGAAAATTTAGGTCTGTAAAGAGATATGACTATCTGTCAGTCTTAAGTCATTAGAAACTTTATCAGCTTCTCCTTATCTATCAGATGTCAGTATGAGTATGGAAGGAAATGCTTTTTTATACAAACTGCTAAAAGTAGGAAGACCGACAAAGGAACAAAGGACATAGGAACTTTTGTTCTATAAAAAAGTCTACTACATTGTTTACTATTATCATCGGGACCATTGTTTTATGCAAATTATATGTAAATAGTATGTATAAAGAAATACTTTTTATCTGTGTGCATGTGGAAGGATGTATTATTATATTTTTAAGGAATAGTAAAGCCGCACAATATGACATGGTACACAGAGAAAAATAAAAATGAAAAATTCCTCTAACACAAAAATGGAGAATGTAAGGTCACTGTAGGATAACAATGTCCTGTTGTTATTTTTTATTACAGATAAGCAGAAGGTTTTCACTATTTAATTGTATATTTGCTCTGCAAATGAACTGTGTACAGTGAGAGATTATGCTCAGTATCACATCTACAGAATAAAACATGCATGTAAAGGAACATAAGCATAATTGGATGTGTCAGCCAGACCAAAAATTATGTACTAGTTTCCCATCAGCAGCCTGTGATAAACACTGATTTGTCTAACGCTTTGTCTTCTTATGTCCCAAAGGCAATTGCAACCTCTTTATCACTGAGTTTATTGTCTGAGTGGGTTTGTAAATTGTTCTGCCCCTAACACTTCCTTCATACAAATCTAAATGTGCAATATCTTTGTAGGACCCCAAGTCAGAAATCACGACTTCTCCTTGAACTTTATGCTCAATTAAACCGACACGGGAGATCATTGACTTTCTCCTCTACATTAAAATTAGATGGCCAGAGTCCAATGAATACAGAAAGCATGATGAATATTTAGTAGGATGTTATTACCGAGAAACTAGTCAACAATAAGGGGCCTCCCACTACAATAATTAATGGGTTTTTTTTTTCAAATCGTATTTCGGTTGCCATATGGTACCAATATAGAGACATAGGAGAGCGTTTATAAGGACTTATGCCACAAAAGTCTAGAAATAATTGGCAATGCTAGCGTATTACTAGAACTTGCGATTATTTTCTACTTAAGGCCATGTCCACACCATGGGGGCATGGAAGGGCGTAAATTAAGGTGCAGCCTGCAGGGGAGAGGCCTAGGCCTCTTGAAGTATCTGGATGCGCAGGAGGGGTGGTGGGGCTATCATATGCTGGCACCCATATAGTATGTGTTCTCCAAGTGAATTTGAGTGTCACTCAAGATTTATGTGGAAAAGTTTGTTTGCAAATGTTAAAATGTCGGCAGAATCTAAAGCAGATTAGTTACTTGTTATATGGATGAGGAATGTTCAAATCCTGTCCACTTTTTCTGGAAGTATAAATTACAACACCTTAGATGGCGGCAAATTCACAGTTACTAACCCAAGGTATTGACATCTGCATTGTCCTTGGTCTTGAAGGACGTCTGTCTACTAGAAAGTCAAATCTAAAGTAGCTACAGAAGGAAAGCTATTCATGCTAGTTTCGGATATAAATTTACGGGAATTTTGTCAAGCCACGGGAGTCCCAATCCCTCTTACTTGTGTCTTTCCACAGATTTTCACAAAATATTCCATGGGAATAGGTGGGTCATACAGTTCCAACTTCACATCAAAAGATAGCAAAAAAAATGAATGTACATAAGCGAAAACTTTAAAACAATTGTATCCTAAGTGCATTGAGACGTTTTTATGCATTTTATTTTATGGTTTTTATTTTATCCTTCCTAATATAAAGTACCTTTCCTTGAGTAGAAAAATCCCATTTATTCCACCAATCTAACTATTTTTGTAGTCCTACTGTTATCCTAGTTATGTCACATTTTCTCGTCTGATTTTTATAGCTCTGATCTTCTTCCTTGAAACATGTGCTTGAAGAACTGACTTTTTATTTAATATGTTGAACATTTTCACACTTGGGAATACCTAATATTTATATATCTGAGGAAAGAGTAGGGTGTTCTAGGGAAAGGGTGGTGATGAGAATTTTTATTTATATTTTTTCATTAAAAAATATGAAACCAGGTGTCTGATCACTTTGCTAGTTCCATAAAACCCCTTAAGGACCAGGCCCTTTTTCGCTTTTGTGTCTTTATTTTTCACTCCCCAACTTCAAAAATCTATAACTTTTATTTTTCCATGTAAAGAGCTGTGTATGGGCGTGTTTTCTGCATAACAAATTGCACTTCATAGTTACAGTATTTCATATTCTATGCCATGTACTGGGAAGTGGGAAAAAAATTCTGAATGCAGTGAAAATGGTGAAAAAACCTATTTGCATTCTTGTGGGCTTGGATTTTACGTCTTTCACTTAGCGCCCCAAATGACAGGTCTACTTCATTCGTTGGGTCAGTATGATCACTGAGATAAAACATTTGTATAGGTTTTATAATGTTTTCATACATCTACAAAAATTTAAACCTCCAATACAAAAAAAAAAATTCTTCATTTTGCCATCTTCTGGTGCTAAGAACTTTTCCATTCTTTGATATACAGAGCTGTGGGTGGTGTCATTTTTTGTGTATTCTGATGTTTTCAATGCTTTTATTTTTAGGACTGTGAGACCTTTTGATCACTTTTTTATAGAATTTTTTATATTTTTCAAAATGGCAAAAAAGTGCCATTTGCGACTTTGGGCGCTATTTTCCGTTACAGGGTTAAACACAGAGACGGACGCGGTGATACCTCATGTGTTTATGTTTTTTCTGTTTATTTATATTTATATGACTTTAGGGAAAGGCGGGGTTATTTGATTTTTTTTTATATATATTTTTTTACTTTTTTTCAGAACCCCTAGGGTACTTTAACCCTGGGTGTCTGATGGATCCTACCATATACTGCCATAGTACAGTATGGTATTATATGGGGATTTTGCACATCATCTATTACAATGTGCAAATCGCACATTGTAATAGAAAGCCTAAAACATGATAGCCTTGGATCTCTGTTTGACCCGAAGCTGTCATGGCAACGGATCGCCACTCCCCGATGATGTCACGGGGGCCGACAATCGGAGCCAAGATGGCGGCGCCCATGCACCAGAGGCTCGTTAATGCTGCCGACAGCTTTGCCGGCGGTGATCAAAGTGCTAGCACCGATTGCGGGTGTTAGCGATACAAAAGCAAACACCCGGTGAATATGAAGAGGGTTCAGCATGTCAGCCCTCTTCATACTCCCCCCTACTCAACAAGACATACAGGTACGTTTTTTTTTTGTGCTATGGGGTTAATATACCCTACCTCCACCAGGGTGTAATAGAAAATCTTGAATGACTGGCCTGGGCACCTCATAGAGGCTTCTAGCTGTCAAAACAAATTGCCGCCCCCCAATAACCTCACAGGAGGTGCTGATCAATGCCAATATGGCGGCACCTATATGCCACTTCGGTTTCTATGCTGCAGTCGGATGTCATGTGTCATTAAGATGTTAACAAGGTTTTCCAGCTTCTGAGGAGAATGCAGAGGTTTTATACTGAAAAGAAAGTTATAGGGGTTTCTGAACTACGTCATCGATATTAGATCAGTGGAGGGTTTCCATGGGCATTGTCCATGCTTCTTAATGTGGGCAAAAGCATTTTACATAGCAGCACACTTATGTAAAACACTGTTTCTCTCTCTGATTTTATGATCACCTGACTCCATATTAAATTACATCCGGTTTGACAAATTTTTAGTAGGTTATGTTTACAGGGGGAATCACACAGAGGCCATTGACATATTTCATAGTAGGTATTTTGAGAAGGAGCTTTGTTTTTTTATTTTTCTCTTGACAGATTATTAATTTTTTTTTAAAACAAAAACGTACAAATGTTAAAAATGTTTTAAAAAAAAACTTCTGATAATAAACAGCTCATAAAATGTTTCTTCCACCCTCAACATTTACTGGTGACTCTCATGCAAAATGCTTTGCTTTGAGAACAAAAAGTAATGGAATTGTGGTTGAAATGATTGTCTCTCTGTTGTTTCTTAGTATATTTATCAGAAATCTGATTTAGGCATAAAGAAACAGATAAATTGCCTGTTTATTCCAAATGGGTTTTTTAACACACATCAACAAGGTTACATTTTCTGCCTGGGAAAGCTTTTAGCATTACCATAATTTTTTCCAGCTTTTCAACAAATTCTCATTATTGTTCTTATTATCTGTGCTTTAAATGCTATTTTAACAGCCAAAATGTTACTGCAAAGCCATAAACGGATGTGATAGATGTAACACAGGGAGTTGGTAAATCAGTCTAGAATAAGTTAACTGCTTCATTGTGTGAAAGGAAAAGTCCATGTGTGTTTAAAGAACAGCAGAGGTCATCTCTATGTATGTATGTTTAGAGTAATGATAAAAATATTCTTTATTTATAGAGTTATAAAGTTCACATGAATATAATATAGGCACAAATGACCTATGGGTTCTTATGAGAGGGTCACGTAAATGAGTACTAGCAGCACTTATACTGCAGTCCCCAGGATCAGAGTTTGGAAGCTGTAACCTATTTCCTGTGGGCTGAGCCTGCTGCATTCAAGGTGAGAGTTTACTGCATAATGCAGCAAATACCCGCCAGTAACATCCGTGATTGGTCACGAGTTTCAAACCTTCTATCGCTACCGGTGCTGCCATTTTGACTTAGATCTTCGCTCCCTGTGATGTCATTAGGGAGCGATGATCTGTTGCTATGACAGCCTTGGGTATTTCTCTTTTTGATCATTTGTTACAATGGGCCAATAGTATGGCAGTATTCAGTAAGATCAATCAGACAACCTAGGGTTAAAGTACACCAAGGCGTGAGGAAAATAGTTAAAAAAAGTAAAAAAATAGTATTGAAAGTCCCCAAAAAATTCAAATCACCTACTTTTGCTAGAACTAATATAAAAAAATTTAAACAATAAAAAATCATAAACAGGTTAGGTATCTCCGCTTCCCGCAATGTCTGATCTATCAAAATATTATTATGGTTATTCCCAGCTTTTAACCCCATAATGGACAGTAGCGTCCACAATTTAACTTTTTTGCAATTTTGTGAAATATCAAAAATTTAATAAGAAGTAATCAATACTTCGAACAGTCCTCAAAATTGTAGCAATGAAAACATCAGCTCATCTTGCAAAAAATTACATGTCACTCAGCTCTGTACACCGGAGTATGAAAAAGTTTTTTAGCGCCAGAAGATGGCAAAATGAAGAATTTGTTTTTTGTACGGAATGTTTTAATTTTTCTAAATGCAAATGCAATTTTCCACCAATTTCACTGCGTTTGGAATTTATTTCCTGCTTCATGGTACACGACATGGAATATTTAATCCCGTCACTATGAAGTGCAAGGACCTGGTCGTTAAGAAGTTAATCTGCACTTGGCTTTTAGGGCATAGTGTAGCTGTGATAGTTATGACTAGTGTTGAGTGATCTGGAACTTCAAAGTTCAGGTTCATATGTGGCATCACATGGTGCCTCTGGCAAGTTAGTGGTATCATGCAGCACTGCCAGCATGTTATAAAATGTGACTAGTGTCTAAAACTGTTAAATCTGGACAGGTTTTTTTGAAAATGTGTCTGATCCAGAATTTTAACGGGTCCGCTCATCACCATTTATGACACATCTTTCTAACAACAATATCAGTTGTCTAATAATTGTACTTTTCTAAGGCTACATGCATACGAACGTATGTACGGCCTGGCGGGCATACGTTCGTCGCGATGGATAGGAGGAGTGGTGACCCATCCCCTCTACATTGTGATGCATGGCGCATGGCGTTGTAATACGGGGAAAGATAGGACATGTTGGTGCGGTGCTGCACCATATCTCTCCGTGTGCCAATTGCCGTCTATGGGGGACGTATGTACGGCCACAAGCTTACTAGCTAACTGTCACGTGTCACATGACCTTGTGATTTTAAAATGATAGATGGAAACTAATTATATTTTTACTCTACAGGTTCAAGTGCAAATAACAGTAGTTTAATTCGATAGATTCCATTTTCTCTGCTTGTGTTTCACCACTGGTTTTTGCCCTTTTTGTTTATTCACATAAAAAAAAATTTCGTCAAAAATGTTTCCATGAACATGAAGAAACAATCCTGTTCAAATAATAAAGTGATTTACAGGTGAAGAAATTTCTGCACTAAATCTAAAATGTGAGACTATACTGCACCTTCACAACTATGCCAGACTGCTGGCAGCATTTTGCAGTAGTCTGTAATAAAGTCTAAAAATCTTGGATGCTAAAAATATCATCATTGCTTATAGTTACAGAAGGGAAGCAGCAATGGAAATGTAATATCTGGCAGCTGCCAATTCACTGCAGTTAACTGCTTCTTCATATACTGCACAGTATAATGTGATAATACTGCAAGTATAATTCCTAATAGTGTAAGTTATTCCAATGCCAGCTCTTTTGCATTGGACAGTAATAATATTACCCCATGTGACACTACTCTTGTAATGCAAAGTACAGACACCATTCCTCCTGACGCAGCCAAGGCGAAATGCATGTCAAAGGTTGAGCTGTGGACACTGGGAATCCTGCTCTCTCCTTTCATCTTTTGCCCTTGTTATTACAGTGAGTAACTGGTTACATATTTCTACTTCATGCTTCTTCCTTTCCCCAAAGTAATGTATTTACAGTATATACTCGAGTATAAACCGACCCACGTATAAGCCGAGGCCCCTAATTTTACCACAAAAACCTGGGAAAACCTATTGACTTGAGTATAAGCCGAGGGTGGGAAATGCATTGGTCACAGCCTCCCTAGTATATAGCCTGCCGGACCCTGCCCCATAGTATATAGCCAGCACCTGCCCCCCAGTATATAGCCTGCCACCCCATATCCCCCAGTATATAGCCACCCCCCTGTGAGTTTTGATATATATATTTTTTTTACTCGAGTATAAGCCGAGTTCGGGTCTTCAGCACATTTTTTTGTGCTGAAAAACTAGGCTTATACTCACGTATATATGGTACTTTACTATGCAATGAACTAATGAGAGTTTGACTCGAAGGGAAAAGTGTAAGATAGTTTTAACAATTAATTTGTGTAGGGGGCTAGTGCAAAGCTTAAATGCTGCATTAACAATAGACTTTAACTAAAAATAGAATTTAACTAAAAATTATAAGCAGCATAGAG
The DNA here is from genome assembly GCF_040894005.1 of Engystomops pustulosus. Taxonomy (NCBI): domain Eukaryota; kingdom Metazoa; phylum Chordata; class Amphibia; order Anura; family Leptodactylidae; genus Engystomops; species Engystomops pustulosus. The sequence continues at coordinate 170,377,404 of NC_092414.1, forward strand.
GAACCCCAGTGAGTCCACACCTGTTAATTGTGTGTTAAACCCTTCTTGTCAATGTGATACTTTAAATCTGATTAAAATTCTGATTGTTTTTCAATCGATCGTGATTTTTAAACTTAAAAAATTCTTGTATTGGTGTAGTCTTAGGATAATTCTGAGTGACCTAAAAAAAGGTATTATATAGGTGGAGAAATTTTTTGGATATATAAGGCACCATGATTTGACCTGATATATAAGTCCAGCTGTATCAGAGTGTCTTTTGTTGAAAATGAAAGCCATAATGCATAAATGAAAGCATGCAATGCATCACTATTTTGAAATACAATTACAAACTTTCTCAAAACTTTTTTCCTACAATTTTTGGTTGAATATTTTTCTACAATAAAGTTAGAGATGTCTTCTGGGAGTGACAAACTGCAGTAATTAAAATCCTATTATTATTAATTCAATGTGACCTAATAATGTCATAGCTCCAGTGCTCCTTATTAATCTTTGCAGGGTTACTAGGAGCCATCTCTGAAGTACGAAACTTATTAACCCTTGGCAAATACACTTAGTCTAGAACACTTGTCCAAAAATCAAATATTTTTTACTAAAGAAAATTTGGCAAAAGATTATTGGCACAGAGTCAAATGGATGAAAGCTGAGGAGCGATAGTTGCCTCTGTATGGATAGTATTCTAAAATTGCTCTTCTGGATCCTATGGAAGGATACCACGGCTACCCAAACATAGAACATATATATAAAAAAACTACAGAAAAATCTATGTTGTATGAAATCAGAGGTATATTGAGACACATGGCCCATAGTTTACTCTATTTTTATGTACTTCAACTTAAGATATTGTGAAGCTTGTTTGGAGAACTGTGTGCATCAAGTTGTTCCGAAAAAAAAAATGTTGACTACTATGTAACAGACCATTAATGACACATTAATAAAATTAAGGGATGTTGACAATACAAAGCTGCAGAGTGTTAGGTATTGACCCCGGAATTAGGTGTAATCATACCTCTGTTTATGTAATTAGTAGCAGCAGGACTGTGAAAAGTAAAGTTATTATCCAGGTCTGCAGCTTCTGTAAGGGCTCTGGATGGGATTTCCCATATGATGAGATTTTTGCTCTTTCCCCAATGCAGCTCTCTCCTCTGTGCTGAGAGTAACAGCTGTAGCAGGATTCTAGTTGGACACTACAGCAGTCAATCAGAGCAAAGGGGGGAACTGTGAACAGGTCAGTGCAGAGAGCAGAACAGACAGTTAAAATACCCACACAAAATCCTTCTAATATAGACAAAAGTTCCCTTTTAATTGTCCTTCTTTTACATGGCTGGAGACTAAAGCCGGGGCGGTGCCATTTCAAATGTTGGGCAAGCAGAGACTGAAACTTGAGACAAACTCATTGAGGACAAGTGAATATTTATTGAAAGGAAATCTACCATCAGAATCACTTATGTTAGTCCCCTAACACTTACATGTTGGTCTGATGAAGTGGAGTCATGTGCTATGTATTTTATATCCAGAAATACCCACAATTTTTAGAAAAAAAAAGCATTTTAGTAGATATGTAAATGAGTCTGAGGGGCTCTTGGGGCACTCCGTCGTCTTTTAATTTGTTCACTCTTCCAGTTGGAGGTTGGCCGCCTCATACCATCCCTACTCCAGGCAGAGAGCTGAGTAATTGTGGGCATTCCTGGATAGGTAAAAAAAAACACACAGCCCTGGACATCCACTTCATCTGATGAACATGTAAGTGTCGGGGGGTGTAAGGGGTCTACCATGAGCGATTCTGATTCCTTGAAAGGGTGAAATAGACAGCAAAGAAATACATTATTAATCATGCCAAGACAGTTATTATATGAGAATTTGCAAATTTTTACAATCGTCTAACTCTCTAAACTGTCTATATTTTTTTGTACAGCAGTAGAATTTTTCAGTATAAGTAATACATAAAATTAATTAAACTGGAAAGTTTTCCTCATTTGGAGGCCACCTTTGATCTGTTGCTGCAAGCCTGCAAAATCTAATAATGGTGATTTAAATCCTCTATAATTTGCAAACACTACATTTCCTAAGTAACACTGTGTAAAATAATCCTCAACTCTGCTATCACGCAATTCAAGCAACCATTCCTAAACCTTTATTCATTTTTAATCCCATAGCTGTTTCCATGGAAATGATCTGATAAGATATAGCCCTTTAGGCAGATGGGCCTATGGAGGATCTTGGCCTATATAAATCAGTGAATATTTTTAGTATTTTCTAAAAAGGCAGAATATATCTTGTAACTAATCATTCATCCGAACGATAAATTACCATTTTACAAAAAAATATTTGATATAAATAATTTTTATCATATACACAGTTACCAACTAATAGTTGTGACAGCCTGTCATTGACTGGTATTAGTTACACAGATAAATAATTTAGGATATAAATCAATTTTGCTCATTATAATAAAGATTTACTTCCAAACAATAATTAAAGGTGTACTACCATCACTGAGAAGCATAGCAGATCAACACTTCTCACACTCCACCGGAATGTAGGTGGCGCTGTTGGGTTTGCTACAGCACTTTAACACCCATGATTAGTACAAACACACAGGGTCGCCATCGGGGATAGAATGCTGGTCCTGTGTTCGTGGTGCCCAACCACTTTTATAATGAGAAGAGGGCCACCTATTATGTCAGTATCTCTACATTCTGTTATGTAATAGAATAACAGACACCTACAACTGATGTAGTAGTAAAAGATAGGAAACCAATGTGTGAAGAGAGTAGGACACCACCAAATTTGTCAGTCAGGGGCCCTGAAATTAATAGTGGTGGCCCTGCAAACACCGATTGCCAGGGGCGTAACTTGAAGGGGTGCAGAAGGTACAATTACAACTGGGCCTAGGGGCTTAGTGGGACCATATGGTGTACCTTTCCTATATAAGAAGACAAGTACTATAAACAATGAATTATGGTGTATTTCGCAGAAGACTCAGTTTGTGACCTTTTTCCATACACGCACTAGAGAAGAGGAGGAGCTGACCACTCCATAGAAAACAGCACCACACGGCTGCACACGTTAATGGAGCAGAAAGGTGCCACACATATACCCCCGTTCCGCCACCACGCCATCATTGCTGTCTATAGGGATATATATGCGACCCCATATCTGTCCCTCGTTGTGTAAATAAGGCCTTAAAGTCCGAATTTCATAATAGCTTTATGGGTTAAGACATGTCTGGATATAGTTATCACAAGCTGCTCTAAAAGTAATATTAGTTTGTGATGTTATCATAAAGTGTTATGCTACTGTATATCATATCTATACACATACATGTGACCAGCTTGTGAGAGAAAGGGATTTTCAGCTTTTTTTTTTTGCGAAATTGTGGTGTTAAATTGAATAATTAATTTAAGGCTAACACCTTAAACTTAGAGAGACATATATAATGTGAAGGTGGAATTTATCATGACTGCCATATTGAACCCCAGTCTTAATTTCCTCACATATAGGGTACATATACCGTATATACTTGTGTATAAGCCAAGTTTTTCAGCACAAAAAATGTGCTGAAAAACCTCATCTTGGCTTATACACGAGTCAATAATAATAATAAAAAAAATTAATACTCACCCTCCGGCTCTCGGAACCTCGGCGGCGGCTCCCGGTCCTCGGCGGCGGCTCCCGGTCCTCGGCGGCAGCTCCCGATCCTTTGCGGCGGCTTCTCTCTTCTATCTTCACTTGCCGGCAGTCGCGTCTATGCGATCTGCCGGCGGGCGCATCTCCCGGTCTCCCGCCGCTGAGGACCGGGATCCACCACTAAGCATCAAAGGTGAGTATCGTCGGAGTGTGAGTATTAAGTTTATTTTTTTATTATTCACTAGGCATACTGAGGGCAGGCTCTATAGTTTTTGGGGCAGGCTGTATACTTTTTGGGGCAGGCTGTATACTTTTTGGGGCAGGCTGTGTACTTCTGGAGGCAGGCTGTATACTTCTTGGGGCAGGCTGATTTCCCTTTTTTTGTGGTAAAATTAGGGGTCTCGGCTTATACTCGGGTCGGCTTATACTCGAGTATATACGGTAATTATAGGCTCTGGTAATGGTGCTTTCAATGCAAAAACTGCTTAAAATATTGGGCATGTGCTAAAAAGTAAACTTTTATGTTTTGGGAGATTATAAATCAAAATTCTTTAATGGATTGATATAAAATAAACATCTAGTTGTTAGTAGCAATTGTCTTGTGGAGGTATGCAAATGTAGAAGCAATTAAATCTGATGAAACTACGACAATTAGACTGAAGCGTACTGAAATAAGTTTTTTGATTCAATCAAGCTTTTATTCTTTGGTTTTCATTTTTAATTAGAATGATAAAATTTATGGTTCTGATTACATTTAAAGCTTCAAGAAGACCTTCACTATCTATCCTTACTCCTAGTCTTTTCATCATACACAGACTTTAGCACAAGTGGAGTCTTCTGTTTAGCCCACACCATTCCGAGGCGATCAGCGTCATATAACGAGGCACAATAATGTCGGATGGGTAGTCCTGGACTGGAGCAGATAGCCCATGCCTTCCCACCTAGTCACCATATTGGTTACCAAAACTGATATAGCTTAGCTGATTGCTGTGGAAATATATTAATAGTTCACAATAATTGGTGCAGTGCCTATTAAAGGAGGTAGAGTTGTTTGAGGCATTGATAGGTCTATTTGAAGTCCACTCTTCTCCACAACACATGCATTACTAATCTCTATTATTATATTAAACTAGAAATTTTTCTGCCATTTTCACACCCACAATTTTTTTTATTTAAAGTTTGTGCAGTTCCCAAACTGATATCAATGAAATCAGCTTATCCTGCAAAAAAATACACCTTAGCTTGCTTCATAAACAAGTATAATAATTTACTTTAAGAATCCTGCAAATTAGATCTGGTCTCAAGCTTCTGACCTTGAAAACCACAGGCAGGGCTGCTTTTGATTAATAGCAGTGCAACATCCCCCTACTAGGGCCTAGCCTTTCTTCGGTGGCTGTAGACAGCCGGGGCCAAGAATACCGGAGTGGCTGGCTTATGCTGCCTTGTGAATGCTGTGGTCATGGTGCTTGGTATTGGGACTGGAGGACCGGCCTACAGCTTGGAGCAAGTGCAGGTGGTGTGTGCAAGAAAAGTAGAGGGAGAGGCTGATAAAAGAGGTTTCCCTGGGGCAACACCAGAGGTGTATGTGGGAATCCCTGGGTAATAAAGGATGGGGAGCCCGTGATGGTGAAGCAGCCTGATCCAGGGATCATATGGAGGCACGCTGTACAAATCAACTTATGGTTCTTTAGTCGAATTTGAACAAAAGGCAACGGCCTAACATCAACAGTAGCAGGTTAAACAGGCTGGAAAGCTAGTAGGAGATAGCTAGTCTACAGGAAGGGTTGCTCACAGTCTGGTAATATCGTCAGGCTAGGCCTAGTCTCCTGTCAGGCAGCCGGCCTGAGACACCTCTGGTAGTGTGTGTGGATGGCAGCTATGCAGGAGCAGACACTAGACTTGCTTCTCAAATGCTGACTAAACCCTCAGACCTTGAGCTTCTGCCCACAAGGGATTTTTATACTCCCATAATGAGGTAACAGGACCCTCCGATCAGCATCCAGCTTGCTTTACAAAAACAACACATCATATCATTGGTTACAAACAATAGACAGTGGCTCCAGCAGCAATTACAAAGTTTACCCGACAGTAGCTTCTGAGTGAGTTGAGCAGACTCAGCAGACAGTTCCTGACAAGAAGAGGGCGCTTTTCGCAACACCTACCCATCTTATGCATTGGCAGGGTTGTTACAGCTGCCTTCGAAGGTTGAGTTCCTGGGGGGAACTGGGGTTATCATTTAGTTCAGTCAGCTGCTGAGGATGGTGTCTTTTTCTTCACAGGTAGTTGCTTAATTTCAGTCTTCTGACGTATATTGTCCCTATCCCTTGCTAATGTTATTGCTTTTGCTATTCTGTGTATCTGACTGCTGCTACATTTATTTGACTATCTCTTGTCTCTAAACTTTGTACCTCACTGATATCTAAGACATGACCCGATTATGCATGACTTTGCTTGTCGGTCTTCTCTGTTGTTTGTCCCTCTGTGTTTTGTCATCTTTCCTGTGCATCGATTCAGTGTACGAATTAGTCTCCATAAGTCCCTGACATTTACGATTTGCAAGGCTTGCTAGGTAGGTGACAAGGGTTGTGGGTGAGTTTAGGGCCTGCGCTCCATTTTCTACTTTGACCGTTGCTGGTTATTTTTAGTTTTTAAGATAGAATAGAAAACGTATTTAGTTAATATCTCATTTTTCACCCTGACCTAAAAAGAGACCACTTGGACCACTTGAGAGCCACTTGAGAGCCATTAAAACAGAGCGTGTAACTAGAGATGAGCGAACATACTCGTCCGAGCTTGATGCTGGTTCGAGCATTAGCGTACTCGAAACTGCACGTTGCTCGGACGAATACTTCGGCCGCTCGAGAAAATGGCAGCTCCCGCCATTTTGCTTTTTGGTGGCCAGAAACAGAGCCAATCACAAGCCAGGAGACTCTGCACTCCAGCCAGCATGACGTGGTACCCTTACACGTCGATAGCAGTGGTTGGCTGGCCAGATCAGGTGACCCTGGAATAGACTAGCCCCTGCCCACGCTGCTCGGATCATTCTGTCTCTGGATGCCGCTAGGGAGAGAGCTGCTGCTGGTCAGGGAAAGCGTTAGGGTGTTCTATTAGTATAGTGTTAGGCAGGAGTGATTCTACAAGAACCCAACAGTCCTTCTGAGGGCTACAATAACGTTTTATTTTACTTTTTTTTGGTTTGCTTGTGGCTGGGCTTGCTGGCATTAGTAGTGCAGCTAGTACCATATTGTGAGTAATTTGCAGGGAGACTTGTGTTTAGCTCTTAGTGACACACATATCCACCTCAAACACCGAAGTGGGACAATTTATTAGGGGTTTGATTTGAATTACGCCGAGTCTGCTGATTTATTGTTTTTTACGTTTATTTCTTTTTAGAACTCACAGTAATCTGCCAAAGCAGTGTGCTTTGAGTGTGGGCTAGAAAATAGCCATAGGAGAACCCCAACGGCTTATTTAGGCCTACAATAGCGTTATATTTTCCTTTTTTTTTGGTTTGCTTGTGGCTGGGCTTGCTGGCATTAGTAGTGCAGCTAGTACCATATTGTGAGGAATTTGCAGGGAGACTTGCGAGCGTTGTGTTTACCTCTTAGTGACACACATATCCACCTCAAACACCGAAGTGGGACAATTTATTAGGGGTTTGATTTGAATTACGCCGAGTCTGCTGATTTATTGTTTTTTACGTTTATTTCTTTTTAGAACTCACAGTAATCTGCCAAAGCAGTGTGCTTTGAGTGTGGGCTAGAAAATAGCCATAGGAGAACCCCAACGGCTTATTTAGGCCTACAATAACGTTTTATTTTACTTTTTTTTGGTTTGCTTGTGGCTGGGCTTGCTGGCATTAGTAGTGCAGCTAGTACCATATTGTGAGTAAATTTGCTTGGAGACTTGTGTTTAGCTCTTAGTGACACACATATCCACCTCCAACACCGAAGTGGGACAATTTATTAGGGGTTTGATTTGAATTACGCCGAGTCTGCTGATTTATTTTTTTTTACGTTTATTTCTCTTATAACTCAAAGTCATCTGGCACAGCACAAAATCCAGTTGTGTGCTGTCAGTGTAGGTAAGAATTTAGCCATAGCAATAGGATAGCATCGTTTTGTTTAAAAAAAAACACAAAAAAAAAAGAATTTTAAGTTTACACTTTAATTTTGAAAATGTTTAACCCGAGGGCTAGTGGTAGAGGATGAGGGCGTGGACGTGGGCGTCCAACTACTGCAGGGGTCAGAGGCCGTGGTCCTGGGCGGGGTGAGACACCACCTGCTGATGAGGGAGCAGGGGAACGCCGCAGAGCTACACTCCCTAGGTTCATCATGTCTCAAGTTACTGGGACTCGTGGTAGAGCACTGTTGAGGCCAGAACAGTGCGAAGAGGTGATGTCATGGATTGCGGACAATGCTTCTAGCCATTTGTCCACCAGTCAGTCTTCCACGCAGTCCACCCATGTCACCGAAATCAGCACTCCTCAAGCTCCTCCACCTCAGCCTCCTTCCCCCCAGTCTGACCCCTCCCACCAAAATTTGGCATTTGAACCGGCATACTCTGAGGAACTGTTTTCTGGACCCTTCCCACAGTCACAAACCACTTGTCCGGTTGCTGCTGAGCAATTTTCCGATGCCCAGGTTTTCCACCGGTCGCAGTCTGTGGGTGATGATGACATTATTGACGTAGTGGAAGAAGTGTGTAAAGAAGTGTCGGACGATGAGGAGACACGGTTGTCAGACAGTGGTGAAGTTGTTGTCAGGGCAGGAAGTCCGAGGGGGAGCAGACTGAGGGATCGGAGGATGATGAGGTGACAGACCCAAGCTGGGTTGATAGGCCTGGTGAACACAGTGCTTCTGAGACGGAGGCGAGTCCTATAGCAGGACAGGTTGGAAGAGGCAGTGGTGGGGCCAGACGGAGAGGCAGGGCCAGAGCTGGTGCATCAGCGCCAAATGTTGCCCGTAGTCAAGCTCCCGTGGCGAGGGCTAGATTTTCAGAAGTCTGGAGGTTCTTTAAAGAAACAACGGATGACCGACGGACTGTGGTGTGCAACCTTTGCCAAACCAGGATCAGCAGGGGTTCCACCACTACTAGCTTAACTACCACCAGTATGCGCAGGCATATGAATGCTAAACACCCCACTCAATGGCACCAAGCCCGTTCACCTCCGGCCGGGCACACCACTGCTCCTTCCCCTGTGTCATCTGCTAGTCAGCCCCCTGCCCAGGACCACGGCCCAAACACCTCCCTTGCGAAAACCCCATCTTCGCCTCCACAATCCTCCACAGCATCCACCAGCGTTCAGCTCTCCATACCCCAGACGCTGGAGCGCAAAAGGAAGTATAGCGCAACCCACCCACACGCCCAAGCCCTCAACGTCCACATCTCCAAGTTGATTAGCCTGGAGATGCTGCCCTATAGGCTGGTAGAGACCGAGGCCTTTCGAAACCTCATGGCGGCGGCCGCCCCTCGGTATTCGGTCCCCAGCCACCACTACTTTTCCCAATGTGCCGTCCCAGCCCTGCACAAGCACGTGTCAGAGAACATCATCCGTGCCCTGACCAACGCCGTTTCTGACAAGGTCCACCTGACCACGGACACGTGGACGAGTGCTGCCGGGCAGGGCCACTATATATCGCTGACGGCACATGGGGTTAACTTGGTGGAGGCTGGGACCGAGTCTGACCCTGGGGCTGCTCATATACTGCCGACGCCGAGGATTGCGGGGCCTACCTCGGTCCAGGTCTCAAAGGCCTACTATGCCTTCCCCTCCTCCCACCCCTCCTCTACCTCCTCCTCCGAATTACCATCCGTGGGCATGGCGCCATCAGTCGGTAGCTCTAGGCACAGCAGCAGTGCCGTCGCTAAGCGACAGCAGGCGGTGCTCAAACTGCTGAGCCTAGGCGATAAAAGGCACACCGCCCAAGAGCTATTACAGGGCATCACGGTCCAGACTGATCTGTGGCTGGCACCGCTGAAACTGAAGCCTGGCATGGTTGTGTGTGACAGCGGCCGTAACCTGGTGGCGGCTCTGCAACTCGGCAGACTGACACATGTGCCATGCCTGGCCCATGTGTTAAATCTCATAGTTCAGCGTTTCCTCAAGACATACCCCAATCTGTCTGATTTGCTCATGAAGGTGCGCCGCATCTGTGTGCATTTCAGGAAGTCCACCACAAATGCTGCCACTCTCAGGGCAGCGCAGCGCCGCCTCCAACTGCCCGCTCACCGACTGTTGTGCGACGTGCCCACGAGGTGGAATTCAACATTAACCATGTTATCCAGAGTTTACAAGCAGCGCAGAGCGATTGTAGACTGCCAGATGTCAACTTCCACCAGAACTGGTAGTCAGGTCAGTCAGCTTCCTCAAGTCTACAATGAGGAGTGGACGTGGATGTCTGATATCTGTCAGGTGCTGAGTAACTTTGAGGAGTCAACACAGATGGTCAGTGGCGATGCCGCCATCATCAGCCTCACCATCCCGCTGCTTGGCCTGTTGAAAAACTCTCTGGTCAGCATGAAGTCGGAAGCTTTGCGCTCGTCACAAGAGACGGGGGAAGAAGATTCCCTTGTTGATAGCCAAAGCACCCTTAGGTCTGTTTCTCAGCGCATATCGGAGGAGGTGGAGGAGGATGAGGAGGAAGAGGAGGAGAATGTTGGCGAGACAGAAGAGGGGACCATTGTTCAGTCCTTCACTGTTCAGTGTGTATGGGCAGAAGAAGAGGAGTTGGAGGAGTTGGAAGAGGAGGAAATGGGCAGTCAGGCCAGTGAGGGGAGTGAATTCTTGCGTATTGGGACTCTAGGCTGCCTATCCCGTGACCCTCGCGTTCAAAGAATTTATTCCAGCACCGATTACTGGGTATTCACTCTCCTGGACCCACGGTACAAGCAAAATCTTTCCACTCTCATCCCTGGAGAGGAAAGGAGTGTGAGAATGCATGAATACCAGCAGGCCCTGGTGCACAAGCTGAAACAGTATTTTCCTTCTGACAGCGCTAGCGGCAGAGAGCGTACTTCTGCGGGACAAGTAGCGAGGGAGAGTAGGCGAGCAGGCAGCTTTTCCAGCACTGGCAGGGGTACGCTTTACAAGGCCTTTGCCAGTTTTATGTCACCCCAGCAAGACACTGTCACCTGTCCCCAGTCTCGGCAGAGTAGGGCTGATCTTTACAGAAAGATGGTGAGGGAGTACGTAGCTGACCATACCATCGTCCTAAATGATCACACAGCTCCCTACAACTACTGGGTTTCAAAGCTGGACATGTGGCACGAACTGGCGCTGTACGCCTTGGAGGTTCTTGCTTCCCTGCCGCTAGCGTGTTGTCCGAGCGGGTTTTCAGTGCAGCTGGTGGCATCATCACTGATAAGCGTACACGCCTGTCGACTGACAGCGCTGACAGGCTGACGCTTATCAAGATGAATAAAGCCTGGATTTCTCCGGAATTTTCATTCTCCACCAGGTGACAGAATCTCAACCTGAATAATGTATGCACTCCTCCTCCTCATTGTCCTCCTTCTCCTCCTCTTTGTACACTAAAGCAGAGGAAACTGGCTATTTTTTGCCAGGGCCAACTGGCTCTAGCTATAGTACTCTATGTATTTAATTTTTCTGGAGGGCCACCTACCCTGTCCTCTGTTTTAATCAATTTTTGGGAGTGCCACATACAGGCACTCAATCTATTTAATTTTTCTGGAGGACCACCTTCCTGCTCCTCTGGTTTGAAAACTTTTTTGGACTGCCACATACAGGCACTCAATTTATTTAATTTTTCTGGAGGACCACCTACCTGCTCCTCTGGTTTGAAAACTTTTTTGGACTGCCACATACAGGCACTATCCAAATTAAATTGTCTCCATAGCAGCCTCCACATGTCGTCTTTTTAGCTGGCTCCACACGTTGTCTCCATTGCTACCTCCACACGTCATCGCCATAGCTGCCTCCAAAAGTCGTCCATATAGCTGCCTTCATACATGGTCTCCTTATCAAACGAACTGTGTCAGGCAGAATTTTGGGTTGTTTTCATGGATTCCACATTAAACTTGTTAACTTTGTCGCCACCCTGCTGTGTAATCCACAAAATATACTGGCAAACTTTTATCATTTACCGATATTCTTTCAGCGCTTCTTGCGCATCTGTTTACATTCCCCTCATCCGCCATAACCCAAACTTATAAGAACGCTACTACACTTGATCTTATACAAAAGGTTCTTAGAAGTGCTGTTTGGGGAGTAGCCTACAGACAGGGGCTTGGATTGGCGAAAGCTAGCCTGGCAGCGGAGCGCCAGCTCCATCCCAAGATCCAACTAACATAGTTTTAACTGCAGTACCTTTAATCTACTACTAGTTCGCTGCCTCCATACATGGTCCCCTTATCAAACGAGCTGTGTCAGGCAGAATTTTGGGTTGTTTTCATGGCTTCCACATCAAACTTGTTAACTTTGTCGCCACCCTGCTGTGTAATCCACAAAATATACTGGCAAACTTTTATCATTTACCGATATTATTTCAGCGCTTCTTGCGCATCTGTTTACATTCCCCTCACCCGCCATAACCCAAACTTATAAGAACGCTACTACACTTGATCTTATACAAAAGGTTCTTAGAAGTGTTGTTTGGGGAGTAGCCGAGAGACAGGGGCTTGGATAGGCGAAAGCTCGCCTGGCAGAGGAGCGCCAGCTCCATCCCAAGATCCAACTAACATAGTTTTAACTGCAGCACCTTTAATCTACTACTAGTTAACTGCCTCCATACATCGTCCCCTTATCAAACGAGCTGTGTCAGGCAGAATTTTCAGGTGTTTCACCAGATACATAATGGAACTCGGCCCATCTGTCGCCGCCATGCTGGAGACCTGAAGTTGCAATCATAGCAGCGCAATATGGATGCCCCATACTGTCGCTCTTAATCATGGAACCATTTCCGTAAAAACGATTAAAAATAGAACCACTATGCTATTCCATTATTCCTAGGTGAAATATTCAAATTCAAATTTTTTCAAAGTAAACGCTTCTGGCCCCCAGGCCCATTTTGGGTGGGGAGGAGCCGAGAGACAGGGGCTTGGACAGGCGAAAGCTCGCCTGGCAGTGGACCGCCAGCTCCATCTCAAGATTAGGCAGCCTCAGAGGCATCCATGCATGCTGCCCCTGCTGTTTCCTGTCCATTTTGCCTCCATGATCCTCCACAGCGTCCACCAATGTCTCAATTCAACTCTCTGTACCCCAGACGCTGGAGCACGAGAGGATATGCAGCACATCATCCCCTTATCAAACGAGCTGTGTCAGGCGGAATTTTCAGGTGTTTCACCAGATACATTGTGGAACTCGGTCTATCTGTCGCCGCCATGCTGGAGACCTGAAGTTGCAATCATAGCAGCGCAATATGAATGCCCCATACTGTCGCTCTTAATCATGGAAGTCGTCTCCATGGCTGCCTCCACATGTCGTCCCCTTATCAAAAGAGCTGTGTCAGGCTCATTTTTTGGGTGTTTCACCAGATACGTTATGGAACTTGGTCACTATGTCGCCACCATGCTGTGTTATCGACTAAATATACCGTCAACCTTTTGTTCACATAGGAAATCATTTCACCTCCTTTGGTGAAACCTGAGTCCATTTAGGGTATGTCGCCATGACACTCTCTAGCCTGCCGCTGCTGCTGCTGCCTCTGCACGCCGTCCCTTATAGTGTCAGGGTCAATTATTGGATGTTTTAGATGCTATCTAGCCTCATTCGGTCACTCTGTCATGGCCATGCTGTTGCCCATAATTTTGGCATAATGGTGCGATTAAGCAGCCTCAGAGGCATCCATGCATGATGCCCCTGCTGTTTCCTGTCCATTTCCGTGGTGTTTCCATCCTTTTCTGAGGTTCCCAGGTGTTTGGCCAAGCTTCCCTGTGCAGAGCCTTGGTCCCCTTGAAAAATGCTCGAGTCTCCCATTGACTTCAATGGGGCTCGTTATTCGAGACGAGCACTCAAGCATTGGGAAAAGTTCCTCTCGAATAACGAGTACCCGAGCATTTTAGTGCTCGCTCATCTCTACGTGTAACAAAATGGCACATTTTGATATTCTTCAGCTTTTTACATCACCACATGGAGTATGGTGCAACTAGGAAGTACAACTAGTTCCATTAAAAAAAAAAAATTCCTCACATATCTATAGTTAAAGGAAAATAAAAAATTATGGAATTGGGGTAGAGAAGTAAATAAGAGAAATGCACAATTGTAAATCGCTGTGATGGCATAGGGTCAAGGGACAACTCTGTAATGTATATTCACGTTTCACTGATGCAAGTACCAAACGTTTGTCCCTTGGTTAATAAATGTAGGGTCCCTTTGAAGGAAGTGATGCTATGAACAATTTAATTTTTTTGAAGTTGTGTTACTACTTTTCAATTTTTGCACTTGCCAGTCTTTCAATTATTTTTGTGGTGAGATTTAATTCTGATCTTTAATACCTCCATTTTCCCATTGTCACTTTTCAAAGTCTTATCAATTTTTCACTTTAAATTAATCTTGACACTGTAATGAAACTTTGTCATTTTTGAGCTTATCTGCTTCTTTCGTACTTTAATGTCTTTACTGCTAGAGCTGCCAATGTTGGGTAAGTCTACATGTTTGCTAGAGCCAAAAAGGAAAGAAAGACTAAAGCCTAGGGTCAATGGGGCACATACGTTTCCCACTCATTAAAGAGATTGTCCACTTTTTGATGTGCGGGGGCAGGATATTAGGTTATTTACCTATAAATAACTATTAAAAGCCCTGCACCACATTTTTGAAAAAATAAAGTAAAGGCCCTGGTTCAGAAATGGCTTTTACCACATCAGCCGCCATTCCTGTCCATAAAATGGCCTAACTGTCTAAGATCAATCTATCTTCTAGGACCTTTTGGTAGTATTTATGAATACAAACTTAAGATTCTTGAAGGTCAAGGTCAGTCAGAATCACATGACCCTCCAGCTGCAGCTATTTTATGGAGAGGAATAGCAGCTGATGAGGTAAAAGGCATTTCTGAACCAGGAGGGTTTACTTTATCTTTCAAGAAAGCTGAACAAAACTGTGTTTCATAATCCTTTTTTGGGCAAATTCCCCTGCAGAATGTTGCATGGGGGAGAGAGAAAACACAATAACATGTTCCTGCATATATCAGTGATAAATAGGTACATAGAAATCTGAACTAATGCAAGAGGTAGGAGGTCATTAGGGAGAAGATATCTGATTTTTAAAGGTGACCCATTTTGCCCCATCTCCATTGTATTGGAAGAAAGATCCTGTCCTCTTAGAGATAAGGTGTTCCATCTATTATGCTTGATTTCACATGTAGCAAAGCACACCTTTTAAACCCCTTATTACTACGTCTTGTGTCAGCTGCAGGTGTTTGGAGAGAGCTCATGGGCTCCATAGCCGGTGATCATTTGCAGTACCTGTAACATCGGCAATATGTGCTAGCACCAATCGCGGGTGTTAACACCTCGAACACTGCCGGCAAAGTGGCATTAAAAAGCACATTTACCTATCATTGTTTTTATACATTTATTAACATGATGTTTTATATTTCGAAATCCAAATAAAACTGTTTTTTGATCGTCCATCATCCTACTGGATTAAACATTATTTGCTGTGACAAGAAAAAAACACTGTAGTTCAATTCTTTATGAAGAGCACTCCAGGCAATAGTTCAATATGTGTAATGGGGACTCTGGACTCAAGGATAACAGACAAGACAGTGATCCCTAAAACTAAGCCCCCAAAACTGTGACCAGCCTTATTACGGGGTCCACCCAAACCAGTGGCCAGTAAGTGGCACATTGTACACCAAAGGGAGGACAAAAAACAAGACTCACAAACAAATAACACAACAGCAAGCTCAGAGGTCTGAGTCACAACGGAGATGGCAAATACAGCACAAAATCGGAGATCAAAGGGATAGTCAAAATACGTGAGCCAAGATCTGAAAACCAGAAACACAGAAGTAAGGCTAACAGCCGCTGCTAGCCATGAAATATAACCAGCAATCAACTAGCTGTGAACCGAATACATAAAGCTAGTCAGAGAGCCTCAGCTGCAGATGACTGGAGCCTGTCAATCACAGCAGTTAAAGGGGTTTTCCCACGAAGACAAGTTAGGCCCTCTTCCGTGTATAGGGCCTAACTTGTCTTCAGTGCTGACACCCCCGCAGATTGCAAAAACGAGGGCTCGAACCGACGAGCGTTCTGCTCCATTAATCTCTATGGAGCTGATGGAGATCGGTAAGCGCAGCGCTCAGCAATTTCCATCAGCTCTATAGAGGTTAATGAAGCAGAACGATCATGCACGCCCCTCTGCTTCAGACCCTGTCAGACCCCTCATCTTCGTGATCTGCGGGGGTCTCAGCACTGAGACCCCCACTGATCAGCAAGTTTGGCCTATCCCGTGGCACTATCCCAAGGCTGAGTTGCAAGGGGACTGGGTGTGGTGAAATTAGTCTCAAAAACAGCAGCAACATAAACCACACTTAACCCCTAGGGGACTCAGCCTTTTTGGCCTTAAGGACGCGCTCCCATTTTTCAAATCTGCCCTGTGTCACTATAAGTGGTTATAGCTTTGGGACGCTATAAGATATCCAGGGGATTTTGAGATTGTTTTCTCGTGACACATTGTACTTCAAATTAGTTTAAAAATTTGGATGAAATCTTTTGCGTTTAGTTATGAAAAAAAATAAATTTGGCAAAAATTTTGAAAAATTCTTTATTTCGAACGTTCTAAATTCTCTACTTTTGATGCAGATAGTCATAGGACCCAAATTAATTCTTACATTTCCCAAATGTCTGCTTTATGTTGGCATGGTTTATTAAGATTCCAAATATTTTACTAGAATGTTATGAGGCTCAGAATTTAGGTATCATTTTTCAAATTTTTTTGTAAAATCACCAAAACCTGTATTTAGATCAGTGGTTCTCAACCTTTGTAATGCTGTGACCCCACAATACAGTTACTCATGTTGCAGTGACCCCAAACCATGCAATTTGCAGTAAAAACACAATAAAATCGTGGCTCCAAAGGCTTTAGGCGACCCCTGTGTTTTGGTAGTTCGACCCCTGCTGGGTGCACAACCCACAGGTTGAGAACCACTGATTTAGATGGACCTGCTCATCTTCTAATTGACTGTAAGAGGCCTAAATAATAGTGAGACTCGTAAATTACCCCATTACGGAAACAACACCCCTCAACGTATGAAAAAACACTTTTAAGAAGTTTGTTAACCCTTTAGGTGTCAAATTGTAATGTTTTTTTCACAATACACTCATTTTGGGTGGAAAATTAAACATTTACAATGGATTAAATGAAAAAAGGCTCCACAAAGTTTGATACCCAATTTCTCCCGAGTACACCGATACCCCATGTGTGGTGGTGACCTGCTGTATGGGCGCACGGCCGGGCATAGAAGGGGAGGAGGCGCCATCCAGATCAGATTTGCTATGTCACATTGTACAGGCTATAATTTTTTTATTTTTTTAATGTGGACCTATAGGGGCTTATTTCTTTTGCCACATGAGATGCACTTTTCTGGTACGTAATTTTCGGGAATCTATAGCTAATTGGTGAGATTTTATTAACTCTTTGTTGGTGGACGAAATTAAAATCATCAATTTTTGGGAAAATTTTTATGTGTTTTTTTTTTTTTGGCCGTTAACCATACCATAAAAATAGTATATTATTTTTATTTTATGGGTCACCACGATTACGAAAAGACCTCATTTATATAGATTTTTTATTTTTTCCCATTTTTACTGAATAAAAAGTGATCTTTCATATGCATAACTTTTTTATTTTTCACCTCACAAATCTGGTTAAGGGCTTATTTTTTGCGAGAAGTATTGTTCTTTTTAGTGGTCTTATTTTAGAGTGCATAACATTTTTTAAATTACTTTTTATAGCATTTTTTATAGGGTATTAATTGAAAATTATCTTTTTTTTGGAGCTTTTTTGGTTTTTTTTTACAGGGTTCACTTTGCAGATCTAATAATGATTGTGTTTTATTATGCAGATTGTTACGGACGCAGGGATACCAAATATGGGGGGGGGGGGTTGTGTATTTTATTCAATTGTACTGAATAAAAACTAATTTGGAGAAAATCTTGTTCATTTTAGCATCACCATATTTTCATATGCATAACTTTTTTATTTTTCGGCTGACAAATCTGGTGTGGGGCCTATTTTTTTCGATAAGAGTTGTTCTTTTTAGTGGGCTTATTTTAGAGTGCATAACATTTTTTAAATCACTTTTTAGAGCATTTTTTATAGGGTATTAATTAAAAATGATCTTTTTTCGGAACGTTTTTTTTCTCCGGGGTTTACCGTGCAGGTCCAGTTATGATTCTGTTTTATTATACAGATTGTTACGGATGCAGCAATACCAAATATGCAGGTTTTTTTTGAGTTTTTGTGGTTTTTATACTTCATTAAGTGTTTTTATGGGAAAGTGACATTTTAGGGGCTTATATTTTTTATGTATTTATTTTTTTATTTATTATAATGTGTAGTGTTTAGTGTTTTTCACTTTTTTTTACTTTTACTTACTTGAACTTGAACCAGCGATGCTCTGATCACTGGTTCAAGTCCAATACACTGCTCTACAATACTATTTTATTGTAGAGCAGTGTAAACTGTCTGGCATGCAGGCTCATGCTCAGACAGTTTACAGTCAGACCCGGTAGGGGTCTGACTGCCAGGGACATCGGGCAGCTCCGGGGCACATGCCAGTCCTCGGAGCTGCCCAGAAGTGGATCGGATCCCCCGGTAAGGGGTGTGGGGGATCTGATCCACAGCGCAAACACCCTTACACGCCGCGGTCATGCTCGCAATGTTCGGGTCAATGCAGAACATTGCAGGTTTAGGTCTCCACACCCAGAATGCTCAGCCCGCAGGCTATCTAAGGCGGGGGGGCTGCAGGACTGACCGTGCTCTTTACCTTTAAGGAGCACGGTACCTCCTGCTTCTCCCCTCCTCCCCCTCCCCGCTGATTAGTCAGTTTGTGGCCAGCGAGTTCAGCTGGCCACTTGGGGGCAGTGGTCCAGGATATTTATTCCTGAGCGCGGAGCCAGCCCAGCCTCTTTGGACTGCTCCGCGCTCAAGAGATCCCACCACCCCCTCCCAAAGTTATTATTGTATAGTATTGGATTGTTTATATATGTTATTCTTCTTGCTGGTTTGTTATTGCGTTGTTCATGTCGTTGTTGGTAGTCACAGCTTGGCCTGTGGTGGAGTCTTCACCCTCTCGGCTGGTAGTTAAATCACTTGATGGAACAGCTAGGACATGCCCCCGCAGAGGCGGAGCCAGGCATGCAAGGTGAAGTTTAGGGAAAGGGTCTGGGTTCCCCTCAGGTCGCTTATTTGTTATTGTAAATAATAAAGCTGTGGCCAACCCCCATTTTTTTTAAAATTTATCCCAAGTTGTGTTGTGTGTTGGTTTTTTGGAAGGGGGGCAGGGGGGCATTATGTGGGGTTAATCATAAGTACGGTCAGTCTTCAGACAGAAGTTTGGGTTTGAGGTTTGGGCTCATCCCGCAATGGTAACATTAACAGGTCCACTCATTCCTAATCATGAGTCTTCGGCTTTTAAGAACTATATAGTAGCTGTAATTGTCGGTGGACATGTACAGCATGAGTGGCACCTACCTGTAATCTATAGCATAGGGGCTAGCAGCTGTAACTACAGAGAAGCTAGCCTGTGCTGTAAGACGCAGAAGAAAGATTAAAACATGTAGGAAGTTCATTAGTTCTAGTTCTTTGGATCTCACCTTTTGATGAAGCCTCCAGCTGTCTCTGATTTCTAACCAAACCCTTTATCTATGTCAATACATGCAACATTTTCTTTGACAAATTCCGAATGTAATTACTCATCTGGTCCTAGTGCCCTGTCAACTTTGAATGGATTTAATTGTCTCCCTATCAGCTGTGTCTCCGCTAGAAAGCCTTTCAACAATTCACTGTGCGCGCTGCTTGTATATCTGACTTTTCAGCACATGTCTACTGGTTTTTAATTTGTGCTGATCTGGGCTTACACCGATATGTCCCACTTCCCTTTGTATATCGCGCCTAGCAGGGATTTATTACTGTAAAACAAGCAGAAGAATGCTAATATCCGAATTAGAATTGCTGTTTATTTTGCATTTACAATTAATTTGTGTTTTATGGACAGAAGAGTTAACCATTATTTAGTCACCGGGTGCGGTCACACGTCGCGTTTAACGCATGCATTTTAAATACCTAAAGAGTGATTTGCCTAATTAAACAGCTGTTAACACTTGAGTTTACAAAACCCAAATGTTAACGTCTGCGTTAACAAACGTGTGTGTTAACCACAATGTTAATGCATGTGTTAACAACGCATTAACGGTTGCATTTTGTTAACACGTGTTCACAGCTGTTTAATTAGGCAAATCACCCTTTAGCTATTCGTTTTTAAACACATGCGTTAAACGCGATGTTTGACCACACCCACCATCTATCCCAAATCTTTCCCATATAAACCTCAGCTGCTCCTGCGTGTATTCTCAACAGAAGGGGCAGCAACACAAGGAATCCCTCATTGTAAAACCCGGTAGATCTATCTAGGAAACCTTCACAAGCACTGAAGAGGTAACATGTCTAAGGGTGATGTCAGACGTGGTGCTTTGTCTGCGCTTGCAAACGCAAACGCAGACAAAGCCGCGCCCACCGGCGCAAAACACTGTGGGCCGCCTCGGTGGGCGCGGCTTTGTCTGCGTTTGCGTTTGCAAGCGCAGACAAAGCGCCACGTCTGACATCACCCTGAGACTGGAAGGTTTGGGGAACATGGATCTTATCTGTATGGCCAATTTATGGATATATTTACAAATATTTACATATTTACATTTCTACTAATGAAAATATAGGAATGTAGAGAGATAAATGCAAAAAAGATGTAAATGTAATTTTGAGGTTTAAAAAGGAATTTAAAGGGGTGTTCCCATTACAGCAAATTAATGTTTATTATGTTTAGTTTCCCAATATACTTTCTGTATCAATTGCTCACGATTTTCTAGATCTCTGCTTGTTGTCCTGCTATAGGAAGCTTCTGTGTGTTTCCAGTGTACAGAAATCTGAGTGTGGTGCACGGCTCATTATATCACACAGCTCTGATTACTCTCTGATAATAATGAGCCGCGCACCTGTGCGACCATGGTTACATTTTTATCCACTGGTAGTAAACATAGAAGTTTCCTAAAGAATGACAGCAAGCAGTGATCTAGAAAACTGTGAAGAATTGATACAGAATGTATATTGGAAAATTGTATAAGTTTTTATAATGCAAACAATAATATTCATTTACTGAAATGGGAACACCCCTTTTACCCCTTAACGCTCTGCGCCGTAGCTCTACGGCGCAGAGGTATAGGGAATGTATGAGGAGGGCTCATGGGCTGAGTCCTCTTCATACAGAGGTGGGGGTTGTTGCATATTGCAGCAAACCCCCACCGCTAAAAACCGCAAGCACCGACCGCGGCTATTAACCCTTTCGTTGCCGCCGTCAAAGTCGCCAGCAGCATTTAAAATGATTAACCTTTTTTAGCAGATTTTGGGATGCAGTGGTTGAAGAGCCAAACCTTCATTTTCTTTGTTTGCTACCTTAAAATTATTTTGTGTCTTTTTGTTTTGTGACAGAACTTAATTATTATGTGAAATATTCTCTTTATATTCAAGGATTTACCGTATATACTCAAGTATAAGCCAACCCAAGTATAAGCCGAGACCATAATTTTGCCTCCAAAAACTGGGAAAACATATTGACTCAAGTTTAAGCCGAGGTTGGGAAATGCATTGGTCACAGCCCCGTCCCAGTATATAGCCAGCAAGCCCGCAGTAGTATATAGCCAGCCTGCCCTCTGTAGTATACAGCCAGCCTGCCCCCATGTAGTATACAGCCAGACCCATGTAGTATACAGCCAGCCCCAGTAGTATACAGCCAGCCAGCCCCCTGTAGTATACAGCCAGTGAGCCCCCATGTAGTATAAAGCCAGCCCCATGTAGTATACAGCCAGCCCCAGTAGTATACAGCCAGCCAGCCCCCAGTAGTATATAGCCAGCCCCCAGTGGTATACAGCCAGCCAGCACGATGTAGTACACAGCCAGCCATCCCCCAGTAGTATACAGCCAGCCATCCCCCAGTAGTATACAGCCAGCCAGCCCCCAGTAGTATACAGCCAGCCAGCCCCCAGTAGTATACAGCCAGCCCCCAGTAGTATACAGCCTGCCAGCCCCCAGTAGTATACAGCCTGCCAGCCCCCAGTAGTATACAGCCTGCCAGCCCCCAGTAGTATACAGCCAGCCAGCCCCCATGTAGTATACATCCAGCCCCCATGTAGTATACAGCCAGCTAGGCCCATGTAGTATACAGCCAGCCAGCCCCTGTAGTATACAGCCAGCCAACCCCCATGCAGTATACAGCCAACCTGCCCCCTGTAGTATACAGTCAGCTAGCCCATATAGTATACAGCCAGCCTGCCCCCTTTGGTATACAGCCAGTCAGCCTGCCTCAGTAGTATACAGCCAGCCCACCCAGCACTTAAAAAAAATATATACTTATATACTCACCCTCCGGAAGCCCTGATGCTCAGCGTGGCTCCCCGATGTCGGCGCGGCTCCTGCTCTGTCTTCCCCACAGCTCCTCTTCTTTCTTCTTTAACAGCCGGCATAGACGTGGCCATGTTATCTGCTGGCAGGCGTGTACTATAATGCGGCCGCTGCTGGCGTCATAGTATGCACCGGCAGCCGGAAGATAACATGGCCGTGTCTATCCCGGATGTTACAGAAGACCGAAGACAGAAGAGGAGCCGCATGGAGCATCGGGGCCGCCGGAGAGTGACTATGTAAGTTTATTTTTTTTTATTGACTTGTGTATAAGCCAAGTATATACTGTAATTTTTCTCCTCCTTACCTTATCTACCTTATATGTATAGACTTGAGAAAGCTTTCAGATACATAGCTTACTGCAGGAAAAACAAGGATAAAATGAGATGGGACAGAGAAGCTTTTTATGAATCATAATAAACCTGGGGTACTGACTGATTGATCCACTGTGTCCCTGCTAAACTTCTCATATTTGTTATCCTTCCTTCTTAAGATTCTTAAGTTTTTCAAATATGAGCCAGAAGGTGTCTAGCTGAGCCACTTCATGCTGTAGATTCACATGCTGTTACACTATCTCCCTCTCCCCCTGTACTTCCTCCTTCCTGTGTTTGCTGTGCTCCTGTACAGTGTAAACCCTTGATTCTACAGTATGGAGGGGCTCTGGTAACAACCCCCAGATCACTTTTGGCTCATTAGAAGAAATTTACAAAATGATTTTAGAAGAAAGGAGGCAATGGATAGCAAATGTAAGAAGATCTATGAGTAGGTTCCCCTGATGTATCATATTTGATGGTAGATTTCCTTTAAGCAATATAAAAAAAATTGCTTCAAAGATTTAATTGCACTTTATGCATTTAATCCACAGACAGAGATTTCAAGATTTTCTAAAGATATATATAGATGTAGTGTTTCTAAACCAATCCTATAGTGTGCCAGGATGTGTTGTTCCTTTTGCTTCTAATAGCTTAGCTTTTGAGAAAAACGTCTTTTAACATTATGCAAATGAGCCTCAGGGGCTTATTTCTGTTACAGGAGCTTTTTCTGTCTCTGATATGTACTAATTATTCGCACTCCTCTCTCCCCTCCTCAGCTAGAGAGCCAGTGACCTCTGCCGTGTCTAGCCAATTCATATACATTTGCTGTCATCTTCTCATTGAGCAGCCAGCTGTGACACAGACAGGAGCCCCTGAGGCTAATGTACATAATTTTAAAGATGTTTTTCTCAAAAACTGAGCTTAAATAGGGAAAAAATAGAGCAGATTCTGTTTCTGGAGGCACATGCAAGCATGTAAGTGTGTTTGGTTTAGAAGAACTGCATCAATTTGCTAGATTTTCTTTAATGACTATTCAAGCTGTACAAAAATAAAAAAAAATATTGTAAAATCAATTCGTTTTGAAAGGCTGGGCATCCTTTCATACACATTAATGAAATAGGTCTATGACCCTGGCAATTAGCATAAGAAATTTTATGTATTTTTGGAAACAACCCAACTTTAAAAGTTATTTATTAAGTATTAAAGTGGTATTAACACTTTGTCAAATTTATGTATTTTTGTATGATAAAAAAAATATACAATTTTTCATTATAATTCTGTATCAATTCCTCATGTTTTTCTGGATCTCTGCTTGCTGTGGTTCTACAGGAAGCTTCTATGTTTACTTCCAATGGATAGAAATCTGACCATGGTCACACAGGTGCACAGCTCATAAATATTATAGAGAGTAATTAGAGCTGTGGGATATAACGAGCAGGGCACCTGTGTGACCATGGTCAGATTTATGTCTCTGGGAATAAACAAAGAAGCTTCCAATTGAAGAACAGCAAGTATATATTCAGAAAACTGTGAGGAATTGATACAGAAAGTATATTGTGTATTTGTATAACTTTTCATTATTCATACAACATCAATTACTTGCCGAAATGGGAAAACACCTTTTATTATTCTCCCCTTACATGACATGCTTTGCATTACACATGAGAACAGGTATTTATGGTCGCCTTTTTGACATAGAAAAAGGCACAAACTCCCGATTAACATCTTTTTCGTCCTCCCTTGCCACCCAAATAGGGGGTATAATGTGGTGGGGTAAAGGCCGACCAACAGGTTTCGCCGGATCGAACAACTTTCACGCCAGGTTTCTGATGTGAAAGTTTTCCCTCATCTGTGGCTCCTCATATATTAGGCACACTCTACAATGGCGTGAAAAAATTCCAGGTTTGATAAGAGCCCATTATATAGTCAACTTTTAATGTAACTTTTTTTTACATTTATTTTATGACAAATGCACCAAACTGTAATTTAATTGCACTGTTTGAATGTGAGCTGTAAGAGAGAAAGATTTTTTCTACTGTACTAGCTTGTACTCTTATTTTCCCTTTAGCAATGGCTCATGTCTTCTGTATACCAGGCATTGCTCACAGAGACTTCTTTAGAGTCCTGGGAGTCCAAAACTCCATACAGTAGTTTAGGATGAAGGAGCTCATTTACTAAGGGTCCAAACACTGCATTTTCGCGGGGTTCACGAATATTTCCGCTTTGTGCCGAATTGCCCCGGGATTTTGGCGCACGCGATCACATTGTGTCGCATCGGCGCCGGCTTTCACGCGCCAGAAATGGGGGGGGGGCATGGCTGTCGGACAACCTGACAGATTCGGAAAAACGCAGAATTTAAAAAAGAATTTGTGTC
Organism: Engystomops pustulosus; assembly: GCF_040894005.1. Lineage (NCBI taxonomy): Eukaryota > Metazoa > Chordata > Amphibia > Anura > Leptodactylidae > Engystomops > Engystomops pustulosus. The sequence goes on from NC_092414.1 coordinate 170,402,347, forward strand.
GCAAGATCACCACTTACATGCACCGGGACCTCGGCGTAGCAGTGACACCTGCTGGATATCGGGCGAACGGACCTTAGTGAATCCCGGCAGACACGAATCAGCGTCGGACAATGCACTGCGGGATTGCGACTGGACCGGGTAAGTAAATGTGCCCCGAAGAGTGCACAATTCTTTCAAATCTCTAAGCCAAATCTGATAAAGAAGTTGTGTCTCTTGTCTCATTAAAAACTAAATATTTATTCAAACTTGTAATCAAAGTTATGCAATTAAAGGGCATATACCGCCTGGATTAAGAATTGTATGCAAATGAGCCTGAGGGGCTCCAGGCATCATATCTATTAATTGAGCCTGGAGCCCCTCAGGCTCATTTGCATACAGTCTTTCATCCTGATGGTAGATGTCCTCTAATGTAAAATGGCAATTAATAGTCAGAGAATAAAAGCGCAATCCCAGCAACCAATTTAAAGTGAAAAATTTCTAGTGAATGTGTGGGCTGCCATCTGGGCATATGTGAGGGTAACCCTTAAGAGTTATGAGTTTCTTTTACAAAAGTTAATGGCTACAAAAGTTTACTCTAAGTTAAATGATGGCGAATGTGCAAAAGACAAATTAGAATTTAATTAGCAACAAAGTTTGCAAATATGCAATACTTCAATCACGCCTTGAGCTCAGAAAATTTCCCAGTGGCCCCGTAATTGCTAAAAAATTCATTACTAGATTTTGTGTTACTTGGAGTAGTAGAACTTTCCACCCTTATTTGCTGAAAGTAAAACTGTTCAAAATCAATATTCATGAATTTGTTAGATCTGGCATACTGTAGCATGTGTTGATAATTAACTTGGCCAAATGTTCAAGAAACATAAAAATTGAAAGTTTGGTGTTTTATAATATCAATGTTTTTATTGTGTTTTTATATTTCATTTTTTTCAAATGTAAAAATCTACCGGTATATAACCAACAAACCTTGTGCAAGTTTGGATTGTTCAAGAACTCATGATTCCCGTCTAAAGCCACTGAAGTTATCATTGGTTTTTTTTGTCTATGTGTGTATCTGGGCGCCAGTACTTGTAAAGGTTTGTTGTAAAAGTTTCTAAAAGCATGTCCAAATTTCTTGATAAAAGAAAGTCATTTATCTATAGTCAGGACATTTGTCTGTGTGTCCTTTTCTGACCAGGATTTGTACTTGTTTTATTCACCTTAGATGGTGATATATCAGACATGTGCGTCTGTTGTTTTTTGCCCTTTTAAATAAAAAAAAAAGTCGCACAAAAGTTACAAATTCTTCTGCAAACCTCTTCTAAACTTTTTTCTTTACCTATGCCATATCTATGTAGATGCTAAAGATATATTAGACACAACACAGAAAATTCTGGCGCGGCTATCTTTACTAAAAAATAAAATTAAAAGTGCAAGAGATTCTTGTTTTTCATACACCGATAAATAATAATAATCTTTATTTATATAGTGCCATCATATTCCGTAGTGATTTACACATCATACATACGCATCGGCTCAAGTCAGACACTGTAGGCAGAATTAGGACATTTATCATGTATGTAGCAATTTTTTTCAAGGCAACCATTTTTCTTCACCTATCAAAGCTTTGCATCTTTATCTCCTCCATTTGTGCAAACATTTTGTCTAAATTGTGTTTTGTCCTGGGTTTTCCGCTATCCAGCTCAAGGTGGTGTGGTGAGAAAAGACAGGGCCATTGGTCTCCACCGAAATTTGTGCCAGAAAACTGGCATGAGGGCCTGCACCAGGAGTGTCACATCATTACGCAGACTTTCAGTCAAGCACTGGGGGTGTGGGGGTGCCTCACATTCATGAATAAGCTGGACAGCTGAATATAATAATGATTCATTGGACCCATCTCAGGTCTTTTGAATAAAGCTTTAGGACCTGATTGTCTAAGGCCCTTTTCACACTTGCGTTTTTCACGCACAAGTTCTGTGCATGCTTTTTATGTTTCCAACTCACATTGCACTCTGTCCCATTGTTGTCAATGGGCTTGTTCTTATTTACGTTTATTCATGCACGCCAAAATTGCAGCATGCTCTACTTTTGCATTTCCCGCATGTTTTTTACGCCCCTTCAAGTCTATGAAGGAGCATCAAAAACACAATGGACTTATTTACTAAAGGTCCCGCTGCCTCATTTCCATCAGGTTTTCCGACTTTTTGGGGATTGTGCCGCAGGGACAGTGATTTAGAAGGGCATTGCGCTAGATTTCATGCGACACAAATCGGGGGGCGAGTTGTCAGACGATCCGACAGATTCAGATTTTAACCCCTAGGCGCACCAGGACGTTATAGTACGTCCCCGGGGCTAGATGCTTAGCGCACGGGGACGTTCTATAACGTCCTGCTTCTGGCACCGGCTCACGAACGGAGCCGGTACCAGAAGCAGCGGCTGTCAGCTGTCTAGTACAGCTGACAGCCTGCGCTAACACCCGCAATCGGAGCCGGCTCCGATCGCGGGTGTTAACCCCTTACACGCCGCGGTCAAACATGACCGCGGCGTGTAAGGGTGTTTGCGCTGTGGATCGGATCCCCCGTGCCGCTTACCGGGGGATCCGATCCACTTCTGGGCAGCTCCGAGGACTGGCATGTGCCCCGGAGCTGCCCGGTCTCCATGGCAGTCAGACCCCTTCCGGGTCTGACTGTAAACTGTCTGAGCATGCGCAAGCTTGCTCAGACAGTTTACATTGCTCTACAATAAAATAGTATTGTAGAGCAGTGTATTGAACTTAAACCAGTGATCAGAGCATCACTGGTTCAAGTTCAAGTATGTATAAGTAAAAATATGCAAAAACACTTAACACTACATATTGTAATAAATAAAAAATAAATACATAAAAATATAAGCCCCTAAAATGTCACTTTCCCATAAAAACACTTAATAAAGTATAAAAAACACAAAAACACAAAAACCCCCGCATATTTGGTATTGCCGCGTCCGTAACAATCTGTATAATAAAACAGAATCGTTACTGGACCCGCACGGTACACGCCGTAGAAAAAAAAAACGCAAAAACGTTCCGAAAAAAGATAATTTTTAATTAATACCCTAATTTTTAATTAATACCCTAGAAAAAATGCTCTAAAAAGTTATTTAAAAAATGTTATGCACTCCAAAATAAGCCCACTAAAAAGAACAACTCTTCTCGCAAAAAATAAGCCCCTAACTAGATTTGTCAACCGAAAAATAAAAAAGTTATGCATATGAAAAGATGATGATGCTAAAATGAACAAGATTTTCTCCAAATTGGTTTTTATTCAGTACAATTGAATAAAATACACAAAACCCCCACATATTTGGTATCCCTGCGTCCATAACAATCCGCAAAGTTAACCCCGTAAAAAACAAAACAAAAAAAAGCTCCAGAAAAAAGATCATTTTCAATTAATACCCTATAAAAATGCTCTAAAAAGGGATTTAAAAAGTGTTATGCACTCTAAGATAAGATCACTAAAAAGAACAATCCTTCTCACAAAAAATAAGCCCTTAAACAGATTTGTGAGGCGAAAAATAAAAAAGTTATGCATATGAAAGACGGTGATGCTAAAAGTAACAACATTTTTGCCAAATTACTTTTTATGCAGTAAAAATGGGAAAAAAATAAAAAATCTATATAAATGAGGTCTTTTTGTAATCGTGGCGACCCATAGAATAAAAATAATATACTATTTTTATGGTATGGTAAACAGCCAAAAAAAAAACCCCATAAAAATCTTCCTGAAAAGTGATGATTTTCATTTCCTCCACCAACAAAGAGTTAATAAAATCTCACCAATTAGCCTATAGATTCCCCCAAATTACGTACCAGAAAAGTGCATCTCATGTGGCAAAAGAAATAAGCCCCTATAGGTCCACATTAAAAAAAGAAAAAAATTATAGCCTGTACAATGTGACATAGCAAATCTGATCTGGATGGCGCCTCCTTCCCTTCTATGCCCGGCCGTGCGCCCATACAGCAGGTTACCACCACATATAGAGTATCCGTGTACTCGGGAGAAATTGGGTAATAAACTTTGTGGAGCCTTTATTCATTTAATCCATTGTAAATGTTTAATTTTCCACCCAAAATGAGTGTATTGTGAAAAAATATTACAATTTGCAGACTGCACCTCCATTTTGTTTTAACCCCTATAAAACACGTAAAGCGTTAACAAACTTCTTAAAAGTGGTTTTTCATACGTTGAGGTGTGTAGTTTTCACAATGGGGTATTTTACGAGTCCCACTATTATTTAGGCCTCTCAGTGTCAATTAGAAGTTGAGCAGGTCCATCTGAATACAGGTTTTGGTGATTTTACAAAAAATGTGAAAAATGATACCTAAATTCTGATCCTCATAACATTCTAGTAAAATATGTGGAATCTTAAAAAACCATGCCAACATAAAGCAGACATTTGGGAAATGTAAGTTATGAATTTATTTGGGAGCTATGACTATCTGCATCAAAAGTAGAGAATTTAGAACGTTGAAAATAAAGAATTTTTCCAAATTTTTGCCAAATTTAGTTTTTTTTCATAACTAAACGCAAAAGATTTCATCCAAATTTTTAAAGTAATTTGAAGTACAATGTGTCACGAGAAAACAATCTCAAAATCCCCTGGATATCTCATAGCGTTCCCACGCTATAACCACTTATAGTGACAAAGGCCAGATTTGAAAAATGGGGCCACGTCCTTTAGGCCAAAAGATGCTGAGTCCCCTAGGGGTTAACGGGTTTTAACTTTAAAATTGGGTCGCAAGCCAAGCGCTTACATGCACCAGTAAGAAGGTGAACTCTGGCGGTGAAAATGCACCAAAAACGCATTAAAAACGCACAAACGCTAATGTCTCCTAGCAAAAACTGACCAAAAGTGCAGTCAAAAACGTCAGTTTTTCACGTATTGCTCTCTGACATGATCTGTAATGTAAGTGTGAAAGGGGCCTTAGTTTACAGAAATGTAGAGGGAAATATAGTGATAGTGGCAATGCTTTCTAATGGTAGTTTAAAAAAATATATTTAGTGTTGGGTGTGAATTTGCCTGACGGGGTCTCTTTAAGCAAGGTATTCAAGGCTGTAGACCTAATTTATGACAAGGCTGACAACTAAAGTGCACGTTTTGTTGAGTCATGTGGGTGTCAAGTACTTGTGGCTTTTCATATTAACAGTGCAGAATTCTGTGGATTTGCATAAATTTATCAATACATTTGCACCTTCTTGAATTAGTGACACAAGAATCAGATAAATTAGCAGTTGCAAATAATAACCGGCCAATAGAATAAACAGAAATAAGGTATTTCTGGTTTTGGCTTACAAAAATGAATGCAAAAACAAACTAATCAAATAATTAAGATGTGAACTGGTTCTAATGAGTGTACATGAATTTTTAATGGATACATAGGAATAAGCCTCTGCTAGACGCCGGTTGTGGCTTATGTCCCGAAGAAACAAAAGATTTTTTTTTCTAAAACAAAAGTAAAATTTTACAATAAATATAGAACTGATGCTATAGATATATGTTAGGTTGGGTAACACAGAAGACAGGGGATAGTGTGCCCTGAGCTTGTCCCAACCTCTGTCCCTTCCTATAGCCCCCCCCCCACACTAAACCGTGGGGCGACTACTTGAAGACTCGAAATACACTGGATAAGTGTCGGAAGAGCAAAGAGTCAATGTCAAAAAACTAGCCGAGGTCACAACAATACAGACACAGAGCAGATCAAACCTAATGCAGAGAGCGAGTGATGAAGGGATTTCAAACACTGGCACAGCCAGAACCCCACCTCCAGAACCTAATAGGATCTGAACAACTTCTGGGAATTAACCCCATGGTGCAGAATAACCAAGCACAATAGCAGTCCCAGCAGTTCAGAAAACAACTCCTAGACAGCGCAAGGTCTTAGCAGCCGCTGCCCGGGACGCACACCAGAGACCGCTGGTAGTAGACAAGAGGTGGAGTTTGTGCGGATACGCGCCGGAGGTCGGAGAACGCTGCTAGCACCACCAGAAGTCCCAGCATTCTCCCTAGCGAACCTGACAATATGCTTTATGGATTCTATAATAAGTAACAGATGCTAAATGTGTCCAAATTCCCCCATGAATCTGTACGGCAAAATGAGCTGAATTATTTAAATGATATCTCCAGAATGTGACAACTGATAAAATATCTATGGGAGGATGAGGGAAAGTTCAGATTTCTAAATGCCCATGTGACTGCCTCTACTAATGATGCCTTTCTATTGTGTCTATGTGTACTGTATATGTATGGCTCTATTTTCTGTTCCTGTAATGATCCTTTTATTTTATAAGACTATCTTTATTTTTAACACTTGCAATTTCTTAAATAAATGTTCTCAGAGACAGCACCCATCAGTTTGAAGACGCAGCTGTGGTCAGAACAGAGAAAGGTGTGTATGGGCAGACATTTACAGAGGTAATTAAATGGTAGTCGTTAAAGGGATGGTTTGGAATTTAATAAAATGTATATATGGCTTGGGGGAATATAAAACCAATAAAGCACCTATACTCACCTTCCCTGACACTCCTTTCCCGCGCAGTGCTACCCATCACAGTTGGCCTCTGTTTGTTTACTGTGTCCACTGACGCACGATTGCTACATCCTCAACTCAAGAAGTTACAGCCTCTCCAGTCTCTGTAAACAAACATAGACCCAGTGTAAAGGATGGAGTTATAGGTGAATGGGAGCGCCAGAGGAGGTGAGCGTAAATGTTTTATTGCTTTAATAGCCGCCCAAGCCATACATGATTGTTTTAAAATCTTGGACAACCCTTTAAGATGAACTGCTATCGCTTTACAGTACACATGTTGAGATAGGTAATGATCCACTCGGTGTTGTCCAGATACCCATAAAGAGCTAGTTTGGCACAATAACCTTTAGACTACATTCACACGATGTATGCCCGCCATAGCGTAGTATGGCAGGCATACATCGGCGCCGCGGAGAGGAACAGGGGTTGAGCGAAGCTCACCCCACCCCTCTCCACAGGAATATACAGTGCACGGCACCGTATTATGTAGAAAGATAGAACATGTCCATAGCATTTTTCAAGGGGACCAAGGCTCTGCACAGGGAAGCTTGGCCAAACACCTGTGAACCTCAGAAAAGGATGGAAACACCACGAAAATGGACAGGAAACAGCAGGGGCAGCATGCATGGATGCCTCTGAGGCTGCTTAATCGCACCATTATGCCAAAATTATGGGCAACAGCATGGCCATGACAGAGTGACAGAATGAAGCTAGATAGCATCTAAAACATCCAATAATTGACCCTGACACTATAGGGGACGGCATGCAGAGGCAGCGGCAGCAGCGGCAGGCTAGAGAGTGGCATGACGACATACCCTAAATGGACTCAGGCTTCAAACCAATGGGTGGCAGAGAGGAACCAAAGGAGGTGAGCAAGAAGCGCTCAAATAATATCAGTACATGATAAATGTTTGCCAGTATATTTTGTGGATTACACAGCAGGGTGGCGACAAAGTTAACAAGTTTGATGTGGAAGCCATGAAAACAACCCAAAATTCTGCCTGACACAGCTCGTTTGATAAGGGGACCATGTATGGAGGCAGTGAACTAGTAGTAGATTAAAGGTGCTGCAGTTAAAACTATGTTAGTTGGATCTTGGCATGGAGCTGGCGCTCCGCTGCCAGGCGAGCTTTCGCCAATCCAAGCCCCTGTCTCTAGGCTACTCCCCAAACAGCACTTCTAAGAACCTTTTGTATAAGATCAAGTGTAGTAGCGTTCTTATAAGTTTGGGATATGGCGGGTGAGGGGAATGTAAACATGTGCGCAAGAAGCGCTGAAATAATATCCGTAAATGAAAAAAGTTTGCCAGTATATTTTGTGGCTTACACAGCACGGTGGCGACAAAGTTAACAAGTTTGATGTGGAATGCCCTGTAATAGCTCTTGGGCGGTGTGCCTTTTATCACCTAGGCTCAGCAGTTTGAGCACCGCCTGCTGTCGCTTAGCGACGGCATTGCTGCTGTGCCTAGAGCTACCGACTGATGGCGCCATGCCCACGGATGGTAATTCGGAGGAGGAGGAGGTGGAGGAGGGGTGGGAGGAGGAGGAGGCATAGTAGGCCTGAAACACCTGGACCGAGGTAGGCCCCGAAATCCTCTGCGTCGGCAGTATATGACCAGCCCCAGGGTCAGACTCGGTCCCAGCCTGCACCAAGTTAAGTGTAGTAGCGTTCTTATAAGTTGGGAATATGGCGGGTGAGGGGAATGTAAACAGATGCGCAAGAAGCGCTGAAATAATATCCGTAAATGGTAAAAGTTTGCCAGTATATTTTGAGGATTACACAGCAGGGTGGCGACAAAGTTAACATGGAAGCCATGAAAACAATCCAAAATTCTGCCTGACACAGCTCGTTTGATAAGGGGACCATGTATGGAGGCAGTGAACTAGTAGTAGATTAAAGGTGCTGCAGTTAAAACTATGTTAGTTGGATCTTGGCATGGAGCTGGCGCTCCGCTGCCAGGCGAGCTTTCGCCAATCCAAGCCCCTGTCTCTAGGCTACTCCCCAAACAGCACTTCTAAGAACCTTTTGTATAAGATCAAGTGTAGTAGCGTTCTTATAAGTTTAGGATATGGCGGGTGAGGGGAATGTAAACAGATGCGCAAGAAGCGCTGAAATAATATCCGTAAATGGTAAAAGTTTGCCAGTGTATTTTGTGGATAACACAGCAGGGTGGCGACAAAGTTAACAACTTTGATGTGGAATCCATGAAAACAACCCAAATTTCGGCCTGACACACCTCGTTTGATAAAGGGACGATGTATGGAGGCAGCTATATGGACGACTTTTGGAGGTAGCAATGGAGACAACGTGTGGAGGCTGCTATGGAGACAATTTAATTTGGATAGTGCCTGTATGTGGCAGTCCAAAAAAGTTTTCAAACCAGAGGAGCAGGTAGGTGGCCCTCCATAAAAATGGAATAGATTGAGTGCCTGTATGTGGCAGTCCAAAAAAGTTTTCAAACCAGAGGAGCAGGTAGGTGGCCCTCCAGAAAAATGGAATAGATTGAGTGCCTGTATGTGGCAGTCCAAAAAAGTTTTCAAACCAGAGGAGCAGGTAGGTGGCCCTCCATAAAAATGGAATAGATTGAGTGCCTGTATGTGGCAGTCCAAAAAAGTTTTCAAACCAGAGGAGCAGGTAGGTGGCCCTCCATAAAAATGGAATAGATTGAGTGCCTGTATGTGGCAGTCCAAAAAAGTTTTCAAACCAGAGGAGCAGGTAGGTGGCCCTCCAGAAAAATGGAATAGATTGAGTGCCTGTATGTGGCAGTCCAAAAAAGTTTTCAAACCAGAGGAGCAGGTAGGTGGCCCTCCATAAAAATGGAATAGATTCAGTGCCTGTATGTGGCAGTCCAAAAAAGTTTTCAAACCAGAGGAGCAGGTAGGTGGCCCTCCATAAAAATGGAATAGATTGAGTGCCTGTATGTGGCAGTCCAAAAAAGTTTTCAAACCAGAGGAGGAGGTAGGTGGCCCTCCATAAAAATGGAATAGATTGAGTGCCTGTATGTGGCAGTCCAAAAAAGTTTTCAAACCAGAGGAGGAGGTAGGTGGCCCTCCATAAAAATGGAATAGATTGAGTGCCTGTATGTGGCAGTCCAAAAAAGTTTTCAAACCAGAGGAGCAGGTAGGTGGCCCTCCATAAAAATGGAATAGATTGAGTGCCTGTATGTGGCAGTCCAAAAAAGTTTTCAAACCAGAGGAGCAGGTAGGTGGCCCTCCATAAAAATGGAATAGATTGAGTGCCTGTATGTGGCAGTCCAAAAAAGTTTTCAAAACAGAGGAGCAGGTAGGTGGCCCTCCAGAAAAATGGAATAGATTGAGTGCCTGTATGTGGCAGTCCCAAAAATTGTTTAAAACAGAGGACCGGGTCGGTGGCCCTCCATAAAAATTAAATGCATAAAGTACTATAGCTAGAGCCAGTGGGCCCTGTCAAAAAATAGCCAGTTTCCTCTGCTTTACTGTACAAAGAGGAGGAGAAGGAGGAAAATGAGGAGGAGGAGGAGTGGATAAATTATTCAGGTTGAGCTTCCTTCACCTGGTGGAGATTGGAAATTAGGAGAAATCCAGGCTTTATTCATCTTGATAAGCGTCAGGCTGTCAGCGCTGTCAGTCGACAGGCGTGTACGCTTATCGGTGATGATGCCACCAGCTGCACTGAAAACCCGCTCGGACAAGACGCTAGCGGCAGGGCAGGCAAGAACCTCCAAGGCGTACAGCGCCAGTTTGTGCCACATGTCCAGCTTTGAAACCCAGTAGTTGTAGGGAGCTGTGTGATCATTTAGGACGATGGTATGGTCAGCTACGTATTCCCTCACCATCTTTCTGTAAAGATCAGCCCTACTCTGCCGAGACTGGGGACAGGTGACAGTGTCTTGCTGGGGTGACATAAAGCTGGCAAAAGCCTTGTAAAGTGTACCCTTGCCAGTGCTGGACAAGCTGCCTGCTCGCCTACTCTCCCTCGCTACTTGTCCCGCAGAACTACGCACTCTGCCGCTAGCGCTGTCAGAAGGGAAATACTGTTTCAGCTTGTGCACCAGGGCCTGCTGGTATTCATGCATTCTCACACTCCTTTCCTCTCCAGGGATGAGAGTGGAAAGATTTTGCTTGTACCGTGGGTCCAGGAGAGTGAACACCCAGTAATCGGTGCTGGAATAAATTCTTTGAACGCGAGGGTCACGGGATAGGCAGCCTAGCATGAAATCTGCCATATGCGCCAGAGTACCAACGCGTAAGAATTCACTCCCCTCACTGGCCTGACTGTCCATTTCCTCCTCCTCCAACTCCTCCAACTCCTCTTCTTCTGCCCATACACGCTCAACAGTGAAGGACTCAACAATGGTCCCCTCTTGTGTCTCGCCAACATTCTCCTCCTCTTCCTCCTCATCCTCCTCCACCTCCTCCGATATGCGCTGAGAAACAGACCTAAGGGTGCTTTGGCTACCAACAAGGGAATCTTCTTCCCCCGTCTCTTGTGAGGAGCGCAAAGCTTCCGACTTCATGCTGACCAGAGAGTTTTTCAACAGGCCAAGCAGCGGGATGGTGAGGCTGATGATGGCGGCATCGCCACTGACCATCTGTGTTGACTCCTCAAAGTTACTCAGCACCTGACAGATATCAGACATCCACGTCCACTCCTCATTGTAGACTTGAGGAAGCTGACTGACCTGACTACCAGTTCTGGTGGAAGTTGACATCTGGCAGTCTACAATCGCTCGGCGCTGCTGGTAAACTCTGGATAACATGGTCAGTGTTGAATTCCACCTCGTGGGCACGTCGCACAACAGTCGGTGAGCGGGCAGTTGGAGGCGGTGCTGCGCTGCCCTGAGAGTGGCAGCATCTGTGCTGGACTTCCTGAAATGCGCACAGATGCGGCGCACCTTCGTGAGCAAATCAGACAGATTGGGGTATGTCTTGAGGAAACGCTGAACTATCAGATTTAACACATGGGCCAGGCATGGCACATGTGTCAGTCTGCCGAGTTGCAGAGCCGCCACCAGGTTACGGCCGTTGTCACACACAACCATGCCTGGCTTCAGGTTCAGCGGTGCCAGCCACAGATCAGTCTGCGCCGTGATGCCCTGTAATAGTTCTTGGGCGGTGTGCCTTTTATCGCCTAGGCTCAGCAGTTTCAGCACCACCTGCTGTCGCTTAGCGACGGCACTGCTGCTGTGCCTAGAGCTACCAACTGATGGCGCCATGCCCACGGATGGTCGTTCGGAGGAGGAGGTGGAGGAGGGGTGGGAGGAGGAGGAGGCATAGTAGGCCTGAAACACCTGGACCGAGGTAGGCCCCGCAATCCTCGGCGTCGGCAGTATATGACCAGCCGCAGGGTCAGACTCGGTCCCAGCCTCCACCAAGTTAACCCAATGTGCCGTCAGCGATATATAGTGGCCCTGCCCGGCAGCACTCGTCCACGTGTCCGTGGTCAGGTGGACCTTGTCAGAAACGGCGTTGGTCAGGGCACGGATTATGTTGTCTGACACGTGCTGGTGCAGGGCTGGGACGGCACATCGGGAAAAGTAGTGGCGGCTGGGGACCGAATACCGAGGGGCGGCCACCGCCATGAGGCTGCGAAAGGCCTCGGTCTCTACTAGCCTATAGGGCAGCATCTCCAGGCTTAGCAATCTGGAGATGTGCACATTAAGGGCTTGGGCGTGCGGGTGGGTTGCACTATATTTGCGTTTCCGCTCCAGCGTCTGGGGTATGGAGAGCTGAACGCTGGTGGATGCTGTGGAGGATCGTGGAGGCGACGATGGGGTTTTTGTGGCAGGGTCCTGGGCAGGGGGCTGACTATCAGCTGACACAGGGGAAGGAGCAGTGGTGTGCACGGCCGGAGGTGAACGCGCTTGTTGCCACTGAGTGGGGTGTTTAGCATTCATATGCCTGCGCATACTGGTGGTAGTTAAGCTAGTAGTGGTGGAACCCCTGCTGATCCTGGTTTGGCAAATGTGGCACACTACAGTCCGTCGGTCATCCGGTGTTTCCTTAAAGAACCTCCAGACTTCTGAAAATCTAGCCCTCGCCGCAGGAGCCCTCGCCACGGGAGCTTCACTAGTTGACACATTTGGCGCTGATGCACCAGCTCTGGCCCTGCCTCTCCGTCTGGCCCCACCACTGCCTCTTCCAATCTGTTCTGGTCGAGGACTCTCCTCCGTCTCAGAAGCACTGTGTTCACCCGGCCTCTCAACCCAGCTTGGGTCTGTCACCTCATCATCCTCCGATCCCTCAGTCTGCTCCCCCCTCGGACTTCCTGCCCTGACAACAACTTCCCCACTGTCTGACAACCGTGTCTCCTCATCGTCGGACACCTCTTTACACACTTCTTCCAGTACGTCAACAAGGTCATCATCACCCACAGACTGCGACTGGTGGAAAACCTGGGCATCGGAAAATTGCTCATCAGCAACCGGACAAGTGGTTTGTGACTGTGGGAAGGGTCCAGAAAACAGTTCCTCAGAGTATGCCGGTTCAAATGCCAAATTTTGCTGGGAGGGGGCAGACTGGGGGGGAGGAGGCTGAGGTGCAGGAGCTGGAGGAGTGCCGATTTCGGTGACATGGGTGGACTGCGTGGAAGACTGACTGGTGGACAAATTGCTCGAAGCATTGTCGGCAATCCACGACATCACCTGTTCGCACTATTCTGGCCTCAACAGTGCTCTACCACGAGTCCCAGTAACTTCAGACATGAACCTAGGGAGTGTAGCTCTGCGGCGTTCCCCTGCTCCCTCATAAGCAGGTGGTGCCTCACCCCGCCCAGGACCACGGCCTCTGACCCCTGCAGTAGTTGGACGCCCACGTCCCCGCCCTCGTCCTCTACCCCTAGCCCTCGGGTTAAACATTTTGAAAATGAGAGTTATAACTTTAATTTTTTTTTTAACTTTTTTTTGTGTTTTTTTTTTTTTGTGTGTTTTTTAGTTTTTAAAACCAAACGATGCTATCCTATTGCTATGGCTATTTTCTAGCCAAGTATGAAAGCACACTACTATGCCAGATGAGATGACGCTGAGTTATGAAAAAAATAAACGTAAAATACAAAAGGAAATGGCAGTCTGTGCCTAATTGAAATACAACCCTGGGCCCTAATAAATTTTCCCACTTCGGTCTTTGCGATGGATATGTGCGTCACTAAGCGCAAAGCACAGTGGTCGCAAGTCTCACTACAAATTGCTCACAATTTCCTAGTAGATGCACTGCAGCAACTACAGCCACCAGCAGATCAACCAGAAATCAAATATATATAACGCTACTGTAGGTGTAAGTAAGACGTTTGGATTCTCCTATGGCTATTTTCTAGCCAAATATTAAAGCACACTGCTATGCCAGATGAGATGACGCTGAGTTATGAAAAAAATAAACGTAAAATAAAAAAGGAAATGGCAGACTGTGCCTAATTGAAATACAACCCCGGGCCCTAATAAATTTTCCCACTTCGGTCTTTGCGATGGATATGTGCGTCACTAAGCGCAAAACACAGTGGTCGCAAGTCTCACTACAAATTGCTCACAATTTCCTAGTAGATGCACTGCAGCAACTACAGCCACCAGCAGATCAACCAGAAATCAAATATATATAACGCTACTGTAGGCGTAAGTAAGCCGTTTGTATTCTCCTATGGCTATTTTCTAGCCAAGTATGAAAGCACACTACTATGCAAGATGAGATGACGCTGAGTTATGAAAAAAATAAACGTAAAATAAAAAAGGAAATGGCAGACTGTGCCTAATTGAAATACAACCCCGGGCCCTAATAAATTTTCCCACTTCGGTCTTTGCGATGGATATGTGCGTCACTAAAACACAGTGGTCGCAAGTCTCACTACAAATTTCTCACAATTTCCTAGTAGATGCACTGCAGCAACTACAGCCACCAGCAGATCAACCAGAAATCAAATATATATAACGCTACTGTAGGCGTAAGTAAGACGTTTGGATTCTCCTATGGCTATTTTCTAGCCAAGTATTAAAGCACACTACTATGCAAGATGAGATGACGCTGAGTTATGAAAAAAATAAACGTAAAATAAAAAAGGAAATGGCAGACTGTGCCTAATTGAAATACAACCCCGGGCCCTAATAAATTTTCCCACTTCGGTCTTTGCGATGGATATGTGCGTCACTAAGCGCAAAACACAGTGGTCGCAAGTCTCACTACAAATTGCTCACAATTTGCTAGTAGATGCACTGCAGCAACTACAGCCACCAGCAGATCAACCAGAAATCAAATATATATAACGCTACTGTAGGCGTGAGTAAGACGTTTGGATTCTCCTATGGCTATTTTCTAGCCAAGTATTAAAGCACACTGCTATGCCAGATGAGATGACGCTGAGTTATGAAAAAAATAAACGTAAAATAAAAAAGGAAATGGCAGACTGTGCCTAATTGAAATACAACCCCGGGCCCTAATAAATTTTCCCACTTCGGTCTTTGCGATGGATATGTGCGTCACTAAGCGCAAAACACAGTGGTCGCAAGTCTCACTACAAATTGCTCACAATTTCCTAGTAGATGCACTGCAGCAACTACAGCCACCAGCAGATCAACCAGAAATCAAATATATATAACGCTACTGTAGGCGTAAGTAAGCCGTTTGTATTCTCCTATGGCTATTTTCTAGCCAAGTATGAAAGCACACTACTATGCAAGATGAGATGACGCTGAGTTATGAAAAAAATAAACGTAAAATAAAAAAGGAAATGGCAGACTGTGCCTAATTGAAATACAACCCCGGGCCCTAATAAATTTTCCCACTTCGGTCTTTGCGATGGATATGTGCGTCACTAAAACACAGTGGTCGCAAGTCTCACTACAAATTTCTCACAATTTCCTAGTAGATGCACTGCAGCAACTACAGCCACCAGCAGATCAACCAGAAATCAAATATATATAACGCTACTGTAGGCGTAAGTAAGACGTTTGGATTCTCCTATGGCTATTTTCTAGCCAAGTATTAAAGCACACTACTATGCAAGATGAGATGACG
This sequence comes from Engystomops pustulosus, assembly GCF_040894005.1. Lineage (NCBI taxonomy): Eukaryota > Metazoa > Chordata > Amphibia > Anura > Leptodactylidae > Engystomops > Engystomops pustulosus. Next base: position 170,417,869 of record NC_092414.1, read on the forward strand.
CTGAGTTATGAAAAAAATAAACGTAAAATAAAAAAGGAAATGGCAGACTGTGCCTAATTGAAATACAACCCCGGGCCCTAATAAATTTTCCCACTTCGGTCTTTGCGATGGATATGTGCGTCACTAAGCGCAAAACACAGTGGTCGCAAGTCTCACTACAAATTGCTCACAATTTGCTAGTAGATGCACTGCAGCAACTACAGCCACCAGCAGATCAACCAGAAATCAAATATATATAACGCTACTGTAGGCGTGAGTAAGACGTTTGGATTCTCCTATGGCTATTTTCTAGCCAAGTATTAAAGCACACTGCTATGCCAGATGAGATGACGCTGAGTTATGAAAAAAATAAACGTAAAATAAAAAAGGAAATGGCAGACTGTGCCTAATTGAAATACAACCCCGGGCCCTAATAAATTTTCCCACTTCGGTCTTTGCGATGGATATGTGCGTCACTAAGCGCAAAACACAGTGGTCGCAAGTCTCACTACAAATTGCTCACAATTTCCTAGTAGATGCACTGCAGCAACTACAGCCACCAGCAGATCAACCAGAAATCAAATATATATAACGCTACTGTAGGCGTAAGTAAGACGTTTGGATTCTCCTATGGCTATTTTCTAGCCAAGTATGAAAGCACACTACTATGCAAGATGAGATGACGCTGAGTTATGAAAAAAATAAACGTAAAATAAAAAAGGAAATGGCAGACTGTGCCTAATTGAAATCAAACCCCTAATAAATTGTCCCACTTTGGTGTTTGAGGTGGATATGTGTGTCACTAAGAGCTAAACACAACGGTAGCAAGTCCCCCTGCTAATTCCTCACAATATGGTACTAGCTGCACTACTAGTGCCAGCAAGCCCAGCCACAAGCAAATAAAAAAAAAAAGTATAACGTTATTGTAGCCCTAAGAAGGGCTGTTGGGTTGTTGTAGAATCACTCCTGCCTAACAGTAAGCTAATAGAACACCCTAACGCTTTCCCTGACCAGCAGCAGCTCTCTCCCTAGCGGCATCCAGACAGAGAATGATCCGAGCAGCGCGGGCAGCGGCTAGTCTATCCCAGGGTCACCTGATCTGGCCAGCCAACCACTGCTATCTACGTGTAAGGGTACCACGTCATGCTGGGTGGAGTGCAGAGTCTCCTGGCTTGTGATTGGCTCTGTTTCTGGCCGCCAAAAAGCAAAACGGCAGGAGCTGCCATTTTCTCGAGCGGGCGAAATACTCGTCCGAGCAAAGAGCAGTTACGAGTACGCTAATGCTCGATCGAGCATCAAGCTCGGACGAGTATGTTCGCTCATCTCTAGTCACATCCCATTGGCCACATATTTTGTCCAATACAGGCGGTCCCCTACTTAAGAACACTCGACTTACATACGACCCCTAGTTACACGGACCACTGGATATTGGTAATTTATTGTACTTTAGTCCTAGGCTACAATAAACAGCTATAACAGTTATCACAGGTGTCTGTAATGAAGCTTTATTGATAATCCTGATTCTTATGACAACCCAACATTTTTAAAATCCAATTGTCACAGAGACCAAAAAAATTCTGGCTTGGATTACAATGATATACAATGATATTATAATGATATACAATTCCGACTTGCATACAAATTCAACTTAAGAACAATTCTATAGACCCTATCTTGTATGTAGCCTGGGGACTGCCTGTATACATTTTATATACAGAAAAGACCATACAATACAAGCAATAGTGTATATTCTATTAAAGGGAAGGGAAAGGCAGTTTGAGCATGGTTTAAGCATTTGACATACTGGGCTGCCTTAGAGCTTTGACACAAGGATGAAATGAAGCTTTAAGTAAGAAAATGTTACTTTTTTCTGTCAGAATAGACCTACATTTCTGCATTTAACTTATTATTTTCAATCACCCTTTGTCCTTTTTTTTATATAATGTGATCCTTTGACTAGAGGTCACCTAAACCACAAAAAGATCCTAAATCCTTCAGGGTGGCTGCACTTTCAAGAATTCCATAGCTACTTAAGAGCTTTTTTATGATTAAAGATGTGTCAGTTTGGAATTTCCTCTGTATTCGGTCAGATTAAAAGAAATCTACCACCTGGATTAAAAGGAACTTATCACCACATTTTCTCATATACAGTGACAGTTTCTCATAGAGCCCTATTAACTAACTGACACCCTTCTTTTAGCTAAACATAGTTTTCATAACATGCACATAAATCAACTTTATGTTATATTCCCTGGCATCAGAGAAGGCTTGTCCTGCTTGGGTGGCCCCTCCCATCTACATCTCCCAATGCCTCTTCTCTGAATGTCATGTGACCAGAGTGATATGACCACAGGTCCTTTAGCCTCCTAACATCAGCAAACTGTATACCACATATATATCTGATCACATGAAATCACAGCAGCCTCCATGGACTTCTACTCCTCCCCATCCTTAATGGATTTCTACTTCTCCCCTTTCTCCATGGAGGTTAATGTGATTTCATGTGATCAGATACATACATGGGTAAGACATTGATGATGTCATCTTGGTCACATGACTTAAAGTGCCCAATGATGGTACATTGAAAAATGAGAATTATTGATGTGGAGTATAGATAATACATCTAACTATGCTGATACAAAAGCAGTTATTTTTGTCATGGATATTGTGAAAAAGGGCCTTTATTTCTATAAGCTTTCAAGAAATTTATAGAGGATTGTCAACCCAGGAAAAAATAATTTCTGTGTGCCAAAAAAAAGTGCTGTTGCCCTCTACACTCTTCTTAAATGGTTAACAATACCAATTGTTGGTGTTGTTGGGTGTTTGCTGCATGAGGCAAGTTGTTCCTCTTACTTCAAACAGCACCACCTGTAGACCATCTCAGACTGTCATTGACACTGTCTGTTTCTGGTAGTCCTTTCAGTAACTGACTGTCTCTGTCACTCTCCTTCCAGTGACTGTCTCTGTCCCGGGGACTCTCTGTACAGTGACTGTCAGTCTCTGGCACTCTCACTTCAGTGACTGTCAGTCTCTGGCACTCTCATTCCAGTGACTGTCTGTCTCAGGCTCTCTCATTCCAAACAATGGGGGTCATTTACTAAAGACCCGAATCGCGTTTTCCCGACGTGTTACCCGAATATTTCCGATTTGCGCCAATTTTCCCTGTATTGCCCCGGGATTTTGGCGCACGCAATCGGATTGTGGTGCATCGGCGCTGGCATGCACGCAACGAAAATCGGGGGGCATGGCCGAAAGAAAACCCGATGGATTCGGAAAAACCGTCGCATGTAAAAAAACAAAAAGTGTCGCGGAGCTTGCACTTACCTTCACTAGGAATAGGCCGGTGAACTTGAGTGCATTCCGGGGAACTTCAGCGCAGCAGCGCCACCTGGTGGACGTCGGAGGAACTGCCTTAGTGAATCCCGACCGGACCCGAATCCACAGCAGAGAACGCGCCGCTGGATCGCGAATGGAACGGCTAAGTAAATCTGCCACAATGTCTGTCTCTGACTGTCACTTTGTCTATGGAGAGATTTATCAGAAGTGTCTAGGAGCAGAACTTCTCTAGTTGCCTGTGGCAACCAATCAGAGCTCAAGTTTCATTTTCCCACAGCTGTTTATAAAATTACAGCTGATCTCTAATTAGTTTCCATGGGTAACAGGAAAAGTTTTACCTCAGATATTTCTGATAAGTCTCCCCCTATCTCTGTCCATCTATCTATCCATTTTACATAAGCTTCTTCTACTCATTGTCTATAGTAACCATTCACAGCTCAGAGCTTATATTAATGACCTGTGGCAGAACAGCAGCCAATCACAGCTCAGCTTCCAACTGCCGCAGCAGCAGACAGTGGCTCCAGTATATGGTGGGTAATAAGTGGATTTTGGAAAGCACGGGGTGAAAATTTGGTTCAAAACCATGTCTATGACGCTCCATGAGTCACAGGCAACGACTGTGCAAAATTTGGTGATTGTAAACACGACTGTACAGATTCCTTTAGCGGACATACACACAGACACACATTCAGCTTTATATATTAGGTATGCTATTACTATGTTATTACTTTTACTTGTATTAATGTTAGATTATATAGTTACAGATAAGATTCAGTGGGAATATGTGTGGGATGAATAAAGATAGAAACATAAATGTATTTTTGCAATTGAATTTCCTGTTCAGTCTAGACGGCAGCCTGAAATCGTAAGTGACTAAATATAGAGGGCTTTTGTGTCTCAATATGATAAATGGTAAGAAAATGAGTTTTAACATCTGAACTGCTGCTGTGACTGTTCAGAATTTCATTTGATACAGTGATATCAGTAAAACATTCAGCTGAATGTAAGTGTAATGAATGGGTTAATGGATCAACAAAGTGATCAGTATTTTTTGACGTTATATAGTTATAGCGTTTTTGTGGATTTCTTTCAGGAGACAAATGATTTTGAGGTCTACCGGAGACAGGAGCCATGATTAATATGTTGACATACTAATGTATGGGGAAACGTACCATAAATTTTTCTCTCTTAGCTTTTCCTATTGAGACCCTTTTTCTATTAGCTCAATATGACTTAGTAGAATTGAAGGAGTTGTTGTCTTGAAGCAGACGCTTCCTTAAAGGGATCGTTTGACAAGAGGCCAAATTGTCAGCAAATGACTGCAGGTCTAGATATCAGATTGATGGATTTTTTATTGGTAAGGTCACAATTTTTCCTTAGAGCTAGAGGCATAATTTGAGTGTGTGCCAGTATCAGGAGGCTCAAAGAAATTTCTGATGTTAGACTGCTCAAACTTATTTGGCCTTGCTTATTTATTTATATGGAACAATTTTTTCCAGCATCCATATGGAAAACAAAGAACTTTCAAAAATATGCAAACGAGTCAGAGGAGCCCCAGCATCTTGGCCCTTCAGACTATTTACATATGCACGCCCCACTCTGTGAAGTTGACAATGGTCCCTCCCACTGATTCAGAGACACCTTGTGACATCATTGGAGGTGCTCTGGGGACGAGGGCCAATAGAGACATAGGTGCACATTTACTTAACCGTCTTGTTGACGCTGCCGATCCGGAATGTCCGATGAGGAATCGGAGCTGCCCCGATTCACTAAGATCATGCGTCCAATTTCCTTAAAATTGATATTAATTTGGCAATTATAAAAAATTAGATATAATCATAATAATAATTCCTTTTCTTATATAGCACACACAGATTATTTAGTGCTACACAGAGCTTGCCAGCTCAGTCCTGTTCCCATGGGGCTCACAATCTAATCAACCTACCAGTGTGTTTTGGAGTGTGGGAGGAAACTGAAGGAAACCCATGCAAAGAGAGAACATACAAACTCTTTGCAGATGTTGACCTGGATGGGACTTAAACCCAGAGCCCCAGCTCTGCAAGGCTGTAGTGCTATCACTGAGCCCCCGTGCTGCCCATATTTAGGATAATGAGGATTTTGCAGGGAGCAGGGTGGAAAGGGGGTGGGCTGGCAGGCAGGCAGGGACTGTAATGCTCTGGCCCATTGTATTTACTATAGTCTCTGCCAAAAACTTGGTGGAGGCTATAGCTTAAAGCTCTGCTTAGTCAGGCCTGGTCTACGAAGAAGCCTCTTAGCAGAGGTGCTCACCAAGCCAGTCTGAATCGATTTCCCCGAGTGTGTTTTCCATCCCTGATCTTGGATAGATTTATTACCTATGATCCCAGTGAGATTGTGTCACTGTCTTGGAAAGAAGCGCATTTGGCAAACCCTGCCATATTAACACTGCAACAATGAGAGAATGATGCCTGAGCTATATATACAAGATTCCTTTCTCCTGACCAAGACTTTATTCATTACTAGAGATGAGCGAACACTAAAATGCTCGGGTACTCGTTATTCGAGACGAACTTTTCCCGATGCTCGAGTGCTCGTCTCGAATAACGAACCCCATTGAAGTCAATGGGAGACTCGAGCATTTTTCAAGGGGACCAAGGCTCTGCACAGGGAAGCTTGGCCAAACACCTGGGAACCTCAGAAAAGGATGGAAACACCACGGAAATGGACAGGAAACAGCAGGGGCAGCATGCATGGATGCCTCTGAGGCTGCTTAATCGCACCATTATGCCGAAATTATGGGCAACAGCATGGCCATGACAGAGTGACAGAATGAAGCTAGATAGCATGTAAAACATCCAATAATTGACCCTGACACTATAGGGGACGGCATGCAGAGGCAGAGGCAGCGGCAGCAGGCTAGAGAGTGGCATGGCGACATACCCTAATTGGACTCAGGCTTCAAACCAATGGGTGTCAGAGAGGAACCAAAGGAGGTGAGCAAGAAGCGCTCAAATAATATCGGTACATGATAAAAGTTTGCCAGTATATTTTGTAGATTACACAGCAGGGTGGCGACAAAGTTAACATGGAAGCCATGAAAACAACCCAAAATTCTGCCTGACACAGCTCGTTTGATAAGGGGACCATGTATGCTTACAGTTCATGCCAGTCGCTGCACTGGCTGCCAGTCTCCTTTCGAATACAGTTTAAAATAATAATAACCCTCATCCATAAAGCTCTGTATAATGCTGCACCCCCCTACCTCTCCTCTCTTATCTCAGTCTATCGCCCAACCCGTGCTCTTAGATCCGCCAGTGATCTTAGATTAACCTCTACCCTAGTGCGGACCTCCCACTCGCGTCTCCAAGACTTCTCTAGAGCTGCACCAATTCTATGGAATGCTCTGCCCTGGACTATCAGACTAATACCTAACCTCCAAAGTTTCAAACGTGCTCTTAAAACCCATTTCTTTAGGCAAGCCTATAACACTCATTAACTGCATGAAGTTTTAACTCTTCTACTAACCCGTCCTGTGTCGTCCTCCCATCTGTTATCCAGCAACCAACAGGCACCAGACTTCTCTGCAGTCCCATTCACCCTGGACCTGGTATATAAGATGACGGCTGAGTGGTTCAAGCGACAGCAATTCCATTTATTATATTTTTTTCTATTCCCTAAGAAGAATGGCTTGACCATTAAATATTCTTTTACCTCGTGTTACCCCATCATCTTCATAAACCGTAAGCTCTGGCGAGCAGGGACCTCACTCCTGTTGTTCCATACAAATGTTGTGCTCTGTTACATTACATTTGTATTTGTTTCCTATGATTTGTAAAGCGCTACAGAATATGATGACGCTATATAAATAAAGATTATTATTATTATTATTATGGAGGCAGTGAACTAGTAGTAGATTAAAGGTGCTGCAACTATGTTAGTTGGATCTTGGGATGGAGCTGGCGCTCTGCAGCCAGGCGAGCTTTTGCCAATCCAAGCCCCTGTCTCTAGGCTACTCCCCAAACAGCACTTCTAAGAACCTTTTGTATAAGATCAAGTGTAGTAGCGTTCTTATAAGTTTAGGATATGGCGGGTGAGGGGAATGTAAACAGATGCGCAAGAAGCGCTGAAATAATATCCCTAAATGGTAAAAGTTTGCAAGTATATTTTGTGGATTACACAGCAGGGTGGCGACAAAGTTAACAACTTTGATGTGGAATGCCCTGTAATAGCTCTTGGGCGGTGTGCCTTTTATCGCCTAGGCTCAGCAGTTTCAGCACCGCCTGCTGTCGCTTAGCGACGGCACTGCTGCTGTGCCTAGAGCTACCGACTGATGGCGCCATGCCCACGGATGGTAATTCGGAGGAGGAGGAGGTGGAGGAGGGGTGGGAGGAGGTATAGTAGGCCTTTGAGACCTGGACCGAGGTAGGCCCCGCAATTCTCTGCGTCGGCAGTATATGACCAGCCCCAGGGTCAGACTCGGTCCCAGCCTGCACCAAGTTAAGTGTAGTAGCGTTCTTATAAGTTTGGGATATGGCGGGTGAGGGGAATGTAAACAGATGCGCAAGAAGCGCATGATGCGCATGGAGCTGGCGCTCCGCTGCCAGGCGAGCTTTCGCCAATTCAAGCCCCTGTCTCTAGGCTACTCCCCAAACAGCACTTCTAAGAACCTTTTGTATAAGATCAAGTGTAGTAGCGTTCTTATAAGTTTAGGATATGCCGGGTGAGGGGAATGTAAACAGATGCGCAAGAAGCGCATGATGCGCATGGAGCTGGCGCTCCGCTGCCAGGCGAGCTTTCGCCAATTCAAGCCCCTGTCTCTAGGCTACTCCCCAAACAGCACTTCTAAGAACCTTTTGTATAAGATCAAGTGTAGTAGCGTTCTTATAAGTTTAGGATATGCCGGGTGAGGGGAATGTAAACAGATGCGCAAGAAGCGCATGATGCGCATGGAGCTGGCGCTCCGCTGCCAGGCGAGCTTTCGCCAATTCAAGCCCCTGTCTCTAGGCTACTCCCCAAACAGCACTTCTAAGAACCTTTTGTATAAGATCAAGTGTAGTAGCGTTCTTATAAGTTTAGGATATGCCGGGTGAGGGGAATGTAAACAGATGCGCAAGAAGCGCTGAAATAATATCCCTAAATGGTAAAAGTTTGCCAGTATATTTTGTGGATAACACAGCAGGGTGGCGACAAAGTTAACAACTTTGATGTGGAATCCATGAAAACAACCCAAATTTCTGCCTGACACACCTCGTTTGATAAAGGGACGATGTATGGAGGCAGCTATATGGACGACTTTTGGAGGTAGCAATGGAGACAACGTGTGGAGGCTGCTATGGAGACAATTTAATTTGGATAGTGCCTGTATGTGGCAGTCCCAAACATTTTTCAAACCAGAGGAGCAGGTAGGTGGCCGTCCAGTAAAATGGAATAGATTAAGTGCCTGTATGTGGCAGTCCCAAAAATGTTTCAAACCAGAGGAGCAGGTAGGTGGCCCTGCAGTAAAATGGAATAGATTGAGTGCCTGTATGTGGCAGTCCCAAAAATTTTTCAAACCAGAGGAGCAGGTAGGTGGCCCTCCAGTAAAATGGAATAGATTGAGTGCCTGTATGTGGCAGTCCCAAAAATGTTTCAAACCAGAGGAGCAGGTAGGTGGCCCTGCAGTAAAATGGAATAGATTGAGTGCCTGTATGTGGCACTCACAAAAATTGTTTCAAACAGAGGACCGGGTAGGTGGCCCTCCAGAAAAATTAAATGCATGAAGTACTATAGCAAGAGCCAGTGGGCCCTGTCAAAAAATAGCCATTTTCCTCTGCTTTACTGTACAAAGAGGAGGAGAAGGAGGAAAATGAGGAGGAGGAGGAGTGGATCAATTATTCAGGTTGAGCTTCCTTCACCTGGTGGAGATTGGAAATTCTGAGAAATCCAGCCTTTATTCATTTTAATAAGCGTCAGCCTGTCAGCGCTGTCAGTCGACAGGCGTGTACGCTTATCGGTGATGATGCCACCAGCTGCACTGAAAACCCGCTCGGACAAGACGCTAGCGGCAGGGCAGGCAAGAACCTCCAAGGCGTACAGCGCCAGTTCGTGCCACATGTCCAGCTTTGAAACCCAGTAGTTGTAGGGAGCTGTGTGATCATTTAGGACGATGGTATGGTCAGCTACGTACTCCCTCACCATCTTTCTGTAAAGATCAGCCCTACTCTGCCGAGACTGGGGACAGGTGACAGTGTCTTGCTGGGGTGACATAAAGCTGGCAAAAGCCTTGTAAAGCGTACCCTTGCCAGTGCTGGACAAGCTGCCTGCTCGCCTACTCTCCCTCGCTACTTGTCCCGCAGAACTACGCACTCTGCCGCTAGCGCTGTCAGAAGGGAAATACTGTTTCAGCTTGTGCACCAGGGCCTGCTGGTATTCATGCATTCTCACACTCCTTTCCTCTGCAGGGATGAGAGTGGAAAGATTTTGCTTGTACCGTGGGTCCAGGAGAGTGAACACCCAGTAATCGGTGCTGGAATAAATTCTTTGAACGCGAGGGTCATGGGATAGGCAGCCTAGCATGAAATCTGCCATATGCGCCAGAGTACCAACGCGTAAGAATTCACTCCCCTCACTGGCCTGACTGTCCATTTCCTCCTCCTCCAACTCCTCCAACTCCTCTTCTTCTGCCCATACACGCTGAACAGTAAAGGACTCAACAATGGTCCCCTCTTGTGTCTCACCAACATTCTCCTCCTCTTCCTCCTCATCCTCCTCCACCTCCACCTCCTCCGATATGCGCTGAGAAACAGACCTGAGGGTGCTTTGGCTATCAACAAGGGAATATTCTTCCCCTGTCTCTTGTGACGAGCGCAAAGCTTCCGACTTCATGCTGACCAGAGAGTTTTTCAACAGGCCAAGCAGCGGGATGGTGAGGCTGATGATGGCGGCATCGCCACTGACCATCTGTGTTGACTCCTCAAAGTTACTCAGCACCTGACAGATATCAGATATCCACGTCCACTCCTCATTGTAGACTTGAGGAAGCTGACTGACCTGACTACCAGTTCTGGTGGAAGTTGACATCTGGCAGTCTACAATCGCTCTGCGCTGCTGGTAAACTCTGGATAACATGGTCAGTGTTGAATTCCACCTCGTAGGCACGTCGCACAACAGTCGGTGAGCGGGCAGTTGGAGGCGGCGCTGCGCTGCCCTGAGAGTGGCAGCATCTGGGCTGGACTTCCTGAAATGCGCACAGATGCGGCGCACCTTCGTGAGCAAATCAGACAGATTGGGGTATGTCTTGAGGAAACGCTGAACTATCAGATTTAACACATGGGCCAGGCATGGCACATGTGTCAGTCTGCCGAGTTGCAGAGCCGCCACCAGGTTACGGCCGTTGTCACACACAACCATTCCCGGCTTGAGGTTCAGCGGTGCCAGCCACAGATCAGTCTGCGCCGTGATGCCCTGTAATAGCTCTTGGGCGGTGTGCCTTTTGTCGCCTAGTCTCAGCAGTTTGAGCACCGCCTGCTGTCGCTTAGCGACGGCACTGCTGCTGTGCCTAGAGCTACCGACTGATGGCGCCGTGCCCACGGATGGTAGTTCGGAGGAGGAGGTGGAGGAGGGGTGGGAGGAGGAGGAGGCATAGTAGGCCTGAAACACCTGGACCGAGGTAGGCCCCGCAATCCTCGGCGTCGGCAGTATATGAGCAGCCCCAGTGTCAGACTCGGTCCCAGCCTCCACCAAGTTAACCCAATGTGCCGTCAGCGATATATAGTGGCCCTGCCCGGCAGCACTCGTCCACGTGTCCGTGGTCAGGTGGACCTTGTCAGAAACGGCGTTGGTCAGGGCACGGATGATGTTGTCTGACACGTGCTGGTGCAGGGCTGGGACGGCACATCGGGAAAAGTAGTGGCGGCTGGGGACCGAATACCGAGGGGCGGCCGCCGCCATGAGGTTGCGAAAGGCCTCGGTCTCTACTAGCCTATAGGGCAGCATCTCCAGGCTAAGCAATCAGGAGATGTGCACATTAAGGGCTTGGGCGTGCGGGTGGGTTGCACTATATTTGCGTTTCCGCTCCAGCGTCTGGGGTATGGAGAGCTGAACGCTGGTGGATGCTGTGGAGGATCGTGGAGGCGACGATGGGGTTTTTGTGGCAGGGTCCTGGGCAGGGGGCTGACTAGCAGCTGACACAGGGGAAGGAGCAGTGGTGTGCACGGCCGGAGGTGAACGGGCTTGTTGCCACTGAGTGGGGTGTTTAGCATTCATATGCCTGCGCATACTGGTGGTAGTTAAGCTAGTAGTGGTGGAACCCCTGCTGAGCCTGGTTTGGCAAATGTTGCACACCACAGTCCGTCGGTCATCCGGTGTTTCCTTAAAGAACCTCCAGACTTCTGAAGATCTAGCCCTCGCCGCAGGAGCCCTCGCCACGGGAGCTTCACTAGTTGACACATTTGGCGCTGATGCACCAGCTCTGGCCCTGCCTCTCCGTCTGGCCCCACCACTGCCTCTTCCAACCTGTTCTGGTCGAGGACTCTCCTCCGTCTCAGAAGCACTGTGTTCACCCGGCCTATCAACCCAGCTTGGGTCTGTCACCTCATCATCCTCCGATCCCTCAGTCTGCTCCCCCCTCGGACTTCCTGCCCTGACAACAACTTCCCCACTGTCTGACAATCATGTCTCCTCATCGTCGGACACCTCTTTACACACTTCTTCCACTACGTCAAGAAGGTCATCATCACCCACAGACTGCGACTGGTGGAAAACCTGGGCATCGGAAAATTGCTCAGCAGCAACCGGACAAGTGGTTTGTGACTGTGGGAAGGGTCCAGAAAACAGTTCCTCAGAGTATGCTGGTTCAAATGCCAAATTTTCCTGGGAGGGGGCAGACTGGGGGGGAGGAGGCTGAGGTGCAGGAGCTGGAGGAGTGCCGATTTCGGTGACATGGGTGGACTGCGTGGAAGACTGACTGGTGGACAAATTGCTCGAAGCATTGTCGGCAATCCACGACATCACCTGTTCGCACTGTTCTGGCCTCAACAGTGCTCTACCACGAGTCCCAGTAACTTCAGACATGAACCTAGGGAGTGTAGCTCTGCGGCGTTCCCCTGCTCCCTCATAAGCAGGTGGTGTCTCACCCCGCCCAGGACCACGGCCTCTGACCCCTGCAGTAGTTGGACGCCCACGTCCCCGCCCTCGTCCTCTACCCCTAGCCCTCGGGTTAAACATTTTGAAAATGAGAGTTATAACTTTAATTTTTTTTTAACTTTTTTTTGTGTTTTTTGTTTTTTTTAGTTTTTAAAACCAAACGATGCTATCCTATTGCTATGGCTATTTTCTAGCCAAGTATGAAAGCACACTGCTATGCCAGATGAGATGACACTGAGTTATTAAAAAAATAAACGTAAAATAAAAAAGGAAATGGCAGACTGTGCCTAATTGAAATCCAACCCCTAATAAATTTTCCCACTTCGGTCTTTGCGATGGATATGTGCGTCACTAAGCGCAAAACACAGCGGTCGCAAGTCTCACTACAAATTGCTCACAATTTGCTAGTAGATGCACTGCAGCAAGGACAGCCACCAGCAGATCAACCAGAAATCAAATATATATAACGCTACTGTAGGCGTAAGTAAGCCGTTTGGATTCTCCGATGGCTATTTTCTAGCCAAGTATGAAAGCACACTGCTATGCCAGATGAGATGACGCTGAGTTATTAAAAAAATAAACGTAAAATAAAAAAGGAAATGGCAGACTGTGCCTAATTGAAATCCAACCCCTAATAAATTTTCCCACTTCGGTCTTTGCGATGGATATGTGCGTCACTAAACGCAAAACACAGCGGTTGCAAGTCTCACTACAAATTGCTCACAATTTGCTAGTAGATGCACTGCAGCAAGGACAGCCACCAGCAGATCAACCAGAAATCAAATATATATAACGCTACTGTAGGCGTAAGTAAGCCGTTTGGATTCTCCGATGGCTATTTTCTAGCCAAGTATGAAAGCACACTGCTATGCCAGATGAGATGACGCTGAGTTATTAAAAAAATAAACGTAAAATAAAAAAGAAAATGGCAGACTGTGCCTAATTGAAATCCAACCCCTAATAAATTTTCCCACTTCGGTCTTTGCGATGGATATGTGCGTCACTAAGCGCAAAACACATTGGTCGCAAGTCTCACTACAAATTGCTCACAATTTGCTAGTAGATGCACTGCAGCAAGGACAGCCACCAGCAGATCAACCAGAAATCAAATATATATAACGCTACTGTAGGCGTAAGTAAGCCGTTTGGATTCTCCTATGGCTATTTTCTAGCCAAGTATGAAAGCACACTGCTATGCCAGATGAGATGACACTGAGTTATTAAAAAAATAAACGTAAAATAAAAAGTAAATGGCAGACTGTGCCTAATTGAAATCAAAACCCTAATAAATTTTCCCACTTTGGTGTTTGAGGTGGATATGTGTGTCACTAAGAGCTAAACACAACGGTAGCAAGTCCCCCTGCAAATTCCTCACAATATGGTACTAGCTGCAAATAAAAAAAAAAAAGTATAACGTTATTGTAGCCCTAAGAAGGGCTGTTGGGTTCTTGTAGAATCACTCCTGCCTAACAGTAAGCTAATAGAACACCCTAACGCAGTGATGGCTAACCTATGGCACTGGTGCCAGAGGTGGCACTCGGAACCCTTTCTGTGGGCACTCAGGCCATCACCAGAGAGGACTCCAGGTATCTTCCTGCAGCCCCAGACAGCCGAGGACTTGCTGTGCAGAGCTATTTTAAAGTGACAGCTCTACCTGGGACTATTTTCTGCTTTATTGGGGTCCTCAGGTGCTGGTATCAATGAAAACTGTGACAGAGAAGGGAGTATAAATCAAAAAATTAAATTTCTGTGTTGGCGCTTTGTGATAAATAAGCGGGTCTTTGTTGTAGTTTGGGCACTCGGTCTCTAAAAGGTTCGCCATCACTGCCCTAACGCTTTCCCTGACCAGCAGCAGCTCTCTCCCTAGCGGCATCCAGACACAGAATGATCCGAGCAGCGCGGGCAGCGGCTAGTCTATCCCAGGGTCACCTGATCTGGCCAGCCAACCACTGCTATCGACGTGTAAGGGTACCACGTCATGCTGGGTGGAGTGCAGAGTCTCCTGGCTTGTGATTGGCTCTGTTTCTGGCCGCCAAAAAGCAAAATGGCGGGAGCTGCCATTTTCTCGAGCGGGCGAAGTATTCGTCCGAGCAACGAGCAGTTTCGAGTACGCTAATGCTCGAACGAGCATCAAGCTCGGACGAGTATGTTCGCTCATCTCTAGATGACATCATAAGGAAAGAACATAATGGCCCACACTTATTAAAGCCCCTGTGCCACTTTTCTGTCTGACTTGTCACACTCTTTTCAGTGCAAACTGCTTGCACATGTATCTGAGCACTACAGGTGGCACCAGATTTATGAAGAACGGGAGACAAAATTCATAAATCTCAAAACACCAGCCAGGAAGTTAAACCTTGGGCGCAAATGATTCTTCCAAATGGACAATGAGCAGAAGGATACTGCCAAGCTGGTTACAAAGTGACTTAAAGAGGACTTATCACCCAATTTATCCGCACTAGGAGCTGCTTACTAAAGTAAGCATCTCCTAGTGCTTGATCAAACGCCACAGTGTTAGAGTGATAGCGTTACCGGAAAACCTCCGGTAACGCTATCAAACACTGCGGCGGGGTACAATGTAATTGTCGGACAGCTCGCAAAGCTGTCCGACGTATTCATTAGGGGGCGGGGTTGGGGCGTGGCTAGGGGCGGTCCGGGGAAGAGGCAGCGCCTCGGACTGCCCCCTCATGAATACATCGGACAGCTTTGCAAGCTGTCCGATGATTACACTGTACCCCGCCGCAGTGTTTGATAGCGTTACCGGAGGTTTCTGGTAACGTTATCACTCTAACACTGCGGCATTTGATCAAGCACTAGGAGCTGCTTACTTTAGTAAGCAGCTCCTAGTGCCGAAAATTTAGGTGACAGGTCCTCTTTAAGGATAACAAAGTCAATGTTTTGGATTGTTTGGTAACCGGACCCTCATGAGGGTTCCTCATAGGATTGAAGGTATCTCTTTAGCTGTCTCCTGAAGTAATTGGTGGCAACAGGTTTTGTTTTGTTATTAATTTGGGCCAATGGAGTCTCTTCTACTGACCCTTAGTGACAGCGGATTATTGGCTGACAGTAGTCAGGTCACATGACCAGGGTTCCTTTAAATAGTTACTTTTTCTATAAGGAGGTCCAGATGAAACCCTGGACATCTGAATGTGTTGCTCTCCCATCACCCATTTCTTTAAGTTTAATTGTATTATATTTCTTGCTTTCTTGTCACTGCCTTTGCTTATATAGCGGAGAGAAATTTCCTGTTGGTAGAAGTCGGTTTTGGCTTATGGCAAAACTTATCTTTTGTAAATAAGTTGTTACAAAGTTATTTTGAATAACATTTTATCTGAATTGTGTTTACAAAGTTTAATAAAGGTAAAGGTAACGTTTAATAAAGGTAATAAATAAAGGTAATAAATAAAGATGGTGGCCATTACTTTTTCCACTCATTGGGTTGTCAGTGTCATAATATTATAGTTAAGTGTTTTCGTGTTTACCATTATGCCTTTATAATCCCATAGCCATTACAAAGTTCTAATCTCAATCCTTTTAAAAATGTATGTGCAAGGCTGACAAGGCGGCCTACAAACATGTATTGCACAGGAGGAATGGGTTTTTAGGTTAAAAATCCATTCGATTTCTCGCCTCTTAAGTATCTCAGTTCGGAGTAAAAAGATTTTCCTATGGTTTATCCAGGCCTCCATATTTTGAAGTCCCTACTGCAGTGGTGGCAAACCTATGGCATGGGTGCCAGAGGTGGCACTCAGAGCCCATTGCGCCAGCACACCAGACAGATTCAAGCAACTTAAAAGCTGCTGCTTTCAGTCATATTTTGATACTTACTTCGCTGCTTGGGACGGTAGGAAAATGGAGAATGAATAGACAGGGCCGAATTATCTTTGCAGAACCTCCTGATGGGCCCACGATCCTCTGTGTACAGAGGGACACTGGAAAGAAGCTAAATGATGTAAATTTTCCATCTTTCTACTATGTTGCTGTCCTCAGGAGGCCAATATGATTGTTGAAAAACAGGGAGAAGTAAGTTACTGCTTTAATTTTTGGTTGGCACCTTGCGATAAATAAGGGGGGTTTTGGGTTGCTTTTTGGGTACTCAGCCACTAAAAAGTTCGCCATCACTGCCCTATTGTGTAACCACAACCATTGCTGCAAGTCTTCACTTCAGCGTTATCAATTAGGCTTTATTTTTTTTTTATTTTTAAGCAGAATACTAATTTAGATTTATATTTAAGTATTAAAAGTTTATATGATAATGTCATATACTTTGTACCTTGTTTATAACAAAAATTGGGCACCCTGGTCGGCAAGTCACAGTCATCACTTCCTCGCGCCCATTTTACTCTTAAATTCAACTGAGGAAAAATCTGTTCCAGATCTGAAACGTGTTTTGCTATTTTTTATGTTTTCATACCCACTTAAAGGTGTTTTTTTTACATAACGTTTAATGAAATAATATAGAAGAATACAAGTGTAGAAGATCACAATGGACGCCCTTACTGGATGATCACCCATTGTTCTCTCATTATTCTGACATTTGGCAAATACAAATCATTTTGGTAAATAAAATTCAACCTAAAACAGTAACGGTTTATTCTAATATCATTTTAGAAAGTGAGAAAAACATCATACGTGTCTTTTTATATAGTCTATGTAAAATTCTTGTTTCAGCTGTGTATTGCCTATATTCGAGGGTGTATTCATTCAGTAATAACAATACACAGTAAATATCTATTTCACATGTAAATAACAAAATCCGTTATCATTAAAAATTAGTAGTTTGCTGGAGACTATAATCTTCCACGAGACGTTAATTACAATGGTTAAGACTTGAGCACTCAGAGCTGACAGGAAGAATAATCACAGTGTTTTAGTATATAATAGGAAACAATCTCTTACTTTTATACTGCATGATCTATTTACAAAATTGGAAGCTAACAAATTTTCAAAGAACTTTACAGTTCTGTGCACCATCAGAGGTTTCTGATTGAAATTACTGCCTCAATATTTTTCTGGTTGCAATGCTTTTTACCTATTAGTATAATATAACATATATACTCAAGTATAAGCCTAGTTTTTCAGCACAAAAAAATGTGCTGAAAACCCAAACTTGGCTTATACTCGAGTCAAAACTCACCTTTCTGGCTTCTCAAGCTGCTGGTTATATACTGGAGCAGGGGGCTGGCTATATTCTGGAGGATATGGGCTGGCAGGCTATATACTGGGGGGCAGGTGCTGGCTATATACTATGGGGTAGGGTCCGGCAGGCTATATAATGGGGAGGCTGTGACCAATGCATTTCCCACCCTCGGCTTATACTCGAGTCAATAGGTTTTCCAAGGTTTTTGTGGTAAAATTAGGGGCCTCGGGTTATACTTGGGTCGGCTTATACTTGAGTATATACAGTATATAGTTAATTTCCTTTACGTAATCTACAGCAAGACTTGTTGTTCTTAGTAATGAATGTCAATCACATAGTAAGACATCTAGAAAAATGCAATATTTAAAAATATAATTGAAAGCCTCAGAACAACTGGAGGAGGATAAGACATTTTTAATGATACTGTTATTCTGAACGTTCTGTTAATTTGTAAGGAGTCAACACTTCAAATATTTCATAAACATTGGATGTTGCCTGTGTGTAGTACAAGCTCTGCTCAAAAAAGCAAAAAGATAAAATAGAACTTTATTTTATTCACTAGTTTTAGAATGCTGCTAATTTTCCATATTGTTTATTACAATGGACTTTGTATTTATTGAAGCACCAGGGAATGTTCTTTCCCTATCTCTTTTAATTTCTCTTTCTTGTGTATAAACCACATATTTGTTGGCTTAATTTATGCCTAATAGTGGCAAAGCCACACTAATCCCGCATCCCAATGATTGCTGATGGTCAAGCCAAGAAAATGGTTATTTGGGATTACTTTTGGCTAGAAAGATTGTCTTGAAAAAAAGAAAAAAGTTTCAGTCTATTGTATGTGAGGCTATGTACATATTTAAAGGGAATCTGTCAGTAGAAATTGACCTAATAAACTACTACCAGTTTGTTGTACAGCTGCACAACTCTTTCTAGATCAAATTTTTTTTGCATGGGCCGCTGTGGTGGCAATGATTAAGATCCCAGCAAGTCAAAACACTGTGATGTTGATTTTTAATGCAACTTTGGAATTAAAGTAAAGACTTTAACTCTCTGTTACTCTGGTGTCCTAGGGATATGTTGTTTTTCGTTTGTATCAAACATTAATGTGGTGTGATCATCCAGAAAATCAACAGTGAAGTGAGACGTAAGATTGTTGTAGAAAGTTATAGAGTCGGAGAGATCAGTGCTGAAGTCAATCCCTGATTAATTCAGGATTCCCGATATACTCCAACCGATGCTCCTGTGTCCACGAATATAAGCTCCCGGCTCTCCAGAAGTCAGGTTCATGATCTCAATGACAGCAGAGGGAGCTTAACTTTAATGCTGATCTCTTTAACTCCCCAACTAATTTACAACTAGTTCACATCTTGCTTCAAAGTTTATTTTCTGGATAAAAGAAACATGATCGGGAAGGGGTCCAGCTGCTACACAACATACAGGCAGTGATTTATTAGGTCAATTTCTGTTGACAGGTTCCTAATAATAAAAGTAGATAGTAAACTATAGAAACATGATTACAATTGTCACGGGTGGTCCCGCGGCCCATATCACGGGTCATGGGCTCACCCGTGCTGCTCTGCCCCCGCCAGCGTGCCGCCAGCGCGTCTCACCTGTCCCAGCTCCTGGCTTGCTCCCCTCTGCTGTGCGCGCATCCCCGACTGCTAGGGCGAGCACGCGGATCCTTGTCCAGATTTAAAGGGCCATTAATTGGCGCTGGCCATATTGCCCAATTCTATATAAACCTGCCTCTTCCTGCAAGCCCTGCCGGATCTTTGTGCCTCACAGCCTGAGAGAAAGCTTACTGCAATTTGCCTGCGTTCCTGTGTCTCCTGGGTTCCTGTGTCTCCTGCGTTCCTGTGTTACCTGAGCTCCTCCGTGTTCCCGTGTACCAGTGATCCTCCGTGCTGCTGTCCTGTGTGCTGTGTTCCCGTACCCCTCTGCTTGGACCTCCTTTTGCCTGCCCTGATCCTGTGCTTGGACTTTGACCACGAGATTGCCTTCCGTTCTTGTACCTCAACCTTGGCCGCCACTGCAGACAAGTCACACCTGAGGAACGACCTGGTGGTACCACGCCGCAGCTTGTCTAACCCGCTTTGCGGCGGGCTCTGGTGAAAACTGGGTACCACTTAGACTCCGGTCCCAGGTAGTGGCTTGAGTCATCGTCTGCAGTGGTCCAGAGGATCCACAACCCGCAAGCCTGACAACTATTTAGTCATGTCAACCCTTTGGTTTGACTATTTCCAACCTGGATGCTCTGAATATAAAGTTTCCTCCCCCAGGCAGGTAAGGTAAGGCTGATTATTCTTATCTGTGAAAAATATGTAAACATTAAAAACTGTAGTGTACATTCACAGATAAAAAAGAACAGATCTTATGTGTCATTTGTATGTGTCATACAGTTTTTAATATATCTTAATAAAAAAAATATAAAAACTGGGATTTATTATCTGAGGTGCTGGAGATCTCTCTTTTTCTATTGTTCCTACCGTTGCCCACACAGGCCTTCTCTTTGACCTCTGTGCATTCCATAATGGGAAGTGAATTATACAGATCGGTGTTGAGCTGACTATGTTTCCAAATGTATTTTTTCTGCATTCGATTATTCTTATTTCTGATCCTATTCATCCTTTTCCTTCTGTAATATATAATATTTTTTTTATCAATTTTATGTTCATAACTTTTTTTTAGAATAATAATAATAATAAAGGTCTTTATATCAGATTTATTTGTTCAAATGTGTTTCAAAATTTGTCAAATTTTTGATAGTTAAACTGTCCCATTGTCTTTATTCCTTCCACTGCTTAGTGGTTATTGTTACATTACATTACAAACTTTAGCTTCTAGTGCAAGTTCCCTTTTTTCTTAACTGTAGTTCTATTCCAATAACATTTCAGAAAAAAGAGGACATTTCTAGATGAATTTCTGAAGAATGCAGCTGTGAGTTTCAAATAAAGAATGTGCCCATTGACTTGAATGCAGGTTTTTTACTTCCACTCTTACTGAGTTAGACCCTTTAAGTATCTTCTGTTGAAGGACCTGTCACTAATTTGTCTGTGAATACAGTGGCATTTCAGCCATCTGAAAGTTCTTCAAAGAGACTTATTGACTTCCCTCAGCATGACCCTGCCTGAATCATTGGTTTAATGGACAGGAATTCTGTAGCATCCCCGGTGTCATCGGGCAGATTTATTCCACTGCCTGAGATTTATATCCTTATTTCCTATATTTTGTGACTTCTGCATTGTCTGTAACCCAACATTATAGCTACCCATTTTATGTTATTGATGGATTTTAGAAATTCTGTATTACGTGTGAATGATGAAGCTGCCTATTGCAGAACAATAAACAATGAATCTATGACTTATACACTGTATGATATAAGTATATCTGGAATGATTGGATTACCCATATCTGATTTTATCATTCTGGGTCTTGATATTATTGGCTTTTTATACACTTACTCTTTATACATATTTATTTATGTCTATTTGGTCACCTTTATTAATATAGTGAAATTAAATTCCCTTTCTTTTCTTAGAGTATGAGATGTATTATGTTTATTCAGTAGTAATTGTTGCCAAGAAGAGGTCACGGTTGTTGCAGTTTCCATTGGGCCCATAACCTGGGGGGGGGGGGGGGGGGACATAGGCCCCTATACACCACTTTTATCTTCTTTGAATTGTTGAAATTTAGGCATCATAAAAACTTCATCCCTAAACTGTGCTCAAAGATACATGAGGGCAAACTGTCCCCACTTCTCTTTGCGAGACTATTAACCTTTTCACGCCGGCATAAGCAATATGTTACCATATAGTTGGACCATTTAGGGGTTGAGGGAAAACAATGTATCTTTTGGCCTGTGCTGAGCAAAAAAATTGAGAAAATTTTTTGCAGTCTTTTTTCCTGGGTCTGCCATTAGGGGCACTTTACTTTGGTTTCCCAATGGTAAAAAGTTTGGTAATATTTTGTGCCATCGTATATATTATGTGCAGTTTGGAAGAGTCTTCAGATACCAGTTAGAAAGGAGTTGATAAGAAAATAGTTGTAGGTCACTGACCAAAAAAAAGTATTTATAGGTTCAAATGATAGAAGGAGAGAAGGAAAGTGAAAAATAATTACTTTATCCTGTTATAAATGGAAGAACATTGGTATTGGTAGGGACATTTTTAAGGTTGTAAGACAAGGGACCCAATGTATATGTATTAAATTTTCAGTAGTGTCATGTTACGTCTTTGCCTGTATCGTCTTCTGTCCGCGGTATGCGGCTTAGAAGGCGTTGAGGTTGTTCAGTGTTCCTGTGTGTGAACTGGGACTGAGATTGCTGCAGGGTTTATTGTTGCACCACACCCTTTTCCCTGCAGTCTAGCAACAGTTAACCTGCTGTGAATGACAGATCTCTCCTCCAGTCACCTTGAGGGGAGGTTCCCCAGTCACCTATATTACTTCCCAGCACAGGTTCCTCAGCGCTGGTAATATTCGTATTTTCAGCTCCCCAGTCCTTTCAGCGTTTTGTTCTTATATTGACTTCTCTGGCATTCTGACTTTGGCTTTCGTTACTTACCTCGGCTCTCGCTTTCTGATTCTGCTTATATATTGCTCTCTCCGTTGTGACCCGGTTTACCTGACTTCGCTACCTTTGTGTATTGTTTGTTTGTCGTGTTCTTTGTCTGCACTGTGGCCTAGGAAGGGATCGTCTTCGTGGTTGTCCCGTATCAATAGGATACCGGAGGCAAGTAGGCAGGTGACAGCATTGGGGGGCTCAGACTTAGGGCTCACTGTCTGGTTTGTTGTCCCTGTATCCCCGAGCCATCATTACATTATTACCAGCCCTTTAAAAATCCTTAGTTTGCTACGTCTTCCGGATCCGCCAGGATGAGCTCCATCCCGGATCTTGTGCATCGCATGGAAGGCCTAGCAGGCATTGTGGCTGATCTGGCTAACCAGGTCCATGTTCTAACTCAGTTTAGAGCAGAGACCCCTGCCACGTCTCCTGCTGCTCCGCAACCTCCACTCCCCAGTATTAACAAGGTAAAAATGTTACTCCCGGATCGATTCTCAGGTGATAGAGAGAAATTTGAGACTTTCAGGGAATCCTGTTTGCTTTATTTTCGGGTTAACCCGTTATACTCCCAAACTCAAATGGTGGGGGTGGTTATTTCCTTACTCCAGGGGGATCCCCAGGCATGGGCCCTGAAACTACCTCCAGCCGCAGAGGAGTGGT